>NW_019154096.1:47642784-47792792 GCF_002288905.1 Enhydra lutris kenyoni
AATGTTTATAGCAGCAATGTCCACAATAGCCGAACTATGGAAAGAACCTAGATGTCCATCAACAGATGAATGGATAAAGAAGATGTGATATATATATATACACACACACACACACACATACAATGGAATACTATACAGCCATCAAAAGAAACAAACTCTTGCCATTAGCAATGATGTGGATAGAACTAGAGGGTATTGTGCTAAACAAAATAAGTCAATCAGAGAAAGGTAATTATTGTATGATCTCTCTGATATGAGGAATTTGAGAGGCAGGGCAGGGGATCATGGGGGATAGAGAGGGAAAAAAATGAAACAAGATGGAATCAGGAGGGAGACAAACCATAAGAGACTCTTAATCTCAGGAAACAAACTGAGGGTTGCTGGGGGGTTGGAAGGTAGGGTAGGATGGCTAGTTTATGGACATTGGGGAGGGTATGTGCT
The DNA here is from genome assembly GCF_002288905.1 of Enhydra lutris kenyoni. NCBI lineage: Eukaryota > Metazoa > Chordata > Mammalia > Carnivora > Mustelidae > Enhydra > Enhydra lutris. The sequence continues at coordinate 47,643,226 of NW_019154096.1, forward strand.
ATGGTGAGTGCTATGAAATATGTAACCCTGATGATTCACAGACCTGTACCCCTGGGGCAAATAATACATTATATGTTTAAAAAAAAAAAAAAAGAAGAAGAAGAATGCCTAGGCCAGAGATAACTGATGCCATCAATGAAAATTTGGTCAGAACTTCCAGTTAGCCTAGACAAAAAGAGAGATGTGATGGGTTGTATTCTTCTTATTATCTGAAAAAAAGAGTGTGGAGTGGAAGGAACAGAAGAAAGAAGATGAAGGAAGGAAAAAAGCAGCACATACCAGATTGTCAGAAAATCCAAGCTCAACCCTGGGAGGAATTGTTTTCTGTGTCCTATAGACAATGGATAATCTTCAAGAGCAACTTACAGGACAGAAACATTGAAACAGCCATTCTCTGGACATATTTTATATGGACACTCAATAAAAGGGCATCATGAAAAAGCATAGCTCTCTAAAGATATCCGTGTAGACAGCTAAGAAAATCTGGTTCAGGTGTGTTGCTCACCAAAGGTCTTACTTGGCACAGGACGAGCTTAGAAAATCTAAGGAATGAATGCCTGTTATGACCCTTAGGATGTCTTTCTCAAATACCTCATGCCTCAGTCAAGCTTTTAACAAGTGTGATAGGCTACAGATAGTTGACAATGGAGACTCTTGGCAAGTCCCTTCATCTATAAAAGTAATTCAGGTTTGTGACTATTCTACTTGCACCATCTTCCTATTCCCCAGGGAATCTGGGGATATCCACCTGCAGGGAGGGCCAAGAAACTTACTACTGTGGTCATCCATAGTGAGGGATGGGGGGAGGGAATTTCATTTTCTACTGTATAGAGTGCTGTATTACGGGATTTTTTTCAACAAAATATGTGTTGCTCAGAATAATAGAGATTATACCAGGGACCTTGGGGAGAGGGAAAGGAGGGAGGAAGAAAGAGTGAAAACAAAGTACAGTTGCACACAAGTATATATGAAAAGGTCTGTTTAACACACAAAGCCCTAGTGTGGTCCTGTCACTTAGATATTGCTCTGCAAATATTTGTTGAATGATGAAATAATAAAGAGAAATGGAAGCAAGCACCAGCCGGCGAGAGTCTGGAAGCAAAGTTGCCAGCTGGCCGCCTCGAATAAGAAACAAATGTACTGTGGCTTCTTTAAAACACTTTGTTGTGAGTAGGGCAGCCTCTGAAGGCCCCTTTCCAGGATAAGCAGCCCCAAAATATATCCCCAAGATTCCTAAATGAGTTCATCTGTCAACCAGAGTTCTAGGTCAGAAGCGGGTGGCCAGGAGTGCCTCTTCTGATCCATTGTAACTGGGAATGAGCCCTTCCTCCTGTTATCACTCTGCTGGCACGTTCATTTGCTTCCTGGGGCCACTTTTGGAATATCATTCAATTGTTCATTCAGTCATTCCCCCAGAAATACTGCTCGAGTTCCAGGCACTGTTCTAGCTTTGGAGATCCTGCAGTGAAAAAACAAAATTCTCTACTGACAGGGGTTACATTCTGGATAGGTGGAGACAGATAATAAGAAAAATAAGTTAAAAGTATGGAATGATAAGTGAAAAGGAGAAAATAAAGCCAGGAAGAGGGATGGGGAGTGTTGGGGAGGGGTGGCTATTGTATGCTTAAGTAGGGTGGTGAGGGAAGGCTCACTGGGACCCTAGTATCTGAGTAAAGACCAGAAGGGGTTGAGGGAATGGGTTTTGTGGACATATGCAGAAAGAGTAATCCAGGCAGAGGGAACGGTAAGTGCAAATGCCCTGGGGAGATAGGGTGGCAGTAGAACACATACCTAGCACATTTGAGGAACAGTAAGAAGGTCGGTGTGACATGCTACAGGCAGTTGAAAATTAAGATTCTTGGGATATATGTAGCTATAGTTGATTCACTGATTGTTCTATATTATTCTACTGGGTACTTGTTATCCTTCTACCATTAAAAGATCTCTCTCTCTCTCTCTCTCTCACACGCACACACACACACACACACACATACACAACACATGTGTAGTTCCTCAGACCAGCAGCATCAGCAGCATCTGGGAGCTTGTTAGAAATGCAGACTACTATCCCCACCCCCTGCACCCACTTTCCACACCTACTGAATCAGGACCTCCATGTTAAAATCCCCAGTGCTTTCTGTGTACATTTAAGTTTGAGAATGGCCAGACCCTTGATCAGCAGTTCTTAGGCTTCATCAGAATCACTTAGGAAAACTGTCTAAAAGGACGGGTTCCTATCTCCCAGCCCCACACACTGATGCTAAGTGGTGAAGTCCACCACTGGATACTTTTAAGGAACTCTCGAGGGTGGTTCTGCTATGGAGCCACATGAACCACAAGACTCCAAAGGATGGTGTCACATGTGTAAGTGACCAAAATGGGGTTTATTCCTCATGGACCTCAAAATACAGATTGGAGAATCAAGCTAATAATCACCAGGATGCCTCCAAGCACCGAGACATGACCCCAAACTAATATTCCGATGCAGGGGTGGAATGTAAATAAATATTGCTGGTTCACATCTCAGGAGTTTTTCAGAACATTTAAGTGGCTTTGAAAAATACTTTTTAAAAGATTGTTTGTACAAACATCATACTCTTTCCAGTCCTTCTTTGGCATAGAGTTTAATCAGATTTAAAATGGTGAGAGTTCTTTGTAAGGGTGTGTGTTGCTTTTCTTCTAGGTCATGTAAAACAAGACATCTGGGTTTTATCATTAAAATACTAAAACATATCCAGCATTTTTAGGAAACTTTTAGGAGTTTATACACTATAGGTATTAATGTATTTAACAGATGTCTATTCATTTAGAGTTTTTAAAAGTTTATGCATACCAATTTTTTTGTTTCAGAAAAATATTTGAATAAACTATTCAAGGTTCTGACTCTGTTTTCTAGCACTTAGACAATTAGGAGAAAATAGAAATCTTTTAGTCACCCTTATGTGAAAATACCTCATTTTCAGATGTTCCTGGTTTTATATTATACACTGACTTCTCATCAATTCATAGCAAAATATGCTTTTACTCTCTTAATAGCATCTGTCAATTTATCTGTGGACATAAAAATCATCTTCTTCAGTTAATTTCTTCTCTGCCTGCAGAATCTCAGGAAAGATATAAAAACACAGAATTTAAAAAGTGAGGCTGGGTGTGTTGTAGGCATATTCTGAGCATGAGTCTAAGACATGATGCTCCCTAGTCCTACCATGGAGCAGAGGCCAGGGAGGGGTGGAGAGTGGAACAGCCAGGGAAACATAAAACATTTTAAAAAGTTGTAATTTCTAGGGGCACCTGGGTTTCTCAGTGGGTTAAAGCTTCTACCTTTGGCTCAGGTCATGATCTCAGGGTCCTGGGATTGAGCACTGCATGGGGCTTTCTGCTCAGCAGGGAGCCTGCTTCCCCCTCCTTCTCTCTGCCTGCCTCTCTGCCTACTTGTGATCTCTGTCTGTCAAATAAATAAAGTTTTTTTAAAAAAAGTTGTAATTTCTACTCTTTTTTTTTAAGATTTTATTTATTTATTTGACAGAGAGAGAGATCACAAGTAGGCAGAGAGACAGACAGAGAGGGGGTAGGGGAAGCAGGCTCCCCCCTGAGCAGACAGCCCGATGTGGGACTCGATCCCAGGACGCTGGGATCATGACTTGAGCCAAAGCCAGAGGCCAAACCCACTGAGCCACGCAGGCGCCCTGTAATTTCTACTTTCAAAGAAAGACCACATTAAATGTAGGTAACCTCATAAAACCAAATCATCGGATATGTGCTCATTAACTTTAGTAAACTTGGCTAGCCTTTTCACTGAGCTTATAAATGTACAAAACACTTATCTCCTGTATCTCCTTTAATCCTGCAATTCTGTAAGGTAGGTGTTGCTGGTAGGCCTGTTTCAAACTGAAGGTACAGAAGAAGAGAGACTAAGTAATTGGCCCGGTACCACCTGGTTAGTAAATATTAGAGCCAAGACTTGAAAACAGCACATCCTACCTCCAACACAGGCTCAGGCTGACCCCACTGCATCTAGTAAAGAGTATTTGTCCAGTCAGTATCCCCAAAACATGATCTTGTTTTGGTTTGCTTTGCTTTGGGTTTTTGGTATGACATGTGTCACTTTTTTTTTTTTTACTTTTTAGTTTCTGTTGCTTTAGTTTTAGTTTTTAGTTTTTTTAGTTTTTAGTTTTAGTTTTCTAGGCGCTTTCCAAGTAAATATTTCTCTAAAGAGATTTCTTGAACCAGAAGCTGAACGCTTTTACCCTTCTGGAGTGAAGGCTCAGCCCCTCTCTACAGGAAAAGCAAGGCTGGTATTGCCCCCCCGCCCCCCGCCACCTTGCCATAGGCCAAGTAACCCTTAAATTACCAGACCCCAAACAGGTCATTCACTTTTATAGAGACTGTCAACACATCCTTAAAAGCTGTCAACACCCCCATACTTCTTTCGTTGACTCTCCTGATGACAAGGAGCAGGCTCTAACTTCAGCCAGCTCAGCAAAATCCCAAGTCCTGCCAGCCTCATGGCCACCACCTCCAAAATAAATCCCCTCTTCTGCTGGTCTGAAGCTCATGTCAACTTCCCCACATCCAGTGTTTTGAGTTTCTGCAGCTCCTGTCCTGGGGTTTGTGCCCTTAAGCTGTGACTCAAGGTCCCCAACCCATCAGGAGCAGCTGCCTTCCTCCTTTCCCAAAACAGATCCTGCCAGGGTTTTTCTGCAGAGTCTCTTCCTGCCGATACCCCTCTCCTCCAGAAAACAGAGGAGGCTTCTTGGCTTTTCCTTTGACCTCTCTTGCCATCCACAGTAAAGACAAATAGTGACCACATCAACTTCTATGTGTTCTTGCTCCCGTTTTCCTTCTGTCCCAGCTCTCCACTCCCCCTAGGCCCTTCCCCTTCTGGAGCTGGTGTGTAGGGCACAACCAGAGTGCGGCTTGAAGGAAAAGAGTTCAGGCCACAGTGTGTCTGAAATTCTTCAGACATGTGACTGCTACTGAGGGCTGGACTGTGGCAGGCCCTGTGCTAGCCACTCTTGTTTCATTACCCTGACTCTTCGCCCTTTTGTTCCTTGAGTTTTGCCTGACGAGGACCCGCTGCATCTCTCAGGCCCCCTGAATCAGCGTCTTTAGCAATTCCTGCAGCTGCCAGCTTGCTTTTCCTCACCACCAGCTTCTTCACTCAAGTGAGGCTGCCTCTGAGGCCCCACAGATGGAGGGAGGGTAGGACGGAAGGAGGGAGGGTTGGACAGAAGGCAGCAGGGAGGGGTGGCCGTGCATCAGATCCTCTTCACGGAGATAAGGGAACCCAGCAGGTCATGACTCTAGGATGTTCTGAGGTCAGGAGACCTGGGATCTAGCCCTGGCACTGCCACGGACTGGTTGGGTGACCTTGGACAAGTCACCTAACCCCTCCGCTTCTTGGGGTTCTTCATCTAAAAAATAAGGGAAATGAGCTAAATAACCTCGAAGGTCTTTTAATTTATTAGCTGCCATGTTATGTAATTTCACATGTCTAAAACCACATGTCTGCTCAGCTCTTTCCTCATCACAGCCTTGGCTATGAAATCAGAGTTGCCCGTGTGCCTTAATCTCATTTTGGATTATACGAAAAAATCTTCCTGTGCCTTGGCTTTAGAATTCCTCCAAGGATATATTGATTCTGAATTTATGACTCCAGTTAGAAAATCCTATGCTGCCATTTCTGACTATTTCTACCTCGCAAGGTCCATCACACCATGCAGTTTTAGAGATGAAAGAATGTGTTCTCAGGTTGGACAGATGCAAGGAGTGGTCTCCAGGACTGCCAGTGGGGATGAGCCTGTGGTTCTGTTCACTTCAGGTTAAAGGAGTTTGGAGGGACCCAGTGCCACTATTCCAGGGTCTTTCTAAATGTGAGTGTTCCTTTGGGGAAAAAAGAAAAATTACGTGGTCAAAAGAATATGGGAAACTCCAAATATTAGCTCCTTCTTGGAGATTCATTATGTGCATTAGTGTATTTAAAGCTCCAAGAAATCCTTGGCAGTGAAGAGATCTTAATTTATCCTAACATTTCCCAAACTGATATAGTCCCAGAGACTTTCTTCACAAAAGACTTTAACATCTGGTAGAACATGTCCCTGGAACAGTTTAGGAAACATTACCCCCAATCATTATTGACCTATCTCTAGCTGGGTCTTCAGAGCAGAAAGGGATAACTACTGCTGCTAGAATATTTATTAAGCACCTACTGTATCCAGAACACGTGGGAATAATTTAAAATTTGGCAGATCAACTGTCCAGCAGCCAGGATTTCAAAATCTAAAGCTGCAAAGGGACAGGCACAGGAATAAGCATGTCAGTCAACAAACAAGACAAACGAAGTGTCAAGTGCAGCTTGGGAACACAGGAGCCAGGCCTTGTCCTGGCAGTTGTCCGCCTTCCTGAGCTGAATTTCCCTGCTCTCAGCCAGTTACACGATATCAAAGCTGGACATTCATTGTTTATTTTTATAGATGATGTGCTTGGTGAGGCACATGGAGTAATTTTATCCCGTGCTGAACATCCTAGAATTTTTGCCTTTCACATACCGCTCTGTTGAGTTTTATTTGGAATGGGGTGGGGAGGAGTAGAAAAGATGACCTCCTCTTCACCAAGTAAGAAAGATACTGACATGGCCGACATCTCACACTGTTGTTTAAGCCCCATCTGAACTAAGTGTCTTGTGTACCCGATGTTTCCTGGACAGGGGGCCCGAGCTTCTCAGGGCCCTCTTCTAGGACCTATTTGTGATTCACTGTTATTTTTCCAAGCACTTCCACTGGAACCAAGCCATACCCATGCATCCTCACTTCCTCACACAGCCCCGTCCCCTTTCCCCATCACTTGTTTTCCACTCCCCCAACAATGTTCCTTAGATGCTCTTTTGATGTGTTTTTTTCTGAAATTTTTTCTCTTGCCTCATTTCCACCTTTTCTCTTGCCTCCTCTTTCTGTCCTCTTTAAAAGAACTGAAGTCTCCTTCTTTCTGAGGGTTGAATCCTCAGGAAGTTCCTCTCTGCTAAACAGAGAAGGGAAGCCAGCACTATAATAAAAAGGCCAACACTGTTTCCACAAAGACTATATCTTGAAAAAGAAATTGCTTATTATTTTTTTAATTGTTAATATTGACATTTATGGAGTATGTGCTCTGCTCTAAGCACTAGACCCCTTGACATACATTGTCTCTTTTGTTTGTCACCACACCCCTTATGATATGGGACATTTATTATTCCCATTGTATGGATGAGCAGTTGAGTCTCAAGGAAGGTAGAAAACGTGCTCAAGGTCATAGAACTAGTAAAAATCAGGGCTAAGAAACGATCCTGCATTTCTCCGACTCCCCATCCTGTCCTCTCCTGTTGCTCCCCCGCCCTCTCTCAGAACAGGGAAGTCGAAGAGACAGAATTCTGGTTTTCATCAAATTTATTCCCTAACAAGTTTTGTTCACAGAAGCTCACCCCTCCTCACCCGTACTGCACAGAGAGCAGATTGAATTACCTCCCTAACGATCTATTATGTGCACCAGTGTCCAGCTTGGCCAGGATGTAATTGATCTTGGTGGGATGCCAACATCCTTTCTTTCTTCACATAGATTTATCTTCAGGAGAACATACACCAACATATGCAAACCATTTTATTCCCTTCCATTCTCTCCTTCCTGCTTGATCATTAGTGTAGGCTTCATTATTAGTCCACTGTTCCGGGCTCACCATCCTCACTGCAGTCAGTACCCATGTTGTTGGGCTCTATGAGTGAAAGAGTGACTTTCTGGGCTCATGTTTACTTTCCTGTGACAAGTGTCTACCTGCCTGGGGCCAGAGGGATTCACAGCATGTCTTAGAACCTCTGGACTTGCTCAGTGGCCCTGAAAGACAGGCTTCACTCTCCTGATTTCCCCAAGCAGGATAGCCTAGGGACAGTGACTTCCCCATCCAGGGGACTTAAGTAACTGGGGAGACCACTCCGTGTCCATCACCTGGGGTACCTGAGAATGGGCCCAGCCAATTCCAGAACAGATGAAAAGGCCACCACTACCCTTACTCTCTGATGCCCACTTATCTCAAGGAAAATGGAATCTTCCAGTCATGGGGCAAATTACCCATAGGCCTTCTATGTCATGGCTCCCTGGGTATCCTTCCCCAGCACTGGCCTCTTGAGCTTCTTGGGTGAAGAGCAAGCTGACGGGGTGGGGCTGTCAGCCTCCCTTCCCTGACTGCAGCCCCCAGATACCCTGGCGTTCAGGTGCTTGGACACTCTTCTGAGAACGACAGCACCAACAGGGAGTCCACTGCTGCAGCTGCTATGCCTTGTGCACGACTCAGAACAAGAGATCATTAAGCACCTGCCACTCGAACTGGACCCTGTGCTGGGAAGTAAATGAGTAAAGCAATCAATACCTGCTTTCAAGAAGCCCATACTCCAGGGGCAGGAGCCAGGGAAAGTGGTCACAGTGCAGTGATAAAGTTAGCTTAGGGCAGAGGATGGATTAACTATGCGAGGGTTCAAGAAAGGCTTCCTGGAGGAGATGACATCTGGGCTACTTGGCAGTCGGTGGGATGGGGGATGGAAGGTGTTGGAGGAGTTAAGGATTGGGTCAGGGTAGGTTTACAGAGCCTTTGGGCCCTCCAGCTAGAAATGCCCAGTTAATTCTTGGCTATACAGGACAATAGATAGATATTCAGAGATGGCAGCTGGGGGGTGGGTAAAAGCTGGTCAGTGAAGGAACTCATCAAGGGAGAGGATATAGCCTAAGAAGAGATCCAAGAAGAGCCAAGGACAGAGCCCCAAGAAACACCAGCATCCAAGAACTGACTTGTGCCCGCAGAGGACAATATGAGCACAGGCTCTGGGGCTGGGTTGCCTGGGTTGGAATCCCACCTCCACAACTTAGTAGCTGTATGACCTGTGCAAGTGACTATGCCTCCCTGTGCTTCCATTTCATCTATAAAATGGGCGATGATGATATATAATTCGTTGATTTGTTGTAGGATTAAATTAATGCACGTTAAGCACTTCAAGCAGTCTATTTAAGTAGACAGTATAAGCACATTTAATAGCATTATTCCTTCACTGATGTCAGAAAAGGACAAAAGGGAAAGACAGCCTATGACACGGTCAGGCCTCTCAGTGCCTCTCAACGGCTCAGTTGAGATCCCGTGAGGAGAGGTAAGGGAGAGCTCCAGTGGGAGCCCAATCACAGCTGGGATGGGAAGGAGTGGATCGTGCCAGGTGGTGAGGATGCCACCATCTCCTGGGAGGGCAGGGACGGAGTGTGCCTTACTCGCTGCATGCCCCAGTGGCCAGAGCGGTGCCCAGTGGTGTGTGAGCTCCTTGGGGGTAGAAGAGTCCTCCATAAAGATTTGCTTAATAAGGATATATTTGCTGAAGGTCCTGCCTCTCAGCTATCATGAAGAGGCTGCTGGGACCAGGCGAATCACCTGGGCCACCCCAGTGGTGGCTGCAATTTGGGAAGCAGGTTTCTTGAGGGCATCTCCCAACTCTCTTGACTCTGGGACACCTAGTTGTTTCCATGAGTGAGCTGAAGGATGGAATCTCATGGGCCTTCTCCCTTCCAGACTCTTTAATTCATGAGACCCCGTCCTATTCTGCATGTCATAAAAACTTGGAATTTTAGACAGGTGACAGAACAGGAACATGCATAGACAATTGGCACATGCTTGCAACACCTTCTCTATGACCTTTCGGAATGCCAGCATTCTGTTTCTAAAGGGGATGTTCCTTCTTTGAGCTGAGCTCATGATAGTTTTGCTAAGGCATTTCTTTACTCACTAGATCAGGGTAGCTATTTAGGGCTATAATATAGTTTAAAAAGCTATAATGAATTCACTCTTCGGTCTAACGCTTGTAAGAGAACATGGAGGGTAGTAAAGCATGGTAGCTTCAAGTCATAGGCTTTTGATATGGCTGGTTCCTAGTTTACGGGCTGTGTAACCTTGGACAAGCTAGCTCAGCCACTCAGAACTTCAGCGTCCTCATTTGTAGAATGAGAACAGTATTCGTACCAGCATGTAAGGCTGAGAGGATTAAAAAGGATAAGCAGCATCCTTCTCACAAGTACATGCCCATTACACGGAAGCAGCAGTGATTTTAAGAATTTTAAGTATTATTATTAAAATCATTATTTTAAGTATTATTATTAAATTATTAAATTATTATAAATATATATATTATAAATATATAAAAATAATTTTAAAATTAAATATTATTAAAATATTATTAAATCATGCAAAGAAGAGAAGGAATTGGTTCGTAAGTGGCCCTGCGGTAGGCTCAGGATAGTTTGGAGCTAACTGCTCATTTATATCAAGACTTTTTATGTAAACTCCTGGCCATGGGTTTCAATCCCATTATTAAAATGGAATGAAATAGCAAAGATCCTATTCTAGGACTATCAATAGATACTTTTACAAAAGGAGAGAATACGGATGAAATGAGGCTCACTCTTGAATACCGTGTAATAATTGGTTTCAGGATGGATGACCTGTTCAGTGGAGTAGTTGAGTAAGGTAAGAAGGCAGAAGATAACGCAGCCTGCATGACTCATGGCAGTTCTCTGCAGTCTGTTTAACTAGAAATGGCATCTGCATATTGAAGTCAAAAGTTTCCTCTCGTTGCTTTTAAAACAGTAAGTAGCTAGGGGCACCTGGGTGGCTCAGTCATTAAGCTCCTGCGCTCAGGTCATGATCCCAGGGACCTGGGATGGAGCCAAGTATCAGGCTCCCTGCTGAGCGGGAAGCCTGCTTCTCCCTCTCCCACTTGCCCTGCTTGTGTTCCCTCTCTCACTGTGTCTCTCTCTGTCAAAAAAAAACACATAATCTTTTCTTAAAAAATAAATAAATAAAACAGTAAATAGCCATAAAAAAGAATGAAATCTTTCCATTTGCAACAACAGAGATGGACCCAATGGAGTGGAGCTAAGGAAACTAAGTCAGACAGGGAAAGACAAATACCTGTGATCTCACTTAGATGTAGAATTAAAACAACAAGTGCCACAAACCAAGCTCATATATGCAGAGAACAAATTGGTGGTTTGCCAGAGGTGCGGGTTATTGGGTGGGGAAAATGGGTGAAGAGGGTCCAAAGGTACAAACCTCCAATTACAAAATAATCAAGTCAAGGGGATGTGATGTACAGCATGGTGATTACAGCTAGTAATACTGTATTGCATATTTGAAAGTTACGGAGAGAGTAGATCATAACAGTCCTCATCACAAGAAAAAAAATTGTGTAACTATGTTTAGACTTATTGTAGCTATCATTTTTCATTATAGACAAGTATTGAATCATGTTGTTTGAAACTAATGTGTTATCTGTCAATTATACCTCAATTTTAAAAAAGGAATGTGGTATCACAGGGAGTGGAACAGCAAAACATTTTCAAAATTTTTAATGAATTTATTCTTTGTACAGAAAGATAGTTTAAATTAAGTATGTCATGTGGAATTGAGCACTTGTCAAAACTTCCATATTCACATTGAGAATATTTACATGCAATTTATCGGCATGAACTGTTAAATGGAATCAAAATAAAGAAAAAACATTTTTTTTAAAGATTTTATTTATTTATTTGACAGACAGAGATCACAAGTAGGCAGAGAGGCAGGCAGAGAGAGAGAGAGGAAGGGAAGCAGGCTCCCCGCTGAGCAGAGAGCCCGATACGGGGCTCGATCCCAGGACCCTGGGATCATGACCTGAGCCGAAGGCAGCGGCTTTAACCCACTGAGCCACCCAGGCGCCCCAAGAAAAAACATTTTTTAAAAAAAGGTAAACAATTCTAAGAAATCTAGAATTCTGAGTATATAGGGTATTTTCAGTTGATGAATCTGAGAATAAGCATTTTTTGTAAACCGTGGGGAAGACATTCTGCAAACAATAGAAGGATGGCCAGAGCACTAGGAGCTGACAGTTTAGAGAAGTGGATATATATACAACAGACTTAATTGCAAGACAGAACATGCTATCTTACTTTTCCTATACTTGCTCCAACCCCTCTGGCCCCCATGCCTAGCATAGTTCCTGGCAAAAACGCACAGGCATAGAGTAACTGTTTATAGGAAGAATTAGCACCATTACAGAGATATGAATAAAATACTTCGGGAGAGCAGCGAGGACCAAGGAATGGTAAAAAGACTGGACTTCCAAAGATGGTAGCAGAGAAATGGGTTAAGTTAGCCTTGTATCTCCCAATCATAGTATCCACTATACTACTCTTTAATTACTTACTTATGCCATTTTCCCCCACAAGGCCCAGCCTTCCCAAGAGCAGATGCCATGTCTGTCATGTTTATTGGTGTCCAGCATGGCACATGGGACATAGTAGATACTCAATATACTCAATAAGTATTTGTTGAAAGAAGGAGCATCATCAGATTTATTTGTCAAGTCTTCCCCCTGCCCCAGTTGCAAGTTAGCAGCAACTCAAAACCTGCTTAAACAAAATAAGGGCATTTGGGGGTTTATGTATATGGACTCTTCATGGCGCTTCAAGTACGGCTGGATCTAGGAATGTAAGATCCTCAGGAATCTATCGTCATCAGTTTTTTTTTAAGATTTTATTTATTTATTTGAGAGAGTGTCCACATACACATACGCACTGGGTGGGGGATAGGGTAGAGGCGGAGGGAGGGCGACAAGAGACTCCACACTGAGTACAGAGCCTGTCCTGGGGCTCCATCACAGGACCCCGAGCTGAAACCAAGAGTCAGGCACTCAACCAGCTGAACCACCCAGGCACCCCCTTATCTTCGTCTTTGTTTTGTATTATCTTCATTCTCAGGTAGGCTCTCCTGATACTGTGGCAAAGGCACCTGACTCATGTCTTTACAGTTTACAATTCCAACAAAAAGATTGTGTCTCTTTTCCTGATAGTTTCAGGGAATAACTCCATCAAGTAGGGCTCTGGTTGGCCTGGCTTAGTCATATACCCATCTTTGAACAAATCACTGAGACCAGGCCTGAAGTCAGAGGAGGAGCAGCTCCATGAATTCTATATAGATCAAGATGGAGAAAGCTGATTTCAACTAAGAGACATTGGACAGCCAAAGCAAACAAACAAAATGCCCTATATATTCACACCCCAAGGACACAGGACAATAGTGTAGAGATAGGAACAAGCAGAGGATAGGTAATGGTACAAAACATAGTAGGGTTGAAACGTCAGACAGGTGAGTGGTGGGCAACAGTGGGAATTAATGCTGAAGATGGAAATTTAGATCAGATGGTGCCAGGCTTGAAGACCAAAAAAAGAAGGTTTAGATTCATTCTGTAGACAATTGTGATACAATGTGAGGGGAAGGGAAGGGGGTATAATCCAAGATGTATTTAGGGCTTCTCCAGAAGCCACCTTTAGGGGCCTCTCTTTCCCCCTCTCTGTCCCTCCTAAACCGAGAGCTACCGGTGGAAACATGCCAAGCAGGACATGGAGTTCAAGAGACTCTACTGGAGCCACTTCATATCCAGAAGGATGTCTGGGCACATGTAACTTGCTGGCTTCTGCATCCTCAACACTGAGCCCCCAGTGTGGATAAGTCATGGCCTCTGCTTTAAGGAGCTCACCACTGGGGAGATTGGTCTTGGACAAAGTACTAGAAATATACCCACATACACATATATGAAGTATGCCAACATATATGTCTATGTATGGGACTGGGCTGTATAGGAAAAAAGAGCTATTTGATTCCTCACAAGGAGTCAGGGAAGGCTGCAGAGCAGAGGAAATATGTGTTACTCTTCTTCTAGGAAAGGCTTGTACTCAGGGCACAAGCCCTTTCAGTGCAATCACGGATTCTTCCTGGTCCAGCTTTGGGTTTCTTCCTTCCTTGTGGTTAGAAGAAGAACGTAGAGCTTCCTTTCTCCATGATTCCTGTGTTCTGCTTCCTGGAATTCAGCTCCTCCACAACTCAGGGAACAGCACTCCCGCGGCAGGAGCCGTCCCAGCAGTAAACAGTTACCGAGGTCGTAACTACACAATGAGCATCGAGCTTCCATCTTTGCATACAGTCTCCAGTCTCATCCTCATCATCCTCTTAGGAGGTCATGCTATCATTCCCATTTTACTGAAGAGGAGATTGAGGCTGATAGCTGGGTGGCCTGCCTCAGGACCAGCACAAGGAAGCAGCAGACGGGGGTGAACGTGGTCCACTTGGCCTGGTGCCATGGTCTCCACGGTGCTCTCTGCTCCCTCTGTGTGCTCCTCCCTTGCTTCCACGTGGGTCACGGGGACAGCCCCCATTCAGGTAGGTTACAGAGATGGCGATCCATAGTAGTGGACTGGTAGTACGGAACAGACACCTCAGCTGTGACTCAAGACTGCACCAGGGGTACGGAGAGGAACGCGAACCCCTGGGACAGTTCTCAACCTAAATGTGCATAAGAATCTGTGGGGAGTTATCTAAAAATGCAGATTCCTGGGCCCCGCTCAGAGAGTCTGGGTGAGACCTTGAAATCTGCACTGGAACAAACAGCCTGCTGCTACCACCAGAAGTGCTGAGGCCGGTGTTGCACATGTTGAAGAGTGCTGCCTGAGCAGGTGTGTGTGTGTGTGTGTGTGTGGCGATGGGTGTACTTGCCTGCACACCCACAGTTCAGGGGTTGTCTTAGGAAAGCTCTGCGGAGGGCAGGTGTCACCGGGCACTGCACATAGGCTACTTTCGGGTGGCTTTGTCCAGGTTTTCATTGTCTTCTGTGGATCCTACTATTCACATCCAGCCCTTACAGTTAGGGTGACCAGATACCCACTCTGAAGGATCATCTTTCTGTGGAAATTGCTCAGCATATTAAAAAAAAAAAAAAGCTTTTGGCATGAAGACATTCATCTCTTTTTTCTGGACCTGGGAACAGCAGTAGGAAGTGTTCAGGCCTTTTCCCAAATATAATCCCTGACCGATTGGAGGCTGAGAATCCTCTCTGCCAGTGGCCTCCTGGGACTCTGGGTGGCCTGCCAGTTGGTCAGAGGCACCGAGCACCCCCACAGTGAAGATGTGGGAAAGATGGTCTCTGTCCTTTAGGATGTAAGATCTAGCGGCAGAGACAGAACAGACCCATGTGAAAGAGTCAGGCGCACAAATAGAATAAAAATAAAGCAGATGCAAGTCCTTGCAGCAGGGAGACTCCCAGTGTGGACGGGAGCTCAGTCTCAAGGTCCAACATTAAGTCAGGGAGAAACAGGGAGAAGCTGATGTGAGGTGCTAGGTGAGCCATCCGAACAGCCTTGCTAGAGGAGCTCACGGTGTCTCCTCCACCGGGTCTCATGGAGCACTTGCCGTAGGCACTGCTGCTGGGGAGCACTCTGGAGGAACATGGTGCTGATTGTGCAGGGGGTCTGGTGTCAGGGAACCAGGAGCATCACAGAGCAGGCCTCCTCAAGAAAGTGATGTTTTTCATCAGATTCCTAAAGGCAGCCCTGCCTCTAACCCTAGCCTGTGACCTGTCCATCTGCTCTTTCCATGCTGGCTTGTATATACCTGTGTGTGGACACCTCAGACCCCAAGTTCGGACTGCATCTACACACCACACCCCCTGCCCCTCAGCCAACCTTCAGGCCTGGTGTCAGGATCTACCCACAGGAAGACTGGTGCAGATGAAAGACTCTTGCAGGCCCAGAAGTGGGCTTGAACTGTTCAGATGGGGGATTTGGGGGTCCTGGGTCTACAAGGATGAGTGATCTGGAAGTGGGTGCACAACCATGGGGCAGACACTTTCCTCCACCCCAACGTGGGCCTTCTAAAGCATAGGGCCCGGGGCAGGGATCCTGATGGCAGAGTCTGAGGGCAGTATTGCCTAAAGGATAAGTAGGAGTTAGCGAAATCAAGGTCATGGGTGGGGGAAATCTTCCTGTAGAAGCCCCCTGAAATGAGACAAGACCTTGGTCATCTCCCTAAAAGCAGAGTATGGGGGAGGCGAGGTGGGGTTGGAGAACGGACAGGGGCCTGGTGGCCAACGTGAGGATTTGGCTTTACCAAGGACATGGGCAGGACGTGGTGGGCCAGGGAAAGATGATTAGGAACAGAGCGAGAACATTCCTTCCAAACTGAGCTTGTGTGATGCCAACTAGGTGTTTGATGTGAGGAGAGCAGGCTGTTCAGTGTGGCTAGGCCTCAGCGTCTGATACAGGCAAGGGAGAAGGGAGGAGCGTCAGGAGAGGAGCATTTGTGGAGGACTTGTAGGTGTGAACTGGGGGTCGGGCCTCGGGGGGAGCACAGAGCCTCTGCAGGAGCTCTGACGGGACTGGGCTGGGGGCCACATTCTGTCTTTATTCTGTGCTGAGCATTCAGATAAGGCAAAATAATCATTCAACGTGTTCGCTATGCTTGAATCATAGTACTTTCTATGTATGTGATTTTTGTGTTTTTCTGTGTGAATTCAGTGTCCTGAAGTTCTTTCTGGATTGGCAACCCATCCTGTTTTCCACTTAGTAAGTATGACCACCGTTTATGCTTTGGAACCACATTTTTCAAGCGTTGCCAAATCCTCGTGGGGTTTTTTGGTGACATTTATTTTTCATAATTAGTGGTGAAATTCTGATCACTTAATGCCCATGAAATCATGAATACATTAGGCCACAATAAGCATTATCCCTGATGTCTGTAAGCAGATGGGTGTGTGTGTGTGTGTGTGTGTGTGTGTGTGTGTTTATGATAACAGCGCTTACATAATCCCAGCTACCAGTCCCTGGGGACTCACACGCAGCGATGGAACGGCTGGTTTAAATTAGGTTTCCATGTGAAATATCGTATCGCTATTTTTTTCCTAGCATTGTGGGAAAGTATATGGAAAATGATTTGACTGATAGGAAATAAATCTGGATGCATGATCAGGACTGAGGCACAAACCACGTGGCGGTCTGTGCCTGCTCATAAAGCAGGCTCTCCAAGAGAAGATGAATTATTCCTATCAGGACACTAGACTAGTAAGTCACCACGTTGTACCAGAATAGCCTGAGAGAGCCGTGACTTTCCAGAGCTGCTGATTTGCTGTGGATTTCAATTTTAAAGAAGGAACTAAAGCCATACAAAGAATATAGCCAGAGGTCGCAAGAATTAAGGCATTGGCTGTCAGGGAACCGTTTTAACTTTTAGGGAATTCATTTTTATTCATAAGGAGCTGGGTTTGAATTTCTAGCTCAAGGAGTCAGTAATTTCATGATTCTAAGTGTTTGCTCATGGCTTCCCACAGTAGGCTAGGGCTCATCAAAAGCAAATCACACAGAAGGAAGAACCACACCAGAGCACCAATGACACTCAGTCTTTACTGACTCAACAGTTTCTTGCTCTAGAGAGCCAGGGTTTCACAAGGTGACTTTCAGCTGGGTAACCAGGTGATGAGGGGACAAGGCATGCAGACAGCAAAGGATTGCTCATCGCTGCTGGAGAGTGGTCGGCTCTGGGAATTCCCAGAAGGTGCCAGGATGCTCAAAACAGCCCTGGGAATCAGAACAAATGGTTATCTTAGGTTATCTTCTTCCCAAGAGGCTCTGAATTCCTTGTAGGATGATCTGCACTGAGGCTGGTCCTAGGAGTCTGATTCCAGATCTGTTCTCCTGAAGTTGCAAGTAGAGAGCAGAGGTGCGTGCTCCCCTGGGCTGGGGCTGGGCTCAGGGTGGCAGGTGGTTTATCACATCCTCCGTCTGCACTACTGGCTAGTACCAGTGTGACCCTGTCTTGTCACTGAAGGTCACTGTTGCCCCTGTTTCCCTGTTGTTTCTGCATAGGGCAAGGAAAGGGGTTCTGCTTTTTTCATTGCTTTCATTGTATTTCGGGACTCTTCTTGGCATCTTCTCCTTTTATTCCAACTCTATGTTCAGAGGTGCTGCTCTTAATGGAGTGCTTAGAAAAACCTAATCAGCACCAAGTTTAAAAGAAACTGTCACCCCTTATCAGATAAAAGAGCACCCCACGGGAGGTACTCATTTTGACATCAACAAGAATTGGGACCTCAGAAAATCACTACTCTTCTGAACCATAGATTCTTAATCTGGAAAAATGGGTCTAGACTGCCCTCTGTGGTTGCTGCCAGCTCTCAATGCCATCCGTTCCTGTCATTCCATCGAGGGAGACGGGCAGGAGGTGGAGTATACCATAGACCTTAAGCTTGTTTTTTCTGCAGGTGCCATGGGTGACCATGAACTCTGTGTTCAGGCCTCACTCTCCCTCAGGCCAGGGAAACGAGCTGACCCCAGGTTTCAGCACTGTTGCTGAACTGGTGCAACTCCTGGGCGATGTGGGGTCAAGACCAAGGCTTTGGTTTGTTAAGAACTGGGTTTATCAACCCAGACATCAGCCAGGATGGAACAGGTGACTTAAATGACCACTAGAGTTCAAGCACCAAAGTATAAATAGCAGCAAAATAACCTTAAAGATTAGGCAAAATATGGGGGGGGGCTGCATATCATCAAAGGGGGACTTGGTAGCAGGTTATTATTAAATAGTATACTCTAGTCTGTATAGTAGAAGAAGCTAATCACATTACAATAACCTTCCTCCCACAGCTCATGTACGCACATTAGGCATTTAGGGAGCAGTTAATTGTGACTCCTCTGGGTCAAACACTGAATTTCAAATTTAGGCTTTACTGCTCTGGGTGAAAATCTCTTAGGTGCTCTGTCCTTCAGTTTATTCACCTATAAAATGAGAATAATAATAACCCCTGACTCTTAGAATTGTTGTGAGAAGTGAGTTAACATATGTAAAGTACTTGGAGTAATGCCTGGCACATAGTAAGTGCTGTATAAGTGTTTGTTCTTCTAATATTAGTCAGGTGAGGGGCATAATTGGTAATGCATTTGTGAGAGATAGTTTAAATATGTATATTTTTGCATTTTTTTAATTTGATATTCTGCATTTTACTACTGGATAAATACCCTTTAACTGATGGGTTGAGTGTATTGACTGCATTTAATCTTGCTATCCATCAATATAATTAAATTATATTAATTAATTAAATATATATATTTATAACTAAATATAGTCAACTATATTTAAATGTATATAAATCAATATTAGGGGCGCCTAGGTGGCTCAGTCCGGTAAGTATCTGCCTTTGGCTCAGGTCATGATCCCAGGGTCCTGGGATTGAGCCTCACATCCTGCTCTGTGGGATCCTGCTTCTCCCTCTCCCTGCAACTCCCCCTGCTTGTACTCCCTCTCTCTCTCTCTCTCTCTCTCTCTCTGTGTCAAATAAATAAATAAAATCTTTTTTTAAAGAAATAAATATTATCCTTAGGCCTTATTTTCTTATAGTCTCATCGAATTTTATAGATCAAGAGGGAGCTTTGTGAATTGCCTTTCTGCCTCCTTATTTTAAAGATGGAAGATGACAAATATGGATTTTCCCAGAATCCCATAACAAAGCAGTGATGGAGCCTAGAGCTTCACCTCAGAACCCTGAGCTGGGGCCTGCATTTCCTAATACTTAACTGATTTAAAAAAAAAAAAAAAAAAGATGGGGCGCCTGGGCGGCTCAGTCAAGTCCTCACTCAGTGGGGAGTCTGCTTCTCCCTCTACTCGTCCCCCTGCTTGTGCTCTCTCTCTCTCTCTCTCTCTCTGTCTCTCTCAAATAAAATCTTAAAAAAAAAAAAAAGTTTTCCTGTGAAAAGAACATTCATTGAGTTTGCAGGACATGGGTTCAGTGGATGCCCCTCTTTGCATTTTCCAGGTGAGCTCTTGGGTGACGTGGCTGATCCTCACGGCAGGCTCCATGGAGGAGAAGCGAGAAGTCTTCTCGTATTTGGTGCATGTGGCCAAATGCTGCTGGAACATGGGCAACTACAATGCTGTCATGGAGTTCTTGGCTGGCCTCAGGTATGGAAGTGGGGAACACAGTTATATGGATAGCAGCCAAATGGCACTGTAATTAATTGCCCTGGAAACCACATTTACCCAAACCAGGCAATTGGTAGTGATTGTTTGGGGGAAATATGTTATTCTCTGCTAACACCACAAACCTTGTCCCTTAAATGCAGCAGCAGAATTCAGCTCCTGTGGCCAGTCACGATCCTAATTAGCTATGTCTGCTCTGGGCCAATGCTGTTGGCCACACCGGGTAAAATTACCTGGCTGCACAACTAACATCAACCCCATCGGTGACCCCCACTTGCCCTCTGTGCCCTGTAAACCCCACTGTGAACAGCCTCTTCCCAGCTCTTCCTGATGAACTGCCTCGGCACTCTAGGCTCCCAGCCACGACCGGGAATGGCTGGCACTGATAACAAGGATTCAGTGATGTTAGCTGTTATTTTAATTGAATACTTACCATGGATTAAGCACTGGACTGTGCATTTCCTATGCATTAAATCTTTTAATTCTCAGAACAATTTCTTGGTCAATGCTATTATTATTCCCACATCATATAAAAAAAGAAACTAAAGTTAGGAGAAGTTAAGTCATTCACCCAAGGCCACCTAGCGTGGTTGGGATTGGAATGCAGGCAGCCTTGATTTGGAAGCCCTTGCCCTTAACCTCTCATATGCTGCTTATATGCTTTCTCCCACAAGCTAGTAATAAGATTATCATTTTATCAATAAATCTCTGCCTTATTCCCTTTCAGCCTCAGTTACCTGGTGTAAAGTAACTGCCCCTCACTCTTGTGGGAGGCAATGTAGTGTGGCACAAAAGGGTGTAAGTTGTTGGGTCAGAATAACAAGGAGTCAAATCCTGGCACCCCCATGGTGTATATAGCTACGTAATCTGAGCCAGTTTCTTGACCTCAGTGAGCCCTAGTTTCTTCATCTTTAAAATGGGGATGATAATAATAAAAAGCACCTACTTCCTCACGAGGGATTTAGTGAAATGGTACAAAGTGTTTTGCACGTGTGTTTGGCAGAGTAAGGCTCCAAAAAGTGAACCTGCTGTTGTTAATGTCCAAGATTCACCTTCCCAGTGGGGGTTCTCACTATAAATAGATCTTGCTTCATAACATTACTGAGATTTTTCTTTGATTCTCCAGATCCCTGCAAAGGGATTCTGGGTTGGGGGGAGGAAAGGAAAATTCTGAGCTGGAATTTTTTTTTTGTCCTTTTGAACTTTCTTAACTAAGAATAAACTCAAACCGTTGTGTCACTGGCACTTAAAATGGTCATACAGATGTATCAGGCATGGCTCAAAAGAAGGAAAAAATGGAAAGAATACTGGGAGAACAGGAGATAATTTGGACAATTGGATTCTCTTTGTGATAAATTTTCTAAAAAGAACCTGTGTTACTTTTCTTTTAAAAAAAAAGGATGATCATATTATGATAAAATAATTCTATTTTAATGATGCTTATCCTCTGTGTTTGGCAAGTCTGTGTTGGCTATTGGCTGGGGACCTCTCTCCCTCTGTTCTGGACATGACTATCCTCACAGCATGGCAACTGACTTGCTCCAAAGTGAACAACAAGAAAACAAGACAAAAGCTGCAGTGCCTTTTATGACCTAGCCCCAGATATCACACACTGTCACTTCTACCATATTATACTTGTCACATAAGACAAAGGCCTGGTTGATTGTGGGCGGGATCTATACTACACCAGACACAGGGGATCGCTGGAGGAAACAATTAGAAGTAAAAAGATTTACATAGAACAATATTTACTCAATCACAGTGTCAATTTAAAATAACCCCAGTGAACATCAGTGGGGAAATAAAGGAAATAATATGATGTATCCTTACAGTGGAATATTATGTGGCCACCAAAAATGTGTATGAAATATGTTTAATATAATTGGAAAACAAGCAATATATAATGCATAAAAATATCTGGGAACAAGGCTGTCTTTACTTAATGACCTCTACGATATTTATACAATGTTTTAAGAATATTTAGACCAGAGATCTACAAATGGAATTAATACTGGAAGGAAATATATCTAATGTTGTCTGTGGATGGTAGCACTGTGGGTGGATTTTCCTTATTTTCAGTATTTTCCAGATTTTTTTACAATGAGCATCTAGGGCCTTTATAAACATAAAAAGAAATAAAAGTTTTAAAAGAGCGTCAGTTCTCAACCTAACAAAAAAATCATTGATCTGATCTTGCTGAACTTTGTCTTTTGCCCCCAGATGTACCATGATGACCTCATTATGTATGGAAAGAAGGGTGATCCAAAAATGAGAATCATGTATTCACTTTATTTATATTTCCATTTCATTCCCCCCAAAAGTATTCTCCCCAAATTGTAAGATATCAGTGGTAGCTGGACTCAGTGGAGTGACATCAGGGAACAATTTTATTTTTCTGACCTCACTGTTTTTCAGACCTACCTGATGAGCTCTTCCTTCCCCAGCTCTGGGTTCTACCTGGGGAGGTCTTACAGCTTTTGCAATCACAGATATGTTCAGAAGCTTGTCTCCTTCTCCTGTGCTCACAAGCATGAGTAAATCTCAGAAACATACAGCTGTGCAAGAAAAGCCTGATTTTCTTGCATTGTAACACAATGGTGTTACAGTGCGATACCATTTCTATAAAGTTTAAAAGCACACAGACAGTTCTCAAGCTGCTTAGTGACGTGTACATATATTGGGGAACCATAAAGAATTGTAAGCGCATGAGAATGCTGAAGTACATTTGTGGTCCCCTTCGGTGAGGGCAGGAGGAGTGTGTGCTCATAGAGGAACCCACTGGGGCCTGAGCCACATTATTAATGTTTTATTTTTTAATATTAATGTTATTTAATATTTAATATTAACGTTTTATTAATATTGAGAGATTGGTGTCTGGGCATTTGTCGAATGATACTTCTCCATGTCCTTTGAATGTCTTATAGATGATATAGAGATTTTTAAGTCCAGTCTGATATAAATCAAAATTTCAACCTCTCATTTGATTTAAAGCTTCACCCTTTCCCCACATTTCACAGCTCAGTCTCAGACACCTGCAGTAAAATGGGAGAACAGGTTTATCTTTTTTCCCTCCAACTCAGGGTCCCTACAGAAATAGTGGGCAGGAGAAGAAAGAGCGAGGGAGTTGGGATAAAGGGAGCAAAGGTCTCATTTGACTGGCGCACTTGTAATCTGGGCTAGGTGCTTCCTGGAGAGGGATACGGTGTGGTCTGAGGGTTCCTTCCTAGTCACTCCTTCTCCATTCCCCCACCTGCTGCCCTGTAGGCACCTCCCACTGCCCCATTAGCCAGCAAGGAGCAGGGCCCCCTTAGTCCTCAGGATCAAGCGCTGGAGGTCCTGCCCTCATGGATTCTGCTAGGATACTCTCCTTTGGCAGGCAGGCCTTTCTACATGGCTCAGGTGCAGCTGGGCCTCATGGTGTCCCTTCCTGACTCATAGGAAATGCTCAGTGCTTTGCCCGCCCAGACTCTGCACATGCAAGACAGGCCCACTGGAGCCTTCAGGCAGCTCTAAGCAGCCTGCTGTCTTTTGACTTTCCCAGTCACACCCCGGGCTATGCATGAACAAACTCAGGACGTAGGTCAGCCTCTCCATGGAGTTCACGTGAAGCCCTCTGCCCTGGGGGTGATCCTCCTGCCTTCACATAGAGCACACTCTGACAGCTCTGTCCAGAGAGATATCCCCTACCCAGCTGCTCAGACCCAGTTCCTCTGCGCAGGCTGAGGGACGGGTATAGACCACAGATGGCAGAGCAGTCTGGGTACCCTTGAGACGACCTGGTCCCTTTCTTTAGGAGGTGGGGTACAATGTCACCTACTGCTCTCAGCAGCAATTTCATCATAGGAAAAGTGCCCTTTAACATCCTGTTATGCAAATAGTATTTTAAGATAATGTCCCTCAGGATGGACCAGTGGCTTAATGTCAAAGCTGGATTTAGTAAAAGCAATTGTACGAAAGAGGCCAAAACAGGGTTTCTGTGTTTCACTGAGGGACCGGCCTAATCCAAGGACAGCATTTAAAAGATCAAGAGGAGTGGATGAACCATGTTCTGTGCAGACAATCCTCCATGAATATCTGTACAAACCGTATTATCCACTAGGATTCCCTCTTGGCTACAGCTGCCAGAAAAGCTCAAACCTAGGTTCAGCCCCCACCTTCCAAAATTAACTCCTTCCACACGTGTTATTTGTATCTGCCCTATTTAATTTTGTGTTTTAGTTTCTAAAACTAATACGTCATTTGGGAAAGTAGGTAAAGATATGAGTCCTAAGTAAATTATTAGAACATAAGGAAAACAAGCAAAAAGAATGGGTCTGTATGGAATTTAGGCTATACACTGTGAATGATATTATTTCTCCTTTGGTCTAAAAAAAAAATCATTTACTTGCAACAGGTCAAGGAAAGTTTTAAAAATGTGGCAGTTTATGGACCAGTCTGACCTGGAGACCATGAGGAGCCTGAAAGACGCCATGGCTCAGCACGAATCTTCCTGCGAGTACAGGAAGGTGGTCACGCGGGCCCTGCACATACCCGGCTGTAAGGTGGTTCCGTTCTGTGGGGTGTTTCTGAAGGAGCTCTGTGAAGTACTGGACGGAGCCTCTGGCCTCATGAAGCTTTGCCCGAGGTACAATTCCCAAGAAGAAACTCTAGAGGTGAGGCCTTTCAAAATCTGAAGAGTCATTGTCGCCAGAAGGGAGAGCCTGTTGAGGCTAGGTTATCATCGTTACCATTTTGTTGGGTAACAGGTCCTGGGAGGTTCCGGAGAAAAGAATGCCAGCTAGCACTGTTTGGGCTTCATCTTGTTAACTTAGTTAGAATGGGACAGTGTGTAAGTACAAGTGGAAGTCGGTGTTGTTTTCTGATTTTTTTTTTTTTTAAGGATGTTGGGGTTTTCTTCTCTCAGTAGGTGAGAGTGTCTGGATGCCGAGGATAAAAGGAGTCAAGTGAGGGACACCTGGCAGTTGCTTAATGTTCAGTCAGTCAAGCCTCAGCCTTTGGCTCAGGTCATGATCCCAGGGTCCTGGGATTGAGACCCGGATCAGGCTTCCTGCTCAGCGGGGAGCCTGCTTTTCCCTCTGCCTGCTCCACCCCCTGCTTGTGCACTCTCTCTCGATCTGACAATAAATGAATTTTTTTTTTTAAGTCAGTATTAATTTTTTGGAATTAGAGGCCTAAAGCATGGCAGGAGGTCAGGGCTGCCTTGCTTTCCCCCTTCGTGAGAGGGTGCTGGAAAAGCTGGGGCCTCATGGAAAGATGAGCTCCAGGCTCTGATCACAGTTGCCTCAGCTCTTCCAGCCCTGTACCTCCTGGTTCCTGACTCTGAGAGGGGAGAGGACCGTGTGAACTTTGACTCGGGGCATCGGGCATTGGAGAGAAGGGGCTTTGAGAAACAGAAAAAAGGTGTTTAGACATGAAAGAAGGGACTGAATTGGGGAGAACTTCACCAAGATTTTTTTTTTTCTAGTTTCAGAGGTAGAGTTTAGTGCATATGACACCCAGTGCTCATTACATTAAGTGTCCTCCTTAAGGCCCATCACCCAGCGACTCCATCTCTCCACCCTCCTCCTCTTCCCATACCTGGCAGTTCCAAACCCAAATCTAGAGTCATTCTCACTTGGCAACAGCACCGCTACTGACCTCACACACACACTCACATACACCCATAAAACTCAGCCTCTTCTGTCGCCTGGAACCAAAGACATCACCTGCTATCAGGAAGACTTAAGAGCCCCTGGTGGGTATGGGCCCCACTCCCAGCTTGCATTCCTCTGGCTTATGCAGGAAGATAAAGGTGCACTAAATGGAGGAGAAAGCTTATAGCAAGCCCCCCAAGCTGCACCCACACTGGCTCCCTCATATCTTAGAAGCCAGGAAGGCCACATCCAGCAGCACAGCGGGAGCTCTCACCTCTAATGGCAGGCGTTTCCAGATCATGCATACAGACCGTAAGAGCTTTAAAACCATCAGGAAGCCTCTGTGCTACTGTAGGGTATGAGGGAAGTAAAGCAAAATGTCATCCTTTCACAGTGTTTTCCTTGGGCCCCAGGAATTTCATCTGGTTCCATAGAATAATAGAGTTTTGTCATGTTTTTTCTTAATTTTCACTACCAGGATAAAACAACCTTACCCTTTTTCTGTAAAGTGGCTAATCTCCCTAGGGAACCTTGAAATAATATTGCCTTTTGTGTTGTAAATTTGAAATGGAGTGTTGATTCCTAGAGGGACTAAAGTTGTCTTAGTGAAAACAGGAGCGAATTCTAAATAGTTCATGTGGTGAAATGAAAAAATGTTTTTCCTGGAGGCTCTTTCTTTTTCTTTCAATAAAATAGGCGCAAATGCCATTATTTATGACTACTGCAACTTTATTTCCCTACCCAAGTTGGTTATTTAGAAATAGTACATGAAGTTGCAAAAACAAATTCTTGGTATGTTTTTCTGTAGTTTGTAGCCGATTACAGCGGACAAGATAATTTCTTACAACGAGTGGGACATAATGGTTTAAAGAATTCAGAGAAGGAGTCCACTGTCAACAGCATCTTTCAGACCATCAGAAGCTGCAGCCGAAGTCTGGAGGCAGAGGATGAAGACAGCCCCCGCGAAGGCAATAGCTCTAGAAAAAATTCCTTGAGGGATAAAGCACGGTGGCAGTAAGTTTTACAAGAGATGCTCATTTTTTTCTTTTTCCTATGTCAGTTGGTTTTAGGCGGACTCCTAGCACAAACCCACCGCCTTCGTCAGGAAGCCATATTTTATATTCCAACTTTACCAATTCTGAACTAGGATTTACCTTTCTAAATTGGCTGCTTTGTTCTAGAATTACTGCTCATAACTTTACTTCTTGCCATATGTTTATCTCTTTAAAAAGAACAAACTAGAGCTATCCTGTCCCTTCTAAAAACTCAGCAAATTAAATTTTAGGATTAAAACCATGATATTCTATTTATTTCATAGTTTCTATAAAAAAGTTCTTATTAATCACTGGGCAGGGCACAGGGACAAGGATTAAAATATTTTTAAATCATATATACTGCTTTATTAGGGCTAGAGTGACACCCCGAAATCAGTATATTCAGCAGCTCCCCCAAACTTCTGGGTGATTGTAGATCAGGTGGTTCCCAGATCTCACTTCCAGAAGCACAGCTCTGCAAGGCAGCGTCTGTAACTTTGTAATTGTTCCATTGCTCTAGCTGCTCTTGTATCCACAGGCATTGCTGCTGATCTAGACATGTGTACCCACAGCCCAATGAGAAGTTCAGAAATCAGCAGTCTCGGGACGCCTGGGTGGCTCAGTTGGTTAAGCAGCTGCCTTCGGCTCAGGTCATGATCCCAGCGTCCTGGGATCGAGTCCCACATCGGGCTCCTTGCTCGTCAGGGAGCCTGCTTCTCCCTCTGCCTCTGCCTGCTATTCTGTCTGCCTGTGCTTGCTCGCTCTCCCTCTCTCTCTCTGACAAATAAATAAATAAAATCTTTAAAAAAAAAAAAAAAAAGAAATCAGCAGTCTCGGGATATGTGTTGTGCCTCTTCGAGGCCACACTCAAATGGCAGAGCCTGGTCCAGCTAGAAGATCCTTTAGAGCCATCCAAAACCACTAGGCCTACCGACTTCAGTATCTTTGCCACAAAAGATTTTATCTGTAGTCAGTACTCATGAGTCATACCTTGCAGTCATCTTGGAGTCTTCGTACACACTTGTGTGCATTTATGAGACATTGTGGCTTGTTTTGCAAAGCCTTTCCCAGTTCTGTGTGTGTGTGTGTGTGTGTGTGTGTGTGTGTGTGTGTGTGTATGAGCCTACACTGGGACGGGCAAGAGTGTTTTTGGAAAAGAATTTCGGTGGAATTGGAGTACTGGATCCTAAGAATCTATTGTGAACAAAGAAATGAATGCCTTATATCTGAGTCCTAATGCTGTTAAGGAGTGAGATAAACCTATATTCCAGATTTCTCCAAAGGACCCAGATGTTCAAAGAATAACCTTAACCACAGTGCCCTGCCCCTTAAGCTGAAATGTCTCACAAGTAGCTTCTACCAGTTGTTTTTTGGGTTGTTTTTTTTTTAAGACTATCTCAAATCAAAGGTTATTTGAAAGTTTTCCGCACTGTTGGCTGACCTTAGTAGCAATCTATATACATAGAGAGGACCATCGACAAATAAACACATGTCTGCACAGAAAGCACCTTATAGCCATTTCCGTCCTTAATCTACGTCTACCTCTATCTGGGATCTTTGTTCACAACAGATTCTGAGGATCCAGTACTCCAATTCCACAGAAATTAGACTACGTAATCATCACAACAGTTCCATTGGACTTAGGATCTTACACCTCCCAGGGCCAGGATTGAACTTCAGGCAGGCTGGCTCTGAATCATGATGAATCATGGTCCTATTAACTTTGTAGGAAGTAATGAGCAGTTTATTAAGAAAATACATAACCTGATTGATTAATAGCCCACTTGTCCCCTCATATAAGATTTTCATCAGGGAACATGAGAAAAATAATTATCTGTCAATTTATGGTTTCTCACCGACCAACACTGCAGAATTTCTTCAGGGGGTGAGATACAAACTTTCCTTCTCTTTCACTCCTTGGTCCTCCTTTTGAGTCATATGACCTAAGTTTGACAAGGTAGTTTCTTTCCTGGTTTACATCTTTGATATTTGATGACATTATTTGGTTTCTACATAACCCTTTAAGTGCCACCTGACTCCCTCTTGTAAACCCACAGAGACTTGTCTCCTGAAAGAATCAGACACAGAAGTGTGTGACATTCACCATATGATCTAAGATCTGAAGCTACTAGTTTTCTTCTTGAAATGAATTTATTTAATTACCAACAATTGTCAATTTTATCTTGGGCATTTTCCTGGGAAGAATGCCTGGTTTTTTTAAAGATTTGTTTATTTATTTTAGAGAGAGAGAGTGCAGGGGAGGAGGGGCTAACGGAGAGGGAGAGAGAAAAAAATCCTTAATCAGACTCCCTGCTGAGCTTGGAGCCCAGCTCAGGGCTCAAAATCATGACCCTGAGGTCACAACCTGAGCCAAAGCCAAGAGTCAGATGCCCAACCAACTGAGCCACCCAGGTGCCCCTGGAGAAGAGTGCTTTTTTAATAGAAATGTTAATACCTAGCATTCATTTTTCTTGTGTTCAAAAATAGGAACTGATCTTCAGAGAGATGGTGTCTCTCCCTCCCAGCTTACATCAGCTCTGAGCAGCAAAAATAGGCTTCAGAAAAGACTCATAATTTTTCTCCCCAGACACAATCTTTTATAATGCTTGTATAATGCTTGTAATTTTTCACTGAAAAATATTTGATTTAGCTCAGAACTCAAATTAAATGGAATATGGGAAACACTCGTTCTTTTGCTAATTTAAAATGAGGAGTTCTACGTCCAAATTCACATAGGTTGTATTTCATGGGTACAGACACAAATTGAATTCTTTTTGCTCTTAAAAAAATTAATAAAAACATGGGGGTGCCTGGGTGGCTCAGTGGGTTAAAACCTCTGCCTTCGGCTCAGGTCATGATCCCAGGGTCCTGGGATCGAACCCCTCATCGGGCTCTCTGCTCAGCGGGGAGCCTGCTTCCCCCTCTCCCTCTGCCTGCTGCTCTACCTACTTGTGATCGCTCTCTCTGTCAAGTAAATAAATAAAATCTTTTTAAAAAATTAATAAAAACATGAAGTGTGACATGGAGAATGTGGAAATGGTCCCAGAGAAAGGAAATAAGATAAAAGGGTGTGGATGTGACTCTAAACAAAGCTCCTTTAAAGCAATAGTTGGGCCAGTTTAGCATAGGAAAAGGAAGGGGGGAAGGAAAGCAGGAGGGATGAAATCTTGGTCTTCCTATATTTTATCAGAGCGGAGTACTTTACTGAGCCAGACTGAGTGCACCGCTGAGTGCTTTGCAAGTATTGTCTTAGTTGAGCTTCACCTGCTCTGTGAAATCAGCATTGTCTTCTTGCCATTTAAGATAAGTGAGGCTCAGAGAGGTTGAGTGATTGACTAAGTCACACAGCAAATAGGTAGCAGAGCTAAATATGAAACCCAGGGTGACAATATAGGGCATGTTCCTAACTACCACGCTAAATGTATGAAACACCGACATAAGTATTATAGAAAAGGACATAAATAAGTATTGGTTTTCCATTGTTCCTGGTTGCAATTTCAGAGGAATAGAACTAGGCTAGACACAAAGGATTTTCTTTTTGTTTCTTCACTTTTTATTGTGAAATGTAATGTTAAGAAAGGTCCTAAGGGGCACCTATGTGGTTTATTTGGTTAAGTGGATGACTCTCGATCTCAGTTCAGATCCTGGTCTCAAGGTTGTGAGTTCAACCCCCATGTTGGCCTCCATACTGGGCATGGAACCTACTTAAAAATTAATTAATTAATTAATTACATAAAATGTCAAAGGAATAGGAGCCAACTGAAAGAGCTTCTGATGGCCAAACTGGAACAATATGAGCTATAAAGTAAAGTTGTATTAGATTATAAACCAAAGTATTAAATAAATATCCATGAGTCCATATATAAGTGATAAACAAACAAATGGGAGAGAAGAGACAAATCTCCTATGTGGAAGAATTCCATATAACTTATATAGATACTCCACACTCTAGGAGGTAGAAAATAACTCCCTACACCTTAAACGTACAAAGAGGACAGTATGGGGGCACCTGGGTGGCTCAGTTGGTTGGGTGTCTGCCTTTGGCTCAGGTCATGGTCTCAGGGTTCTGGGATCGGGCCTCACATTGGGCTCCCTCCTTAGCAGGGAGTCTGCTTCTCCCTCTGCCTGCTGCTCTCCGTGCTTGTGCTCTGTCTCTCTCTCACTCTCATTCTATCTCAAATAAATAAATAAAATCTTTTTTTTTTTAAAGGACAGTATGGAAAGGAGTTTTTCAAAAAAAGAATAACTTTGGGATGCCTGGGTGGCTCAGTCGGTTAAGCGTCGGCCTTTGGCTCAGGTCGTACTCTCAGAGGGTCCTGGAATGGAGTCCTGAGTTGGGCTCCTTGCTTGGTGGGGAGTTTGCTTCTCCCTCTGCCTGCTGCTCCCCTTGCTTGTTCTCTCCCTCCGCCCACCCCCAACAAATAAATAAAATCTAAAAAAAAAAAAAAAAGAATAACTTTACAGTGGGACATGACCAGCACTACCTCAGCCAGGTCAACATCAAGAGGGATAAGTCATGTTAATAGTATGTCCCATGGCTATGATGTTATGAGAATTGCAGTTTACCTCTGGAGACTTCCTCCCTAGAACCCATAGCCTCAGTCTAATTATGAGAATATCAGGCAAGTTCTAATTGAGAGACATTCTATAAAATACCTAACCAGTGTTCCTGAGAACAGTCAAGATCATTAGAAACAAGGGAAGTGTGAGAAATTGCCGTATCTAAGAGGAGCCTTATAGAAATGTGACAACTAAATGTAATATGGTATCCTGGATGGAATCCTGGAAAAGAAAAAGGACATAGGTTAAAAAAAAACAAAAACCCTAAGGAACTCTCTAAAGTATGGATTTCAATTAATAATAATGTATCACTATTGGTTTATGATTGTGTCAAATATGCCATCCCAGTGTAAGATATTAATAACAAGGAAAACTGAATGTGGGGTCTACTGTCTTTGAAATTTCTACATAAATCTAAAGGTATTTTAAAGTTAAAACTTTTTTAAAAAACTAATGTATTTGGAGAATTATCAAGTGAATACATGCGTAACTACTAGTCATTGCCAGCACCCATAAACTATTTGTTTTCCTTTTCAATTTTTTTACCACCTTTTCCTCTATAGAAGTGAATTTTACAATACTATTTCCCACTTTTCTTTATAATTATATCACTATTATGCACTTCTAAATAATATAGTATAGTTTTGCCCGGTTTTGAAATTTACATTTACACAAATGTAACCATACAGTATTTATTTTTTTGTGTCTTGCTTAAGATATGTCCCTATTGTTGCATTGCATTAACTATTACTACTCATTTTCATTGCTGTGCAATGCATTACATAGTATAAATGCATCAAATTTTACTTGTAGGTTTTATTGTTGCTGGGCATTAGGATTGCTTCTAGAGTTTTCAGTGCGGCTTATCTGAAAAGGATATTCTGATTATCAGATTTGCGAGATCTCTTGTAGATTTCTTTTCTTTTTTAAGAATATCTGCTTATGTGAGGCAAGGAGGAAGAACCTGCAGAAAACATGAGCGGGATCTTGCTCAGGGACTGGGATCTAGACTGAGAGTCCAGGAAATCCAGTGCTACTGCTCATACTTTGCCAGGAGGCAGCAGTCTGCCCAGGTGCCAAGTTCCCAAGAGGATGGGAACATTCCTTCCCAGAGATGTATGGACCAGCTCCTTCTCAATTTTATCCACCACTTTGCAACGAATGTCTATGGACCAAACAGCAGAAACCTTGACCTTAATAAAAATTCTTCATGCTTTGAAAAAACATGAGTCTCTCCTGGGCACATGCCTACAAGGTGGACATACAGGAGTGAGGCAATGAGGTCTCCCTTGCCTTCCCCCCCAACATCCTTCTGGAGACCTAACACTCTCCATTCCCAACTCAAGTAAGACAACTTGCTAAATTTTCCAAGCTGACAAGTCCTTTATGTGGACATGTGTGCACACACACATGGACACACACACAGAAACACAATGAAAATCTAAGGTTATGTCAAGGAGAGCTAGCTGTTCTTGTTCATCTGGCCACTGTGACTATATTTTCCAACGAGTATCTTTGAACAAATGGTATTTTATTTTTTAACAGACACACATCTTAGGCCAGCTTATTAAGTCTTATTCTGCCTATTTTAGCCCCACTGTGTTCAGGTCACGACTTTTGGTTCTGATCAAGTAGAAGGCAGTCAAACCTAGTAATGAAGGTCCCAGGCTGATGAGTCAAGAGCAGAATCCTGCCTTGAGTAGACCCCTTCTGAGCTGGATGACCGAAATGAGTTACTGACCCTTCTGAAGCTGTTTCCTCAAAGGTTACAAAATAAATAAATAAGGCCTTCCTTCACAAGTAGGTCAAATGAAGCGCAAATGTACATAAAGTAGTTAACAGTTCCTGATACAAGAGGGAAAACTAATACATCATGAAGATTATTATTGATATTAAAAGCACAATAACTTTGGACTCCTGGGTGGCTCAGCAGTTGAACACCCAATGCTTGGCTTTGGCTCAGGTCATGATCTTGGGGTCATGAGATTGAGCCCCACATCAGGCTCTGCACTCAGTGCAGAGTCTGCTTCAGATTCTCTCCCTCTCCCTCTGCCTCTCTAAATAAAATAAATGAAATCTTATAAAAAATACAACTTATCTAGCAGTTCCTTTCCTTATTCCTGTGGTTAGACCTATTGCTAAATATAGGGTTTTAGAATGCAGCTATAAAAATCTAATCTTTAGCATTTTATATTTCCTATGCTAATTTGAATTCATAGTGAAGTGAAAAATGATGCCCAGTGTCAGTGAAAAGCTTTGTGTTGTTCTCACTTCTAATTATAAGACAGACCAAATTTATATCTCTTTCCATTAGGTTTATAATTGGAGATCTGTTGGATTCTGAAAATGACCTCTTTGAGCAGTCGAAAGAATGGGACTCTCATGGATCAGAAGAGCCACAGAAGGCCTTTGACCATGGCACGGAGCTGATCCCGTGGTATGTGCTGTCCATCCGAGCTGATGTGCACCAGTTCCTACTGCAGGGGGCCACTGTCATCCACTATGACCAGGATGCGCACCTGTCCGCCCGCTGCTTCCTGCAGCTTCAGCCTGACAACAGCACCTTGACCTGGATAAAGCCCACCACTGCCTCCCCAGCCAGTGCTAAAGCAAAACTTGGTGTGCTTAGTAACACATCTGAGCCTGGCAAATTCCCCTTACTGGGCAATGCTGGATTAAGTGGCCTGGCGGAGGGGGTCTTGGATCTGTTTTCAGCAAAGGCTGTGTACATGGGACACCCTAGCATTGATATACACACTGTGTGTGTTCAGAACAAACTGGGTAGCATGTTTCTCTCCGAGACTGGCGTGACACTGCTCTATGGGCTCCAGACCACAGACAATAGATTATTGCACTTTGTGGCGCCCAAGCACACAGCTAAGATGCTCTTCAGTGGACTGCTAGAACTCACAAGGGCCGTGAGGAAGATGAGGAAGTTCCCTGACCAGAGACAGCAGTGGCTGCGGAAACAGTACGTCAGCCTCTATCAGGTAGGGATGCACCCTCCCCCGTCTCCTCACTCCTCACTCCCCTAACTCTTAAGATACTAATCTTGCAAAACCACACTGGGACCACCAAGGTTCACCCTTACACTCTGGCACTGGGCAGCTTTGACTCTCTCTGTGCCTCAGTTTTTGATCTATAAAATGAGAGTGATAACAATATGCATTCATAGGGTGGCTGTGGGGTCTGAGTTAATACATGTAAAACCATAATGTCGGCTGCTATACATAAAGAGTAGTGTCTGACTCATAGTAGGTCCTGTAGTTATTTATATGAACAGAGCGACCGGACATTGTACTTCTCACATCGGAAAGAAACTGATTAATATAAGCATTGTCACTTACTCAGTTTCCATCGAAAGCATGACAGTGTAAATGTTTTTATTATTAATTAGGGATTGGTTGATAACATTGGAAATCTTCACTTTGGAAGCTGAAATCCTGCTTCATCCCCTGATGTGCTGCGTGACTCTCGGAGCATTGATTTACTGTGCATTGCTGCCTCACGGTAGAACTTCTGAGTTTAAAAGAAACTTTCCCAAATGTAGGATCACTCACGCACGGAGTTCTGCCTCACTAGGTTATCATATTGGCAGCAGCCCCTGAGGGAGTTTCTCACAGTCAGCTGCTTGAAGTGAGTGGGTTTCTCACTACCCTAAAATTCTTGGGTATATCAACACTCCAGCTAAGAGTGGCAGCCGGACTGGGCTGAGCAAGGTGTGGGAAGAGACACAGGCACCACCGGACTGTGCGCTTGTGGAGGATGAAGGGCAGATGGCTGGGAAGTGAGCCACGAGGGGACACCATTGATGGCACTGCCAAATGAGTTGTAATTGAGTATTCGGTTTTTCTTTGTTACGCTTTTCCATCTTTTGGCAAAAACATTATCTTTTTTACTAGTGACACTGAACAAATAGAACTATAATTTAACTATAATTTAAATTACTCAAATGACTGATTTCATGTCCTTTTCATGGTTCTAACATGTTTCCCACCAGCAAAGACATCCCCCCAAGGCTATTGGTAAGGAGATAGATAGATAGATAGATAGATAGATAGATAGATAGATAGATATTGCACATATATATATGTGCAATACTTATGAGTAGAGAGCATATCCTGAATAACTGATTTATTAATTGATTAATAAGTCCATAGTCCTATCTACACAATGATGCTAGGACTGCACAGCAAAAAGCCTGTTTCAGTTAACTCCTCCTAAAACGGAAACCAAAATACGAGCTTCCTGTCCCCTCCACAGGGAGAGTCCAGTGTGGTCAGCTGCTTGGAAAAAAGGTCTTCAGGAGCTATTGTAAATATTGATCTTTAATTATAATCATTCCTCAGCTTTCCAGCATCATACAAATCCATGCAACCTGGACATAAACCAAAGCTCTGAGCTTAGTTACAATCACGGTCACAAACCAGACATGGTTTGTTGGCTCCATCTTATAGCATAGAGTAACTAAATTAATACCTAAGGCATGCTTGGTTTCTCATTCACCCTGGCAGTCTACAGTTTTTGCTGAAGAAGGCACCGGCTAAGACCAGGAATAGCAGAAGAGGTAAAATGTTCCGCTGGAGCAGAAACAGAGGAAGTGACCTGGAGCCAGCTTAGTCCTTCCCGGTTGCAAACACAGCTACACCCCCGGCCCCCTCCCTCTCCCGCTACTTGGAAACAAGCCCTTACCTTGTAAAGGCAAAACAGCTCCATATAATTCTGCCACTTCTGAAAACACAGGCGATGGTCTTCCTCCAAACATTGTTGTGCATGAGCCACCGAGGAAGGTGAGGTAACATGTCTCAGAAACACACCCTCAGGATTTAAAAAAAAAAAGTGAAAAGGTTAGCAAATGGTTATTTTCCCATATGCAGACCAGCTCCCACATTGTTTCAGAGAACATCAAAAAGATGCTGCCAGTGTGGGACCTGGAGAACAAAAGCTCAATAGGCATCCTGTTAAATGCCCTCTTGGTGATTTATAATACTGCTTAGCACACTTAAGGTTCCTGAGAAGTCCTAAGGTACAAAAGAAATGAATTTAAATGTATCTGTGCATTCAAGAAATTTATGAACAGTCGTGAGTTCTTCCAAACTTATGTTAACAGCCCTGTAAGAGTATTTCTTTATCCCCAGTTTGGGAAGGGCTTGTATAGAAAATAATCTTTCTGGGGCACCTGAAAGTGTCTCAGTTGGTTGAGTATCAACTCTTGGTTTTGGCTCAGATCCTGATCTCAGGATCATGAGATTGAGCCCCACGTCGGGCTCCATGCTCAGCACAACCTCAGCTGAGTTCTCAGCTTGGCTTAAGACTCTCACTCCCTCTCATTTTGCACCCCCACCCCCACCCTTAAAATAAATAAATCTTTAAAAGAAAAAAGAAAATAATCTTTCTGACATCTGAATCTTCTTGTGTGACGAATGTATATGAATCTGCTCTTTTTTTTTTTTTTAAGATTTTATTTATTTGAGAGGAAGCATGAGTGGGGGAAGGCAGATGGAGAGGGAGAAGCAGGCTCCCCACTAATCAGGGAGCCCAATGCAGGGCTCAATCCCAGGACCTGAAAACATGACCTGAGCCAAAGGTAGACGCTTAACCAACTGAGCCACCCAGGAACCCCATGCTTTCAAATACAAGCATTTTAGTACTAGTAAATGTATTTGATCTAATGGAAATAGTAACAGGAGATAAAGCAAAAGACAAAAAGATACAGTAACATTTGTAATAAAGCCTAGGAATGCAGGAAAATAAAAGAAAGTAAGCCCCAGAGATTTGATGTGTGGTGTGGGACAAAGACTGGTATCATGAGCTTTGGCCTGAGGTTGCATGGGCAGAGCTAAGAACGCATAATCTTGGGTGTTTGGAAAGATCTCTGGGAATCTGAAAAGGTTCAAAGGAGGGTTCTCAGGTGAACTTTGGTTGTAAGCAACAGAAACAGATTCTGGCTGTCTTCAAGGGGAAAAAAAAGGATTTATTCAAAGGATTAGATCAGTTAAACAGTCTCCAAAATATCATGTGTGAAGATAATGCCAAGAGGTCAAAGTGCATGAATACTATTTTAAGGAATCAGTTTCTTGACCCTAATGTCCACATGAACTTCTTTTATTTTCCTGTATTTCTTAGCTTCATTACAAATGTCACTGTTTCTTGTCTTTTGGCTCCCTGTTCAGCAGGCAGCCTGCTTCTCCCTCTGCCTGCCATTCCCCCTGCTTGTGCTCTAGCTCACTCTCTATCTCTGACAAATACATAAAATCTTTTTTTTTTTTAATGGAACTTTTCTAAAACTGAGAATATAGTTTCACTCACAGTAGATCTTCCTCCAAATTAAAAAGAGAAGGGACATCCTTCACGCATCCCAACCAGTTTTATTGTTTTGTACAAAATAAAAGAGTCAAACTATATTTCAGTTCCCAGAAAGTCTCCTTTAAAGATTAAACAAAGGCATGTGCCTTTTCCAGGCCTGAAATATTTCTATTAAGAGTAAAGCTTGAGGGCGCCTGGGTGGCTCAGTGGGTTAAGCCGCTGCCTTCGGCTCAGGTCATGATCTCAGAGTCCTGGGATCGAGCCCCGCATCGGGCTCTCTGCTCTCTAAGGGAGCCTGCTTCCTCCTCTCTCTCTGCCTGCCTCTCTGCCTGCTTGTGATCTCTCTGTCAAATAAATAAATAAAATCTTAAAAAAAAAAAAAAAAAAAAAAAAAAAAAGAGTAAAGCTTGACCCATGTTAGGATGTTCTGAATTTAGAAATACCAAGGCAGTAGAGGCTGATTCTTTTATATATACATGGTATGGGTCTAGTAAATTTTTTTATTAAAGATTTCCTTTTTTTAAAGCAGTTATAGGTTCACAATAAAATTGAGAAGAATGTACAGAGATTTTCCCATAAACCTCCTGCCCCCCCATGCATAAATAGTGACCCCCACTTATCAACATCACTCAGCAGAATGGCACATTTTTTACAAAGGATAAGTCTACATCGACATATCACAGTCACCCAAAATCCACAGTTTACCTGAGGATTCATTCTTGGTGCTGTATATTGTATAGGTTTGTACAAATATATAATAACATATATTGATAATTATAATATCACATAGAATATTTTAACTACCCTAAAAATTCTCTGTCCCCTGCCTATTCATCTCTTCCTTCCACCTTACATCACCCTACCCACCCCCACCCTCCACCCCTGCAACCAGTGATCTTTTTACTGTCTCCATAGTTCTGCTTTTTTCAGAATTTCATATGGTTGGAATCATACAATAGGTAGACTTTTCAGATCGGCTTCCTTCACTTAGTGTTAAGCATTTAAGATTCCTCCATGTCTTTTCATGACTTGATAGCTCATTTCTTTTTGTTGCTGAGTAATACTCCGTTGTGTGGATGTACCACAGTTTATTTATCCACTTACCTACTGAAGGACATCTTGGTTGCTTCCAAGTTTTGGTATTATGAATAAAGCTGCTGTAAATATTCATGTTCAGGTTTCTGTGTGGACTTAAGTTTTCAAGTCTTTTGGATAACAACCAAGGAGCATAACTGCTGGATTGTACGGTAAAAGAACGTTTACTTTTGTAAGAAACTGCCTCACTGCTTTCCAGAGTGGCTGTGCCATTTCGCTTTCATACTAGAATGAATCCTTATTCCTGTTACCCCACATCTCCATCCAGCATGTGGTGTTGTCAGTGTTCTGGATTTTTGCCATTCTAATAGGTGTTGGAGCAGTATCTTATTTTAATTTGCAGTTCCCTGATGCTGTATGACGTGGAACAGCTTCTCATATGCTTAATTCCCATCTGTATCTCTTTTTTGGTGAAGTGTCTGTTGGGGTCTTTGGACTTCTTTTTAATTGGGTTGTTAGTTTTCTTATTGTTGAGTTTTAAGTTTTCATTGTATATTTTGGATAACCGTTCTTTATCAGGTGTTTCTTTTGCAAACATTTCCTCCCCATCTGTGGCTGGTCTTCTAATTCTCTTGACAATGTTTTTTCCAGAGCAGAAGTTTTAAGTTTTAATGATGGGATCTATTAAATTTTTAAAGTGTTAGTCAAAATCCATAGATAAAATTTTTACAAGATTTCTTCCAGAATGTGATATTCAATAGGGTAGTTAAAATTCATTTATGAAATTGTGGCATGAGATGTTGATTCCACTTTGAAGTCAGTTGTAGCAGCTTGTTCACAGGGAGGATGCCCTCTATTAGGAAGGAATGATCTCCAACCTTCTTCATTCTCAGTAGCACTGTATTCAAGATTCATTTTCCAGGAAGAGAGATTCTAATTGGCTTATTTGGATGTTATGCCAACCATTGGTCAAGGGAGCATGTTTCACCTTGATTGATAGACTCCAGACTGAATCCAGGGGCACCTAGTGGCTCAGTCGGTTAAGTGTCTGCCTTCTGCTCAGGTCATGACCTCAGGGTCCTGGGTTTGAGCGCCGCATTAGGCTCCCTGCTTAGTAAGGAGTCTGCTTCTCCCTCTCCCTTTGTCCCTCCCTGCCCCTCCCTCTCTTTCTCTCTCTTAAATAAATAAACACATTTTTTTTTAAAAAAAGACTGTATCCAGTGGAAAGATATATAGTAAAATTGGGGTATGGTTAGAGAAAAGAGAAATGATTAATGGGCAGGCATAAATCCCAGATATCCATCAGAGATCACCAAAAGATTTCCCACATCAAATGTTCAACTCACTCAGCATCCTGGGATCCATAACAGGATGCAGGAGGTGGGAGGTCACAACGCAAGTCTTTTTTTTTTTTTTTTTAATTTAGAACCAGGCTTTTTAATTGTGAGATTTCATTATAATTTACAATGATTATATTTTATGTTAAGGAAACTTTATTTTTTAATTTTTTAATTTTTTTATAAACCTATAATGTATTATGGGTATGCACAACTCAAGTCTTAAAATGAGATAGCTATTGAACATTAGGGTGAAGGAGCAAGCACACACACGCACACACACACGCTCACATGCGCGCACACACACACACACTTTGTTATTCACAGAGCACCTACAACAAAGCAAAACCTATTTACAAGCACCTCTTTGGAGTTGCAGAGGAGGAGTGGCCTTAAGAGCTTGCAGAAAGTAGACAGTAAATTATGAAAATTAATTTTAAAAGGTCCATTTTATACAACCTATGAAATATCATTCATGTTGGCTTTAATTCGCACGTGACTTTTTGTAGTTTTATTAACTGGCCTCCCTGACTTGGAGAATTGTTGGTGGTTGTTTAATGAGTAAATCTCTGCTGCTCCCCAGGGCACATTACTCCACATTACCTGGTGAGAAGCAGCTGTCATGAAGCATCCCTGCCCCTTAGGGATCTTCTCGCTGCTCACAGCATCACAGTATGCATGGTGTTCTGAGTGCCCTGGGCTCTCTGTCCTTGGGTATCAGGCACAATAGAGGACAGCAGCCCAACTATTTCCTTAATTATTTTACCCAGTGTAGTTGTTGACACATAATGTTACATTAGTTTCAGGTGTGTGCTGAGTATTTAATAATATGTTTCCTCCGTGGTTATCTCCCCAGAGCCCTCTGGAGTAAATTCCAGGTATGCCACATACTCTGTATTTCAAGTCAGACTGTCC
The DNA here is from genome assembly GCF_002288905.1 of Enhydra lutris kenyoni. Lineage (NCBI taxonomy): Eukaryota > Metazoa > Chordata > Mammalia > Carnivora > Mustelidae > Enhydra > Enhydra lutris. The sequence goes on from NW_019154096.1 coordinate 47,683,880, forward strand.
CAGGCATCAAAGTAGATAAAAAACAAACAACAACAATAAAAAAACAAAAACCTAGGATGAGGCAATACAAATAGAACTTGATCTTACTTAGTAGATCCACACGTACACACGCTCAGTCCTCCAAAGCCCTAATTTGCAAGTGGGTCTTCCTGAATATTCCTACAGTGGCCATTCTGGAATGTAACCTCTGAAACTGGGAAGGGAAGTTTGTTTTCATCCCACTTGCCCATGGCCCCCGGAAAGCACATCCCTGGAACTCAGCAGGATGTGACCAGGACAACAGGATGTGATGAGACTCCCTACAGAGAGTCCTGACAGCTAGGACAGAGCCACTTGGGTGGCCAGACCTCTAGTTCGCCCTAACTGCCTGTGCTCCTCCACCTCTGGGGATTTACTAGAAGCCATTCATCTGTGGACTTCCCCACTGCTTGCTGTCTCCTCATGTGTTCAGAATGTGGCTCTTTTACAGGAGGATGGACGGTATGAAGGCCCAACTTTGGCTCACGCTGTGGAGCTGTTCGGTGGCCGGCGATGGAGTACACGCAACCCCAGCCCCGGGACATCTGCGAAGAGTGCTGAGAAGCCCAGTGTGCAGAGGAACAACACGTTGGGCATAAGCACCACCAAGAAAAAGAAGAAAATCCTTATACGGGTAGAGTGTTATTTATGACGCCTCAGACCAAATCATCCAGCACTGTCCTATGGTCTACAACACCAGAAACCACCTTAGTGCATTTGGGGTGCGGACAGAATGAAACAGATGAAATGCAAGTGCTTACCAGGCACCTCCTGGTGCCAGGCCTAGTGTCAGGAATTGTGTCAACACCTGAAAAAGTCAGGGGCGGCCAACAGTGAGCACTCAGTAGGAGTCACAGTGAAGCCATCTACAGAGTGCTGTGGGAGGAGACATAAGGAAGATCCAGGGCTAGGATGCAGGCAGGAGAGGCTTCCCCGGGAAGCTGACAGATGGGTCTTGAAGGATCAGAGCGACAATGCCTGGGGCAGGGTTGGCAGGGAGGATTTCTGGCAGAGGAGGCAGGAGGGAGGCACGAAAGACTGGGCTTGTTCAGGGAAGCACACACAGTTCTGGGTTCGTGGTCCATGCTGGAGCAGAGGCTCTGTGGGGGGGAAGCAAAGGCTAAAAAGACCAGGGATCCCATTAGGAAGGTCTTCGAGGGCCAAAATGCTCAATGTAGAACACAACTTAAAATATAGTATCAAGAGAAGCAACCTAAATGTCCATCCACAATTGAAAGATCAAGGAAAGGTGAGGTATACATACAATGGAATAGCATTCAGTCAGCCTTTCAAAAAGAAGGAAATCCTGGCATGTGACAATGTGGGTTAACCTTGAGGTAATTACCCTAAGTGCAATGAGCCAGTCACGTAAGGACAAATGCTGCGTGATTCCACTTAGATGAGGTACCTAGAGTGGTTAAGCTCTTAGAAACAGAAAGTAGGATGGTGGATGCCAGGGGCTGGGGGACGGGCCAAGGGGAATCCGTTTTTCATTGCATCTAGAGCTTCAGTTTTATAAGAGGAAAGCGTTCTAGAGACCTGTTGCACAACAAGGCACATAGAGTTAGCACTACCCTACTGTACACTTAAAAGTGGTTAAAGTGGTAGACTTTATGGTTTTTACCATGGCAGAAAATATTTGGTTAGTTACCACTATACATTCTATAATACATTATATAGAGATTATCACTATAACACGGTAAGGTAGTTTCTCCATGGTTATCTAGAAAAAGTCCCACACTTTGCATATGGGAGGCCATTGATGCCTAAGCCAACCTTTGTTGGCTTCATAATTTGGTCTCTATGCAGAGATGCCAGGGGTTGTGTGTCTGCTTTTATCAGCCCCCTCCCCGGGGAGTGCTGCTATATCCAGAAAAACAAGTGGCCAGTGTAACATGAGATTCCTGGGTCAGCCCTCACAGGGGTCTGTACTGGTTTGGGGTGGGGGCATGTAGAAGGTGGGGCAGTCAGAAAATAGGAAACTGCCTGAGCCGCAGCAGTGCCCAGAGGGAGAGAAACCCAGGACGAAAACTATTGGCACGTGTGTGTTCCCAGGGTGAGAGTGGAGAGGCGGCCGACGACGAGATGGCCACGCGGAAGGCCAAAATGCAGAGGGAGAGTCGCAGCCGGAGTGGTTCAGACCCTCAAGACATGAATGAGCAAGAAGAATCCGGTAAAGCCCCATACTGACATCTAAGACTTTTTTTTAATTATTATTTTATAGGGAAAATATGCATTTGGTTTTCCATTGTGATTTAAGTACTGTGGACATTCTTAACAAAACTCTGTCTTGTTAAATACAGTTATCTTTGTAGTTAACTAGGTAGTGGAACCTAAGAGGTACTTCTGGAAGCTCAGTGTGCTTGGAAGAAAATTCTCATTAATTAACTGGGCCTCATGGACAGAGGATATGAGATATGCAAAATACAATGTGGTGGATGAGACGAGACCAGACCAGTGATTCTCAACCACGGCTAGATGATTTTTTTTTTAAATATCTGGATGCCTTGGCAGCACCCCAGCCCCAACCAAGTCCAACACTTCCGGGCTAGGACCTGAACATCTCTGTATTTTTAAGCCCCAAATGATTCTGATGTGCAGCCAAGGTGGAGAACCCACCACATGAGTCCACTCATCAGAATATTTTGATACTTCTTGTATAGAAATTGCCGGCGAGGTGGATTTGCTCAGACGTTCAGAAGCAGCTTTGATGTTTCTTTGATTTCTAGGGAAAGAATAACCTGGCGTCATTGTCTGGTTTCTGTGTTTCTCTCTCACAGAGGCAAATGCCGTCATGAGCCCTCCTAACACTCTGCCTTCCAGAAGAGCCCACTCTTTGACCACGGCTGGGTCCCCCAACTTGTCTGCTGGGACATCATCTCCCATCAGGCCAGTGTCTTCCCCTGTGCTGTCTTCTTCAAACAAGAGCCTGTCCAGGTGGGGCCTTAACATAATAAAACACAAGGACCCTTCACATCATTCAAGTTATGTAGAAGGGCATCATTTTCTAGTGCTCTGTGGAAAGACTGTCTCTAATTTTGACTTAACAATTAAATTGAAAACTAAAAAACCCCCAATTTTTAAAAGCTTCTAATTTTCCTGATTTTACACTCCTATCTTCTTGCATTACTATGCTTGCTATTACTATATTACTATATCGTACTACTATTACTACTATTACTACTACTACTACTACTATTACTACTACTATTACTATTACTACTATTGCTATTACTACTGCTATCCTATTACTACTATATTGCTACTATATATTACTACTATATACTACTACTATTACTACTATTACTATTACTATATTACTATACTTACTATTACTGATTACTATTGCTAATTATACTATTACAATTACTATTACTATATTACTAATTACTATTACTAATTACTATTACTAATTACTAATTACTATAACTAATACTATTACTATATTACTATACGTATATATACTATATACTATATATATACTATTACTATATGCTAATTACTATATGCTACTTACTATATATATATACTTACTACTTACTATACTTACTATATACTTACTATATGCTAATTACTGTATGCTATTACTATATGCTACTATTACTATATGCTAGTCGTATGACAGACCAACCCTTCAAAGGTCAGGAGTGCTAACACAACCCAAACTTTGATTTTCTAAAGTTGCCTTGTCAAATAGAGTAGCTGCTGGCCACGGGGGAAAAAGTAAGTTGTCTATTTAAATTCAATTTTAAATCCATTAAAACTAAATAAAACTTAAAATTCAGTTCCTCAGTCACACTACGCTACAAGTGGCTGGTGGTACTGGAATGCAGTGAGACAGAGAACATTTCTATCATTGCAAAAAATTCTGTTGGCTATCATTGCTCTGAGGAATAAAGTAAGTTTTAATGTAAGCTACCTTATCCTTTGCTGTTAAATAAAATATATTTAATACTCTTCTCGTATGTAAGATACACATGTCTGGAGAAATGAATGTATTAGAGCAAGTTGGGTATGTTAAGGTGTAATTCTAAAGCTGGTATTATAGTAAATTATTTTATAAGGTTCATGTGAAGTACAAATTTGAAACAACATCTACCCTTTCAGGTGAAATAATATTAGGAAAGCGCAACAAAGGAATTAGATGCCATACCATTTCCCTTGACCCCCCCAAACAGTTTAAGAAATGCAGAGGTTCCAGACTGAACCAAGATAAAACAGGCACTCTTTATCAAACAGAGGAGTGGTAGGAGGAAATGGGTCTGTGCAGACACTGGCTTTGGAAATGTTAATTACACACTCACAAGTGCATACACAGACACACACACACACACAATTTCTCTCTCTCTCTCTCTCTCTCAAGGAAGTTTGCTACTGATAAGAACCCTGCAGTAAATCATCTTTTAAAGGGAAACTTTCTTTCACAATGTGAATAATGAACATAAGTTATGCTTTATACATTCAGATTTCTACACTTAGTGAAGCTGGGTCAAAGGTATATGGGAATTCTTTGTACCACTCTCATAACTTTTCTGCAAGTTTAGGTTTGTAACAAAATGAAAAGCTACATAGAATCAGAATTCTTTATATTTCAGCCTCTACAGTATGCTGGGTAAATAAAGTAGCCAAAGAACTTGGATGAAGTGGCTTTTCCTTTATTTCGATCCCTCACGAGCAGGAATGGGAAGGACAGAGTAAGGGAGGGAAATCTTTTCAAAGAGTTGCAACTAACATGCCAGAGACAAGATCATCAGCCCTTCCCACAGGAGGACAGGGGTCAGTGCCCACCAGGTAAACCCAAAAGATAAGGCAAGGAAAGAAAAATTAGCCCAAATGCTGTTCAGGGAGAAAGCGAGGCTGAGCCCTGGAAGGGGAGAGAGTGGACAGAGTTTCCTAAAGTCTAAAAGAGAAGGGCTCCTGCAGACAGTGGCTGACACGGAACAAGAAGGGAAGAAGACAGGGAACATAACTGCTTAATGCAAATTACCTACTTTATCAGACCTTTTCCTCTTCCTGAACCTCCAACCTTGTTTCTAACAACACTTTGGGGATCAACACCCCTTGCCTAAAACAATGACAAATCCATCTTTTGTAATACTCTTCCATGTAGAGAGTGCTTTCAGATGTCAACACAAAATAATTTTCCTTGAATAAACACTATTAGCAAGATTTAGGATAAACTGGCTGTTCGTTACAGTATTCCCTATATTTTCTTACATATTTCAAATATTTTGAAAGTAAAAAAAGATAAAGCACAAGAAAACAAAAATAAGTAAGAAAAAAAAAGATCCTGTTTATTGATTTGACCAAAAACCAATCAAAACATTCCTTATATTATCCTGTCAGGGAACCAGTATAGAAAAGAAAAGTGTTATGAAACAGCTAGACTGAGTTTTGACCGAGTGGACTGGTATTTTTATATTGAATATACAGCCTTGGCAGGTGCAGATATATTCTAGGCAGAATTGGCTTCTTTCCATTCTTAATATTTTTGTGACTCACATTTTCCGTTAGTATTAAAAGTCCTTCCTTGTTTTCATCTAATAACTGGTTAAGAAAGGAAAAAGAGAAGACATTGATATGTTCAGGACTTTGCTCTTAAACGTAATTCAGACTATGGGAAAGAACGTGCAAATTTTTCCATAGGTTATGCTTTTGAAAAAGCATAGGAAATTTTGAAAAAATGACTTTTCTTCAGAAACATTGAATTTAAGTTCTTTGGTCCCACTAACCTGTGATTTCAAAGAACTGTGTTGATTAGTTGGAGGATATTAACCTTAGCCTTGTGGCCTTATTACATAGGCTATAAACATAAGGTGGTTTCACTGTATCATATGTCCTGTTTACTCTGACACAGTATAGATTACTTTTGAGAGAAATGAAAAGAGAGTCCAGAAAAGAGCCTCCGTCTTAAATGACTTGCAGTCCACTTCGCTCATGTTGCCCCTCGGAGGGCGTCTGTTGGGGCGGGTGGACACTGTAGCCCCGGTGTGCCTGTTAAGTTCCTGTCTTTGTTGCAGTGCTTGGAGCAGCAGCAGCTGGCACGGGAGGATCAAAGGAGGAATGAAGGGTTTTCAGAGCTTCATGGTTTCCGACAGTAACATGAGTTTCGTTGAATTTGTTGAGCTGTTCAAATCATTCAGGTACGGCAGGTTTTCTTCTTATGCTTTCTCAGCCCCACGTTTTCGTGACAATACTCAACGTGTTTTCCACGCCCCACCCAGCGTGAGGAGCCGCAAGGACCTAAAGGATCTCTTTGACATCTACGCCGTGCCCTGCAGCCGAGCCGGCTCTGAGTCAGCCCCTCTCTACACCAACCTAACCATCGACGAAAACACCAGTGATCTTCAGCCTGACCTAGGTTTGTGCAACCCTGTGACATTTCCCGTGGAGACCTTTCTATCTAAAAACGAAGGTTAAAGATCCCATCACACAGACCTTCATCCTGTCCCACGGGGTGTGCTGCTACCTGCAGTGTGGTGGAACGCTTTTAGGATACCTTCAGGTTGCCTTGGGGATGGGTACTGTTGGCATTTTAGGCAAGGAAATTCATTGTTATGTGAGTCTGTGTAGGCATTCTGGAATATTTAATGCACAGAGCCTTCCAGTCCTTCTGATAGTCAGAAACCCTCTCCCATCCGCATCCAATATCCAGTAGGTATGTGGTACGTCACCTACGCTTCCCTGCCTGCGGGCTGACGGGTACTCAGCCCCAGAGGGGGAGTTGCCCACCCTTTGACAAGGAGACCTTTAGTGAGCTGCTCCTGCTCAACATCCAGGACACTTTTCCAAGTGTAAACTGGAATGTCTGCCTCCTGTGCCCCACTCACCACCACCACTATGATCACCACCGCTCATACACTGTAAACCTGTTAGTTTTCTATTCTGTTCTCTCGGGAGACAAGAAGCACAAAGAGGCAAAAACAAACTGTCCTCTTTCATACAGTTGCTTTTTTATTACTCAAAAACCTCCATTGTCCTCAACTTAGACTATTAACCTTTTCAACTCTAGTCACAGAATGTGGGTAACTGTGGATTAGTCAAGTAGTTAAGCTCGTTAAAAAATTAATAAGCATTTTTTTAGAGAAGATTGAGGTTTACAGAAAAATGATTGAAAAGTATAGAATTCCCATACATGGTTCACTCCTGAACAAGACAAGTGTTAAGGGTGCCAGTGCTCCACTCAGTCAGAAATCTGCATTTTAACATTTGGCTTCCCCAAACTTAACTACTAATAGCCTGGTCTTGACCAGAAAAACCTTACTGATAACATAATGAGAAGTTGATTAATCCATATTTTGTGTATCTATATGTGTGTGTGTGTGTGTGTGTGTGTATACTATATTCTTATAGTTAAATAAGCTAGAGAAAAGTAATTATTATGAATAAAATCGTAGGGAGGATAAAATCCATTTACAGTATTATACTACATTTATTGAAAAGATCTGCATACAAGTGGACCCTCACCATTCAAACCTGTGTTGTTCAAGGGTCCACCATACCCTCCCCCCACACACATACACTGTTTTTCCTATTATTAATATCTTGCATTATTAGCATGCTATATTTGTGATAGTTGAGCTGATATTGATTTATTTTTATTAGCTGAAGCCCATAGTTTAGTGTTCACTGTTCGTGTTGTACATGCTGTGGGTTTTGACAAAAGTATAATGACCCGTATCTACCATTACAGTGTCATACAAAATAGTTCTGATGTCTTAAAAAATCCCCTGTTCTCCACCTGGTCTTTCTTCCCACCTTCCCTCTGAACCCCTTTTTACTGTCCCCCTAGTTTTGTCTTTTCCAGAATGTCATATCATTGGAATCACACAGTTTGTATGTAGTGTTTTCACATTGGCTTCTTTCTCTAAGGAATATGTATTTAAGGTTCCCCTATGTTTTTTTCATGGCTCAATAGCTCATTCTTTTTATCACTGAATAATACTCTATCGCATGGATATATCACCAGGTGTTTATCCATCCACCTTTTGAAGAACATCTTGGTTGCTTCCAAGTTTTAGCAGTTATGAATAAAGACACTATAAACATTTGTGGGCAAGTTTTGTGTGGACATAAACTTTCAACTCTTTTGGGTAAACACCTGGGAAGGCTGGATCGTATGGACAAGCCTATCTTTAGCCCTGTAAAAAACTGCCAGCTTCTCTTCCAAAGTGGCAAGAATTAAAAAGGCCATACCAAGGTTGGTGCCAATGTGGGACACCCGGAGCATGGCTGGTGGAAAGGTAAAATGGTACAGCCACTTTGGAAGAGGTTTGGCAGTTTCTTAACAAAACTTAATACAGGGGTGCCTGGGTGTCTCAGTCGGTTAAGCGGCTGCCTTCGGCTCGGGTCATGATCTCAGGGTCCTGGGATCCAGCCCCGCATCGGGCTCCCTGCTCAGCGGGAAGTCTGCTTCTCCTTCTCCCTCTGCCTGCTGCTCTGCCTACTTGTACTCTCTATCTGTCAAATGAATAAATAAAATCTTTTAAAAAATTAAAACAAAACAATACACTCTTACCATCTAATCCAGCAATTATACTCCCTGATAGTTATCCAAATAAGCTGAAAACTTATTTTCGCACTGAAACCTGCACACCAGTGTTTATAATTACACTTGTGAAGTACAAAACAACTACAATTTTAAGGGTTCATCTTCACTATCTGTAAAAGTAAAAATGTAGTTATTCTCAAAAATCGAAGTTCAAATTCAGCCTGAAGTCCCCAACTGAATGTGGAGTTAGCTCTCCTTTCATACCCTGAGCTCATGCACTTTCAAGATCACTGACCTAGTTCTCTCTTGGTTTCTTTTATTTATTCATTGATTCATTTTTTTATTCCCTCAACTACGTGAAGCCAGGAATAAACACTGAGTGTGATGGCTTGTGTAGACAGATGCGTGAAGAGACTAATTCCATAACACCATTATCTCCAAAGTGAACTTTGTGAAAGATTCTGGCTAGCTTGCGCATATTCTGTGGGTGCTTCTGTTTCAGATTTACTGACCAGAAATGTCTCAGACTTGGGGTTGTTCATTAAGAGTAAACAGCAGCTGTCAGACAACCAGAGGCAGATATCTGATGCCATTGCTGCTGCGAGTATCGTGACAAATGGCACTGGGGTCGAGAGCACGTCTCTGGGCATCTTTGGGGTCGGCATACTCCAGCTCAATGACTTCCTTGTCAACTGCCAGGGAGAGCACTGCACTTACGATGAAATCCTCAGTATCATTCAGGTTTGTACCATTTCGTACACACGTGTATAAAGCCTCTGACTGTTCTAATTATTTTCTGCTAAACATACTGTTTCTGTACTTCTTTCCAGAACCCTTAAGTCTGGGGCAGAAACAGAAGGGTTTCATTAAATGCCAAGTATATGTGTTCTTACTTGACATAGAGTTAACATAGATCGCAAGCCTTCTCTTGGTGACTGTTATAAGGAATCAGTATATGGTTCCTTCTTGTTGTCCTAGCACAGTAATAAAATTAGTAGTCTAGGTTTTCAACCTCTTTGATCATTTAGCAAATATTTATTAGCTCCTTCTATGGGCCCAGCTCTGTTCCAGGATGTGGGATATAGTAGTAAATAAGATCACGTTCTGGCCTTCACCTAGTGGGTGAGGCAGACAATAAACACAGAGAGAATGTAATTTCAGGTATTGATGGATTCTGAAAAACTCAAGCAGAGTAAGGGGAAGTAGTGAGGCAGGAGGCTGAAAGGAGTAAGCACAGGCCACCCTGAAGAGGTGACAGTGGGGCTGAGCCCTGAATCAAGAAGCCACGTGAAGGTCTGAGGAAAGAGCATTCCAGACAGGGAGTAGCGAACTCAAAGACAGAGATGGGAGCAAGACAACAAGACGGCTGGTGGAATAGGAGCCCCGTGAGCCAGACGCATAACAGTAGATGCGATTCCAGACAGATGGGCAGGGGCCGAGTCATCTGGGCATTTTAGGCTGCAGTAAGAACTTTGACTTCAGTCCGTGTGACATGGGAAGCTACTGGAAATTTTTGAGCAGGGGAGTAACCAGATTTGATTTATGTATTCAAGAGGTCACTCTGGCCCCATTGGGAAGTAAGCTGTGCTGGGAATGAGTTGGAAGCTGAGAGACCGGGTAGGAAGCCGTCCGGGTAGGAAGCCGTCCTACTAGCCAGGCGAGAGGTGATGATGGCTTCCTCAGGAGGGTGGCAGGAGACAGGCTGGGACCTCATTCGGGCCATGCCATATACAGCAGGCTGGGTATGGGGTTCCAACCTCCCTTGTCAGCCAATTGGGAATGAGTGGAGTCTCTGCCCAGCAGCTGATCACGGAAAATGCTAACGATGTAAGATTATGATCCCATGATCCGGTGCTCACTCTACTACTACTACTACCATTGCGTTGGGAGCACTGTACCGATTGCTTTCTGTGACTGGTCTCATTTCGTCTCTCCCCAGCTCTGTGGTAGCTGCTTATCCCCAGGTTCACCTGGAACATGCTGACAACCATTTGTTTTCATATGAATCAGCCTCAGACTTTTCCCTTGCTCTCCCTTTTTCTCTTAAATAAATACGCTTTGTATAATAAACGCACATATAATAAATGTTTTCTTTGGGACTAAAATACTGCCTCTTACCACTGCATAACAAAATTAGTTCAAATATTTGGTTTAGATGTTTCCTGATGAAAACAGAACAGCTTTAAAAAAATGATGTGGTGGTTTTTTTCCCCTTAGTTTCCTTTACCTAAATATCACTCTCTTTGTGTCCCTTGCAGAAGTTCGAGCCTAGCGTTAGTATGTGTCATCAGGGCCTACTGTCATTTGAGGGATTTGCAAGGTAACTTTTAAAATCTCCTTTGCCCATCATTTGAGAGTATCTGTTTTCCTCATGCAGACCTAAGAAAATGTGTTTCCTCTAGGTTTCTGATGGATAAAGACAATTTTGCCTCCAAAAATGACGAGTCACAGGAAGACATTAAAGACTTGCAGCTGCCCCTGTCCTACTATTACATTGAATCTTCACACAATACCTACCTCACAGGCCACCAGCTCAAAGGAGAGTCCTCAGTGGAACTCTACAGTCAGGTACAGAATTGCACGTGGCATGTGATTTCCACTAAACCTTATTGATGTAACCCCCAAAGTCACAAAACCCTGACCCCGACTCCTTTGAAGAACTTACAAGCTTTTACATGTGAGGAAACATGATGTATGGGAAAACTGCCTATACATACAGTTGTTTTCTTTACTTTTTTGTTTTCTTTCTCCCTCCTATCTATACTTAACCCTTATACAAGGCAAAAAAAAAAAAAAAAAAAAGTATTTGTTTGAGACTCATAGCTTTTAAATCCTACTTAGTCTGACCTACTCCTACTAAAATTAGATTTTCCCATGGGAAAATCAATCATTTCACTAAATGCTAAATAAATCAATGTATTATAATGGGAAGGCATAATAGAAAATGCCACAGAATTTCTAGGAAGTTAATCCCAAAGTATTGTTTATTTTCATTCACAATTTGTTAGACAATCAGTCCATCCCTGTCTATGGTAACCAACTTCAGGAATGAAAATCTACAAAGACTGTAGGCACTGTCCCTACACACTTAAATTCATGCAAACATTCTTGGAAACTCATAAGGGTCTCTGGACTAGAAAAGGCACATCCTTTTGACCTTCACACCATGTCTCAATGATCTGCATGTCAGTTGCCTCTTTATATCTTTTGCAGTTTTCTCATCTGTGCTGCCTATTTTCTGACCTCCTACAAGAAGGGTTCATCGGGAAGAAAAATGAGGCTAGGCCCGGGAATATAAGTGTGTGGTTGTGAGGGGTAGGGCGGGGAGGGTGTTCAAGTGTAAGATTTATCATCATTTACACAAACCCAGCAGAGTTGAGGTTCCTTTGTTCTCCACATCGGTCCAGATATTCTGTAAGCATGGGTCAGATCTCTGTCCCAAAGCTTATCTAGTATGGAATTTGTATTTTAAACGCTAAATTCTAAAATACTTTTATTATGAAATGAAGAGGTGTCCTTAGAGTCGTGATTTTCAAAATAGAAGTTCTATCAGGATACCTCAGCCCCGGGAAACTGAAAGGAGCAAGCAAGGGTTGGGGGGGGGGGGGGCACCCCCGCTGTAGCTAAAGGCCTATTCTTTTTATGTGCTTTGCATATGACCCTCCATTTGCACAGAGAATTCCAAGGTTAAAATGGAGTTTGAAATCCATTGTTCTAGTTCTAGGAGAAAGACGTGAAACGCGCGCGCGCGCGTGTGTGTGTGTGTGCGCGCGCGCGCGCGCACGCACATGCATGCAGTGTGTCTGTGGATTTCTGCCAGGAAAATGAGCAGGGGCCAATTCCTGCCTCACTTCCCTATTTGACCTCTAAGAGGTTTTTTAAATTCTTACCTCACTTCCCTATTTGACCTCTAAGAGGTTTTTTTTAAACTCTTTAGCATTACACCCCAAATAGAGATCATCACAGCCTTTGAAGGAGGCCCAAGAATCCCTCCAATAGACCCACAGATGTGGTTAAACCCAGTGTGAAGATCCCGTGTAATTTATTTCTTACTACCTTCTGCCCTCCCTCGGCCCTCCCAGTTACTTCCTCACCACCCTCCACCAGACAGACGAGGAATGAGGAAAAGACCTATTCTCACCTGGAATTTCCAGCCCCGGTTTTCTTCTTCTAGCCCCGTGTGGAGGTCTTAATGTCGTACAGACTTCGGAAAGACCTTTGCCTTTGCGTGCTGAAAAACCATCTCCTGAGCTGCCAGTCAACGAGTGTTTCCCCAATGTGGTCACCATTTGACACAACAGTCCTCAGCCCACAGCAACATACCTCTGCATACTGTAGCTGCCGGAAGAAGCTCTTAGCCTTGGGAGTTTAGGCCCCAGAATCGGTTTCACCTGGGTGATAGGTCACCTGGGAAGACTGGGGGCTACATGCCGTGCAATGGGAAGAATCTAGCAAGGACCTCATTTTAAAAAGTTAAAGTAAGAGGGGTTCTGCTGAGTTTCATTGCAACAACTCTAGCGGCCACTCACACACAATACTGGATTGCTGTCACCCGGAAATATTATATGGAGTTTTAAATCCATGAGTTGGCCTGTTCCCAGATACAACCACCTTTTGGTTTGCTTTACTCTTCCAATACATGGAAATCTCTTCAGATAGTTCACAAAGAAGGGCGCCTGGGTGGCTCAGTCAGTTAAACATCTGCCATCAGGTCATGACCTCAGGGTCTTGGGATCGAGTCCTGCATCAGGCTCCTTGGTCAGCAGGGAGCCTGCTTCTCCCTCTGCCTGCTGCTCCCCTGCTTACGCGCTCTCCTTCTGTCAAATAAATAAATAAAATCTTTTTAAAAAATAAATAAAAGCCTTTTTAAAAATAAAAAAAAAATTTAAAAGATAGTTTACAAAGACAGTCTATGGAGGAAGAGGTTGCTGCCCACAAATATTACGGAGCTGCACCCTGAGCACATGTGTTGGGAGCTTTGCTGCCGGTCCCCATCAAGGGGAGCAAATGTGTATCATCTCACCTAATTCAGCAGTAGTGCTTCCCGGAGCACTTTCCTGAAGAGGTTGTGAGATAGGGGGTACGTGTGTTGTGACTGATCACTGATGACTGCTGTGGGTATGGGAGAGTGGAATTTATGGGTTATTTGCCTCTGTTCTAGGATTAGACAGCAAGGTAAATCCTTGATGACTGCTTGCTTTTACTCTTCTGCCATGTTCCATGTTCACAGGAAAGGCATTAGCCAGTGGCAGAATTTGGGTCTACATTGGAAGAGATTTATTCTGATTGGATTCATACAAATGTTTAGCCAGTTCATTAAGGAATCAGTAGCCTCGTTTGCTTTGGTCTGCAACCTCAGCCCCTTCACCTTCACTCACATTTGCCCAGGTAGGGCACTAGCCTTGCTCCCTCATTTCAGGATGTACCCTGTGCATGTCCCTTGAGGGACCAAAGTTGCTGGGAAAATAGTCATATGGGTTTGCTATCAAATTTTACCTTCCAGGGACACCTGGGTGGCTCAGTCAGTTAAGTGCCTGCCTTTGGCTCAGGCCGTGATCTCAGAGTTGTGAGATCAAGTCCCATATCTGGCTTCCTGCTCAGTGGGGAGTTAGCTTCTCTCTGGGTCTGCTCTGCTTACCACTCCCCCTGCTTGTGCTCACTCTCTCTCTCTCCCCCTCTTTCTGACAAATAAATAAGTAAAATCTTAAAAAGAAAAAAAAAATTTTTACCTTCCAATAGCATTCAGCTCCGGTAAATACTCTTTCCACTGTAATCTGTTCTCTCCCCTAATTCATTGTGGCCTTTGGCCAAAATGCACGATTTATTTTAGATCTTATGCCCTTTTGCTTTAGCCCTGAATGTGGATACTGATATACAGAAGCATGTGTTGAGTTTAATTGGAGGCTCTGTGTCCATTTGCTCATCTGGAGTGAATCCATGCATTGGTCACACAGGTCCTCCTACAAGGCTGCAGGAGTGTAGAGTTGGACTGCTGGGATGGAGATGATGGGATGCCCATCATCTACCATGGGCACACGCTGACAACCAAGATCCCCTTCAAGGTAATGCTTCATAACGTTCTTTAAATCAGATCACAGAGTCATTATCTTCATTAGTCCTTTACGTGACTGACTCTTCCAAACTATACCTTAGGTTGGGGGTTCTTATTCCTGACCCAAGTCAATAGACTTCCCAAAATTGCGTGGGATGTGCACATGTTCATTTTTCTGGGAGTTGATCTAGAACTCTCATTAGCGTCTCTTTCACCAGTTTAATAACCATTACCTTAAATGAGTTATCTTATAATAATATTGTTGCAATTTTTACATCATAAGATGGTCTATAAAAGGCAGGGGCTTGGGACGCCTGGGTGGCTCAGTTGGTTGGACGACTGCCTTCGGCTCAGGTCATGATCCTGGAGTCCCGGGATCGAGTCCCGCATCGGGCTCCCGGCTACGCGGGGAGTCTGCTTCTCTCTCTGACCTTCTCCTCGCTCATGCTCTCTCTCACTGTCTCTCTCTCAAATAAATAAATAAAATCTTTAAAAAAAAAAAAAAAAGGCAGGGGCTTTTTTCCTGCTACAGGTGTCCCTCTGACAAGACCAACATCATGTGTTAGGAGATGATTAAATAATCAATATTCTAAAGTAATGAGAATTGGTTCCACTAGGGGAGGTCAGTCACCCAGGAAAACTAGTTGCAATGGATTATTGTTTCAAATTCTAAATAGTTTATTAGTTCATTGTGTGGTTACTATCCTCATTCAGAGTGGTTTGGGCTGTATAAAATCATTTTTCTCTGAACTGTGGCTGGGCTGGGATGGAATACTGTTATTTCTGTGTTATTTGCAGACAGAATAGCTAAAATGCATTTTCTCTTTAGCTCATTTTCCTATTCATCTCTCTTTTTTTTAATTGTGTTATGTTAGTCACCATACAATACATCATTATTTTTTTATGTAGTGTTCCATGATTTATTGTTTATGTATAACACCCAGTGCTCCATGCAATACGTGCCCTCCTTAATACCCACGACCAGGCTCACCCATCCCGCCACCCCCCTCCCCTCTAAAACGCTCAGTTTGTTTCTCAGAGTCCACAGTCTCTGGTTCATCTCCCCCTCCAATTTCCCCCCTTCACTTTTCCTTTCCTATTCATGTCTCTTAAAACTTATGTACTCTAGGGGCACCTGGGTGGCTCAGTGGGTTAAAGCCTCTGCCTTCAGCTCAGATCATGATCTCAGGGTCCTGGGATAGTGCCCCGCATCAGGTTCTCTGCTCAGCAGGGAGCCTGCTTCCTCCTCTCTCTCTGCCTGCCTCTCTGCCTACTTGTGATCTCTGTCTGTCAAATAAATAAATTAAAAAAAAAAAAACTTCTGTACTCTATATTGAGAGAAGGAGGATTTGAGAACTATGTTTACATGCACACATAAACATAGGTACATATGTCTTATAGTCCCAAGTAGATTGGTTATAAACTCTTTGAAAGCAGGAAAATATCTTAAGCCTCATTATTTTTTATGTTGTAGCAAACACAGTGCCTTTTACCTAAAATTTAATCAATACACATACTGATCTGTTAAATTTGGCATGCTAATAGCTCTTCCTTATAAAGTATGTGAACAAAACTCAATATGAGCCGTTTAATGTGTTTATAGAAAACAGCCTATCATCGTGCTTAATTTGAAAATATGTTTGAAAAGATAAAAACCATTTTGGCCAGAATCTTCTGCATACAACAATTTAGGTGGTTTCTGTGGCTATAAGTACTTCTTCTGACACCCCGGACAGACATCTGGACTCTAATGGGCTGTTCTGGCTCTCGCAGGAGGTGGTTGAAGCCATTGACCGCAGTGCCTTCATCAACTCTGACCTGCCAATCATCATATCAATTGAGAACCACTGCTCATTGCCTCAGCAACGAAAAATGGCAGAAATTTTCAAGGTACGCTATTAGCTAGCAGTTAGGATGGCATCTTGGCCTTTGTCTTGTCACTGTTGCTTTTATATGGAGCCACCATGGGCTACATCACAGCTGGACCTCAGCCACAAAGTACGTACAGTTAGGGTCCCTCAGACCTAAGAAAAGAGGGTGCCCTGGGAGCTTGGGATCCCTCCTGAATGGTTCACCTTTGCAGCTGAACTGATGAAGCATTGTTCTGTGGTCCCCTGACCATTTCCAGAAAGCCTTAGGAGATAAGGAGAGACCGACTCTCCAATGCTTCTGGTACCACAAATCAGGGATGCTAGGATGGCACCTGTCAGTTGTATGTGGAAAAGATGAAAATACTGCAGGACAAATAAGTCAAATTTTCTTGTGGCTGACACTACAGATATGGGGATCCAAGTTGGCAAAGAGCTTAGACTGGCCAGAATAGCTGCTACGTTACACCTGGCCCTTCCTTATACAGGTGAGCTATAACGCAGACAGATTCAGGGTCAAATATTCCATTATATTTCTCCCTTCCTCCACTGACTGACACACTTATGGAAATATGGCTCTCAGGGGGAGGCAAGGGCTTGGCCAAAGGAAAATGTCCCCAAATACTTATGCAAACAAAACTAATCAGCCTTTCATATTGCCTTTCTTTTGCCATCATTTAGAATAATGGTCTCAACTTTTTTAATTGTGTGCTCCATCAGTAAAAGACTGTAGTATGTATTCCTATTGGATGTTTATTGTCTTACTCATACATTATACAAATATCCTACTTATTAATGTATTTTATACATTAATTAAAACATGCAAAAATAGACTGTGAAAGGGAATAACATAGAAAGGGTGAAATAAACAATAATTCTTATGCTATTATTTATTAAAGGTACAAAATCCCTTTTTGCTTAACAATGTGTTATTTATTATCTAAGTTTTTAGTGAGAGTAATGTGATTGAATATGTTCATTATTCTTGAAATTTTTTTAATTTCTTTTTTTTATGTTCAGTTAGCTAATGTGTAGTACTTGATTAGTTGTTGACGTAGTGTTGAACAATCCATTAGTTGGGCTGAAATTTTTATGATTAGCCACTTGTATGTCTGGCTTTAGGTTTAGTTTATTATTTCAGTATTTGATGAATAGCTATAGTTGCTGATAAAGACACTTTACAGAGAAACTGTATGTGGATAGAAAGAGGGTGTCGTTAGCTGCTCTTGCCAAATCATGGTACTCATTTCTCAATTCCATTAATGAGGCAAAGGTACGTTAAACACTATTAAGCTTCCTTTTTTGTTTTCTTTTTTTAATTAAAAAATAACTAAAGATAGAAATTGCCATATTTTCTACCCTCCCCCCCAGTGGATCATTTTGTGCTTATTCCCACCACCTACCTCCTTGAGAGACACACATTCCTCTTTGGAGGCCAGTGCTCACAAAATCTTTGTGAAAAGGGTATGTGCAGTTCTTTATACTAAATGGTGGCAGATTCTCCCCATTACCTTCATTCTTTGTCGTCACTCTCTAGCTACGTGTACGTTTCTATCCTTTTGACTTCTTACCCACATCTGGAATGGATCATATTCTACAAACCACAGCCTCTGAGTCTCCTTTTCTTTAATCTGTCAGACCCTAGAACATTGTCCTAAACAGTTAGAGCTGGCCCCACCTGAAGAATGCCCTAGACCTCTCCTCCTGACCTTCTAACCACCTCCCTTTCTTCCAGTAAGACAGTGTGGGCGGGGAGGAGGGACACCGCTTCTTTCCTACTTTCTCTTCCTAGGGTTTGTAGAGCCATTCAACTGAGCTGAAATATCTAGCGAAATAATTCAAGCACAGGTAAAAGGCACTGATGATGTGTTTTCCTTTATTCTTTGTAGACTGTGTTTGGAGAAAAACTGGTGGCTAAATTCCTGTTTGAGAGCGATTTCTCAGATGATCCAATGCTTCCCTCACCTGACCAACTTAGGAGGAAAGTGCTTCTTAAAAATAAGAAGCTAAAAGCTCACCAGACACCAGTGGATATCTTAAAGCAAAAGGTATTCTCTTCTCATTATAGAGGCTCTGGGTATGTGGTATGCCCAGAACTAAGAAATCAGTGATATTCTGACCTTTCAGATGACCTACAGAGTAAACAGTTTTTGACGATTGAGTTTCCTGGGACGATAAATTTGAGTTTTGGCTTTCCCTTTAATAGACTAAGATTGTCCTCCCACTCACCTAGAATTTTATTTTATGAAATTAATTTCTCATGTAGAATGCACCTCATTGTTTAATTTGCTCTGAGAAGGATAATGTGTGACTCTTGTCTCTGGACCTGGACTTCTTGGCTATCAATCCCACATTGGTGGCTGCGGTCCCCTCTAGGTAAAGCTCCCTTCAGAGTGACCTCCCCCCACACACCATCGGGAGAGCCCCTATAGAGAGAGCACTTGGACAAGGGGCTGTAACTCCTGCAGTCATTAGTGGAACCCTAACACCATCGGCCCTGTGGTGCCAGCATGGAAGTTGATGTTTCACTGTGGCCTGTGGACTCCAGGGCACTCCCCAACCTGCCTCACCCACAGAGAGCTACTCCCCAAGTATCCCAAACCTGCTTGTATAGAGAGCCTTCGGCCCAAGGATCCACAAAAAAGTTTAGGCCCAGAGCCGCTGAGTTCATATTCCAGGTTGCACATATCCCAGAGAATGACAGCTGCCAAAATTCTTTGTCTTATTTAGGGCTTTGTCTTTTTCAAAACTTAACAACAGCCGGGGGTTGCCACACAAAGCTCAGTAGAGTGGTGCTGTTCCAGCATCAGGGACAGTTCAGAGCTCAACCTAGGTCATCGTCAATGGCTCTTAATTTCTGTCTGTGCCATCACCTCCAAGCCTCTAGCCCCTACTCTGGTCCTGCTTCAGTGGGTTCCAGAGAACAGAGAAGTCAGCCAAAGGATTCTATGAGCCCAACAAATTTGGAACCTTTGTCCAAAGTTATCAATAAAAAAATCTCAAATGTAGCTGAGTCAAGGGCCCAGCTTGACGTAGTTGAGTAGTCATTTTGGAGAAATCATCAAATCTTCTAAAAGCCCTGATTTGTGGAACTCAGAGGTAAGGGCCTGAGTTTAAAGTCGAGTGATATATAACATGATACTGGAGAAAGAGCGTTAGGTGCTGAGCTGAAATGCCAGTTTCTAGTATCTGGCTCTGTCAGACCAGCCATGTGACCATGGGCCAGTCAGCCTTTCTAGGCTTCATTTCTTCATCTGTAAAATGGGAATGTTAAGGTAACTAGCTTCACAGGACCTCTCTGACACTAAAATCTCATAAAAGCTTCCCAAAGTGAATCAAGGGACCCCTGTCAGAACTGCAGACCACTCTGTAAACATTTCATTGTCCCATTTCTCAGGCTCTATTTCCAGTATTTCTTGCCATTCAGAATAGTACTGCTTCCCTGAGGGGTCCTTAAAGAATCTTGTCATCTGCTGCGTGAGTACCAGGGAATTCCCAGGTTGTCAAGGTCACCTGCAGTGGGACTGCAGGCTGCCAAAGTCCAGGCTGAGTTAGAGATTTACCTGATATCACCTGAAGATTCAGGTGATGTCAGATGCCCTCAGGGTGGGGGAGGAAGGTGAGATCAGAGGCTCCATCATCTTTAGACTTACATTTCTGAGCAGAAAAATAGATATTTACAGAAAGGACCCCAAACCAGTCCAGCCAAGAGATCCCTACTGATCAGGTTTGCCACAAATAGAGTGGCTCAGGATTACCACAGATGCTGTACAAGTATGGTCATTAAACTTTTTTTGCTCAAATATCTCAAAAAATTTTTGAAAAACTATATTTTTCACACATTTTCCCCTCTTATACATTTTTCGATTGACATTAAAAATTTTATCACAAGTCTAAGTAGTTACAAGAGATATATTTTCAAACATGTTATGGATAAATATAGATAACATAAGTTATATACCAATATAATGCACAAAACAATCCTCATTGTCAAAGATATCAGCCCAGTCAGCTCGATTTAGTTTGGTCAGAAAAAGTCTGACTTATTTTTTTTTAATTCAAATAAATATTGTGTTATCGTCCCTATGATAACCATCTCACTTTTGTTTTTTGGGTTTTTTTTTTCTTAAGATTTTATTTATTTGAGACAGAGTGAGAGCAAGAGAGTGAGAGAGCATGAGGAAGGGCAGAGGAGAAGCAGTCTATCTACTAAGCAGGGAGCCCAACATGGGGCTCCATCTCAGGACTCTGGGATCATGACCTGAGCCAAAGGCTGATGCCTAATCAACTAATTCCCCAGGCTCCCCAACCATCTCACTTTTGAATATTAATTCTAAGATGGGTGGATGGGCAGACGAAAGGAAGGAAAGGGAGGGAAGATAGAGACAGAGATAGGGATGGATGGATGGATGGATGGATGGATGGATGGATGGATGGATGGAGAGGAAGGCAGGCAAACAGATAAAGGCATGGATCTTTCAATGTGCTTGTTGTCTAGATGAAATAAGATGTCCCCCCCCCCCACCCCCGCCTTAGTTTTTCAAGACTCTCAAGAGCTCTGTGTTCTCAAATGATCCTTTGCTACTTTGGGTGGTTTTCACCTCATCTCATGTATCACAGATTTTTCCCCGTTTGGTAAGTGAAAGTTACACTTTTCTTAAACAAGAGAAGTGTATGACAAGAGTGAGGGAAGGGAGAACCAGCAGACCATACGCTTGCTCACAGATAGTCCTATTTTTTAAAGAGTACACATAGAGGTTGAAAATCTTGAATGTAGAAATTGATTCCTTTAAAAATATATGAAGCTGCACATCCCTAGAAGTTGTATGTACCCCGGGGGTCCACAGTTTGAATCACACACGGCTCTTGGCCCAGAGTTGCAAAACCAGCTGCTTTCAGGGGTCAGGCAGAAACATAAAGATGAGGGGCCAGCTGGCTGGCTGACGGTTGGAAGCGGTCATCACGGGAGTGAAGCACACTTGCCCTCATAAATGAACGGCTCTAATTACATTCTTTCTAAAACACTGCACCAGCCACACCAGTCTGGTCTGGAGGGGAAGTCAGCCCTGAGGGCCACAAGTTAGAGCCCTCGGCTAGGTTTACCTGTGTCCAGATCTGGACTCTCAAAGCTGTTCCAAAAGCCCAACATTTGTTTGGGTTCCAGAGACCACAAGATCTATGCTGATGGGCTTTTGTTAGGAAGTCGTGTAACTAAAGTATTAGCATGTGTACCCTAATGCCTGGCCCACTGCAGCGGCTGCATCAGTAACGGACTGCCCAGAACAGGGTGCTTTTTCTCCTACAACACTGTCCCTCGTGCTGTTTTCTTTACTCACCAACCACTGCCCGCTCCTGACTGCCAAGCAGACCCAGCTGCCCTGAACGTACCTCTGTGGTCTTCTAGATGTGGTGGAATGTTGTAGCTGTTGCCTTTCCTGTTCTTTGCAGACATCTGCAGTTACTGATGCAGCCTCCAGTTCACAAATGAATACATTGTGCTATTTGAGAAGTCTTCCTTATGTTGAGCCCAAATCCTGCTCTCTGTTGCTCCTACTCTTTGGCACTCCTTTTTCCCTCTGCAGCTGCACAGACCAGTTCCATATCAGAGAGCTAGCATGTGCCTCCCACCAGCTTTTCTCTCCTCCACAAACTAAACAGTCTTGTTGTGTCAACTGTTTCTCACAGAATATGACTGCTTAGACTCTTTGCTTTCTATTAAGAATGTTTGGGATATTCTTGAATTTGTAGATATTCAGGAATATCTTCTCCATCTTAAGATGTGATTTCCAGAACAAGTCAGTACTCCAGTTAGGGTCTGACAGCACGAGGAGAGTGAAGCCATCGCCTCTCTCTTGGACTTGTACCGCAGTTAAGGCAGCTTAGGACTGTCCTGGCTTTTAAAATTTTTCCGTGCACACTGGGCTCCTGCAATGTTTGTGCAAAACAAAAAGAGTTCAGTTATTTTCACATGGACTGCTCTTTGGCTAGTCTCCCCATGTCTTCAGGGTTATGGTTGATTTTCATCTTTCACAGGCAGGAGCCTCACATTTATCTCGGTTACATTGGCTCTTCTTGGTTTCGGTATGTCATCGCAGCCTAAAGTGTTCTTTGTGAATTTTGACTTCTGATATTCAATGCATTTATTAGCAGTTTTTTCAAACTGTGCCTTCATCCTTAAAGCTGCCCTTGAGTCAGGTGAACAGGCAGAGAGCCCAGTCTGTGGTCCTTCTTACAGATCCTTCCTGGAGTTTTTGTGATCATCCCTCCTGCCTAGTGCTCACCTCTCCTGCAGCCCACATTTCTCCAGAATCTGCCTTAGCTTCTTTATTTATAGTAGAAAACCAAGGCCCAACCATTTGTGTGACTTTCTCAAAGCCACCCAGCTCAGAGTAGCAGAGCTAGGATTCAGATTCATGTCTTCAGAAAAGACCCTTGCAAACATAATGTAGAAGTCAGAATACAGGGGCGCCTGGGTGGCTCAGTCGGTTAAGCATCCAGTACTTGGTTTCAGCTCAGGTCATGATCTCAGGGTCCTGAGATCTCAGAATCCTGAGATCATGAGATCATGAGCTCTAGAGAGCGAGATCATGAGCTCTAGAGAGCTAGATCATGAGATCTAGCCATGCATAGGATTCCATGCTTAGCGTAGGGTCTGCTTGTCTCTCTCCCTCTGCTCCTTTCCCCAGTAACACAGAGGCATGCTCTCGCTCTCTCTCTCTCTCTCTCTCTCTCTCAAATAAATAAAATCTTTTTTTAAAAAAAGTCAGAATATGGGGCTCCTGGGTGGCTCAGTGGGTTAAAGCCTCTGCCTTCGGCTCAAGTCATGATCCCAGGGTCCTGGGATTGAGCCCCGCATCGGGCTCTCCACTCAGCAGGGAGCCTGCTTCCACCTCTCTCTCTCTCTGCCTACTTGTGATCTCTGCCTGTCAAATAAATAATAAATAAAAATCTAAAAAAAAAAATGCTTTAAAAAAAAGTCAGAATATATTGATAATCACTGGAACACTATTAAAAACATAGATTCTTAGGTCCCAGGTCTTCCCGACTAAATCAGAATTTCCACAAGGAAACCTGGGTAATCTGTTTATTTAAAAATAATTCTTATCAACCTAGAAGTTTTGTAACACTCCGTATCTGTTATTTCCCACAAAGTGAGTTACCTTACCCAAAAAGTCTAAAGAGTTTAGTGTTCTAGAGATGTCTTCTTAGTAAACCCATGCTAACTCTTGCTGATCACCTCTTTATTTTCTGTGTTCACACACCAACTAGTTAATAACCAATTCTGAGGTTTCGTCAGCTATCACCTTGACACTCCCCCCTCTATAATTTCCACAATTTAGCTCTTCTTCCTTTTGTAAAAATGGGACAGTATAATCCCACTTGTAGTTTTTTAAGACTACTTCCAGCTTCCCATGATCTCCCAGGGAGTACCGACAGTGACACCTGCAAGGTCTTTCAGTCACCTGGCAGGTGGTGGCTCTAGACCTGTTGATCTGAGCTCACATGAGGCTGGATGAGTGAGTGCCCACAGCTCCAGTATGTTCAAAACCAATCCCTGACTTTAATGGGTCATTGCCATACCAGAAACTCACCCTCGGCTAGGGTGGACTGACTCAGAGCCGGAGGGATTTCTGGAGCCTTCCATCTGCATCAGACTCATGCTGAGCCTCTTACTGAGTCTCCCTAACTACACCCCATCAGATCTCTAGTTTTCTGACCTTAGTCTCCAGCACTCCAACACGGTAGACTCAAACAATGCACATTAGATGACAGGGACTCTGCGAGGGGCCAGCGGAATAGAGAAGAGTAAAACATGGCCCCTGTTAGACCCATCTGAGCCGGTCCCCTCATGTGAACTCTAGCTCCAACCCCTTGACCTATGTCTGAATTGCTTTTATTCAAGGGCCAGGGTCTTGTATTTCTGCCTCAGAGTAAGTAGGATATTGCAAAGAATAAGGATGTCAGCTCCTGGTTATCCTTTTGGCCATCTCTCCATATTTCTGTGCTGCTAAAAGTGTTTGGGAGTTTAAGGGAACTTGGCACACTGTTTTCTGATATTGCCAATCCCCAGATCTTTGCATCTTTGCAGTGGATCTACTTGGCTCTTTGCATCATCATTCCCAGCCCTTGGTTCTACCTTGAACGCTGGCTGCAGCAAGTCCCTTCTCTTACCCATGACAAATAGGCTTGCTTCTGTGGCTCCCTTGTGCCTAGAGCAGATTTCTCAACACTTCAAAGAACACTAATCCTGTGAGAGACACTGAGAAAAGGTGGCGGGGTTGGGGGTGGGGTGGAATCCTTGGTTAAAAAGCCTGGGAAATGCTGTAGTGGAGAGCTTTAAGAATCACAGTGTGCTTTAGCATATGAAATAAAGGCTTTGTGAAACCCAGTAGCAGGACTGTTCCAGTTTGTTTAAGCACCATTCCCAACCTTCCATTGTGTCTTGTGGTAACTGTAATACAGCTCAGTTTTCCACCTATCAGCTATCAACACCCATGGAGCTCGTATTCCATAAAACCCAATTTGAGAAATCCCAGCCTAGACAGTGTTCCATTGTCTCCAGTGGACGGTATTGTAAAATATTTTATGTAGCTATAGACACAGCCTAAATTGTATCTTCCTATGTATACATTTCTATTATGAAAGTAATATAACCACATCTCAGAAAATTTAGGCAAGAGAGCATCATTTTATTTTTAAACATCCATAATTCCAATGCCAAATACAACCTGTATTACTGGGGTTCTTAACTTTGGTAATATATCTACAGACAGAATTCAAGGGTCTATGAGTATAGATGGAAAAAAAGTTACATCTCCGTTTTCACTAACCTCTAGCTAAAATTTAGCATTTCCTCTGGTAATAAATGTAGGGAACAAACCACAGTAACCCTGGCAGTACTTGGGTCTTCATCAGCAGTAGAAATTACAGTTTTTTCTTTTTTTTTTTTTTTTAGATTTTATTTGACAGGGAGAGATCACAAGTAGTCAGAGAGGCAGGCAGAGAGAGAGGGGGAAGCAGGCTCCCCGCCGAGCAGAAAGCCCAATGAGGGGCTGGATCCCAGGATCCTGAGATCATGACCCAAGCTGAAGGCAGAGGCTTAACCCACTGAGCCACCCAAGGTGCCCCTATAGTTTTTTCTATTACATCACAGTTGTCGCTAATATCTCCAAGAATTACCTATGCTTATCACTACTTCAAAAATGTTATTTGACTTACCCTTATACATTTTTGTCTGTGTTAATAAAGAAATACATATTCTTATAACACCATAATTTTTTTAAATATTTGATGACTGTATTCAGCATTTTTTTTATAATCTTTTGTATTTTGTTTTATGCACTTAAAATGACAGGGCGCCTGGGTGACCCAGTTGGTTTAACATCCAGCTCTTGATCTCAGCTCAGATCTTGATCTCAGGGTCATGGGTTCAAGCCCCACATTGGGGTCCATGTTGGGTGAGGAGCTTAGTTAAAAATATAAAATTAAATTAAATTAAATTAAAATAACATTCTGAGAAGGAATCCTGCCTCACCAGACTGCTTAAGGGCTTTGTGCACAACAACAGGTCAATAATCCCTGCTATATTATGCATGTCATTGTATACCATTATAATCATTGTAGATAGACACAGAGCAAATGCTATAGAATTGTATATATATTTACATAGATATACTATATTCGTATATATTCACATGTATAATTATACACACACAATTCTGTATCCTTTGTTCAGTAAATATATATCACAATTATTTTTTCAAGTCTCATTTTTTTCAAGCAGATACACCATAGTTTACTGACCCCATTCTTCTATTGTTGGATTTTAGCTCTGTTTCTTGTTTTTAATTCATGCAAGTAACTTTTCCTATATTTCTGCTTATTTCCTGTGCTGAGTTCCCAGACCTATATTAACCTTGCGTCCTGTGATATCACCTCACAGTAATTCTAGTCTAATGTAAAGGCACATGATCTCCCTCAAAGCACACATCAAGTTTCCAGAAGTTTCTAAACCTAGTTTGTTAATCTGATTGATGGTTCAGATAAAGTCTTT
Organism: Enhydra lutris kenyoni; assembly: GCF_002288905.1. Taxonomy (NCBI): domain Eukaryota; kingdom Metazoa; phylum Chordata; class Mammalia; order Carnivora; family Mustelidae; genus Enhydra; species Enhydra lutris. The sequence goes on from NW_019154096.1 coordinate 47,710,363, forward strand.
TGAAAAACTTTATTTAAACAACTCTTCATTCAGTCTCATTGTCCATAGGGGCTCTAACCTTTTACGCTAAGTCAAAGGCCTTTAGATAAACAGTTTCTAAACAGAGACTTACTTTTCCACAATGATGGGCTGATTCACTTCATCACTGGGGAGTGATGGTGGTTCTCCCAAGCACCAGCCTTTGTCCTGGAGAGCTTGGCCCAGGGAACCCAGGTGCCTGGGAACAACACAGAGATTCTGTGATTGTTGTTAAAAGCTCCTGGATTTCTCTTATAGGATGTCAACATTTCCCCAAGTAGAGAGACTGAACTTTAGGTGAATCTAGATTTTTGGGTTTTGTCTCAAATGAATCAAAATAGGGTAAGCCCCTTTTTATGACTGTGGCAAGCATTAGGTGGTGACCTTGAAGGCTACAGATGAACTTGAGTAGCTTAGCATCATTAATTACTCATATCTTACAGGCTCATCAGTTAGCATCCATGCAAGCTCAGGCCTATAATGGGGGAAATGCCAACCCCCCACCTGCTAATAACGAGGAAGAGGAGGATGAAGAGGATGAATATGATTATGACTATGAATCTCTGTCTGATGGTAAGGGAAATACAACCCCAGGCTGTGTGTGGGGAAGTGACGGGATGATGTTCTGTTGTAGTTTTTTTGTGTCCTTTTTCTTCCCCCCCAAAAATGAGTCTGACACTCCACAGGCCAACAGAGCAGATTGCTGTAATTAATCACTGTCCGAGAGTGCCTGAATCCCACTGCTTAGTGAGGACAAGCAAGGATGGGGATTCTGTTAGCCGCTACAGCCAACATTCAAGGAAAGAAGAGGAGGGTGTGGGAAGCAGCACAGGAGTCATTCCTGACTGGGTTTCTGGAGGAAAAGGGGGAATTGCAGCAGAGACCCCATTCTCACCCTTCAGTTTCTGCGGTAGCTAATGTTCTCGCAGGAATGGTGGCTGCTGGCTAGTTGCACTCCTCACCACCTGCAGGGGGCAGCACCACGGTTCTGTGCTCTCTGCTCCTCTCTCTCATGGTCTTCACTCCTGTTCTGTAAGGAGTATAGAAAAAACAAACAAAAAACAGCATTTCACTTTCTCCTCTCCCTGGTTCTCGCATCACTAAACCAACAAGATATTTCCATCTGGTTTCACCAAACAGACAAAATATGGCTGATGGCTAGTGGCACAATACAAATATCACATGAATGAAGTTACCTACAGATTACAGGTGAAGAGTTCCTCTTCCATGAGAATTAGATTTCACGTGTGTCTCATTGTACTAAATTGGTTATAGATTGCAAAATGTTTTCTAGGTACCATTGCTGATGGTAAACAGTTTCATTTCCGCAACTTTTGAAAAACAATGTAATGAAAAATGGCCAGAGTTTCTATTTATATAAATAACATTGCATGTGTAGAATAAATTACATCTGTCAGATCATTATTTTGCTAATATGTAGATATGCCCAGACCAGCAATCATTTACCATTGGCATTAAGACAGCCATGCTACCCTCCTCCAAATACCTGCTTCTCATGCTCTAGGACAGCCTGCCCCCTAGTTCTGTCGGGTTCTTTGACATTCCATCAGGGCCAGGAGGTACAGCCCAGTCTCCTTTTGCCTCCCAGATATGATCCTAGTCTATGTCCATTTAATGTTTGTCCTCAGTAATAGCTGGTTGATTCATACTATCCACTAAAAGCCCAATTTACTTGACCTGAAATCCCATCAGATAATGTGAGGGACGCATACTCTAATGGGAAAGTAAAAAGAGGGGGAAAATGAAAAGGAATCAAGATAATTTATTGAATCCTATTCCTAAAAAGTTGTAGGAATATAAATATTCTTACATTAACTTATTCTTCCCCATGGAACTCTATTATAATTATGGTGATATTGTCCCAGAAGAACAAATTTATTCAAATAAGAAACAAAAACCACATACGCTTCAGAAATCAACCAATCCAGATGTCATTTGCCCCTGTGAGAAGTTAGTTCCTTGGAAGTTATATTCACTCTCTATCATAAATTACTCCTATGTTTTTTCTGTACTTTTGAGAACAGAAAGAAGGGATTTTCTTAATTATTAGTATTAATATTATATGAAAGTTTTTGATATGCAAATAACAAGATGATCAGGTATTTATTTATTTCAGTTAGGAGAGTAAAATTTAAGCCATACCCCACTGAATACCTAAGATAGTTGCATGTTTGCTTAAAGCCTGACTGCACTGGGATGGGGGACACATGGAAGTGGGGCCTCACTAAGTCCTGCTTCAATAAACTATGAGACGCTGGGTCAATGTCCTATCTCCACTCTAGGCCTCATGACCCTCAGCTGTGTAATGAAAAGCTTCTGTTTGGTGTTGTCTGGTGTTCTCCCTTCTTCTAGCACTAACACCTAAGGTCTATGACAGCTGAAGGCCACTGCCTGCCACCACATGGATATTTCCCACTTCATTGACAGATTCCTCCGCCTGGCTGATTCCCAAGCAGGCTTTGTGGCTTTCCCATGTCTAGTGTAAGCTGGTCGTGTTGAGGCTTCCTTGTGCTTCTGCTAAATGTCCTGTCAGTCTTTCAATCTTGGTTGTAGTTTGTGTAGTGCCTCACTCACCTCTGGGCAGTTCCTCTACCAGCTTCACATCCTCTAGCTAAGATGAGATGGGAATGGACACCTGCCTGCTATGGATAGAACCATTTGGAGCTTCCTAGGGGGACCTCAGAGGTTTCTCAGCTTCTTGTAATGATGAGTGGCTCTGAGAAGGAAATGGAGAAATTGTGACCACTCCTCTCAGAGAAAGAAACGTGCTCTCAAAATTCTGCATACAGTTGCAGGAGTGTGACTGGCCTTCTGAGGCCCTCGCAGACATCCCAAAGGAAGAGCTCATCTGTAGAATCTGGGTGGCCTAGTTTATCTCTGGAACAGCTCTGGTCCTCGGTGTTCATGTCTATAAAATGAGAGAATTAGTCTAAAACCTCTTTGGGCTGTAAAAATGTGATGGTTCCTAACCACAAAGTTAATTCCAGAAGATCTAAAGGAAGTTGCAAATGAGGCCCACGTGTTTCAGGAATGCCTTCTCTGCCTTTTGGCCAGTTAGTCCTTCATGAGTGTCTAGTTAATTAAGTTATGTTAACTAAATATAGATTAATTTTCTTCCAACCTTGCTGTTTATCTTGACTAGCTTTGAACAAGCATCAGAGTACAGATTTGAACTTGTGACTTAATACAGACATTCTATGACAGTGACTGCATGATTCCAGCAAATTAATCCATGTCTGTCCATGTGATGTAATGCATTAGTGGGATTGTTATGACAGTAACTGAAAATAGGTAATGTGAATGTGGCAGTGTGATGAACACTAAAAATGTTTCCATTTCTTTTATTGCTAGCCCTTGCATCCCTAACGGTCAGAATATTAATAGAGGATTTCTTGTTTCATTTCTCTTATAATCTAAGCTATTGTTATTTATGCTTTGCTTCATACCTTAGTTTAATATATCTGGCTTTTTGTCTTAATTCCTTACTTTTATCCCCTTTCTGGTTCTGTTTTTCCATAGCAGATGTCCTTACTGCTTCTCCTGCTCCTAACAGTCAGGAAGGTAAAGCCATTTGAATGGGACATTTTAACTGCATGAATGTCGGCACTCTGTGTCCAGTTTTTTAGGCCTTATTAGCATGATGAAATCGTGTTACTTACATGAGTAAAAATATAATAAAATGATTGATCTCATTTATTTCTTGGCAGCCTGCATGGCCCTTACTTGATATGAGGATATTTTGGCCTAAGCGTATATGGTCTGATGAAATAGTGAAACTTGAGTGAGAAGTGAGAGCATTCTTATTTTTCATTTTAAAAGAGCATAACTGTAATGTACATTTAACACCTTTAAAGTCATTTTGAATAGAAATGCCAAAACAAGAGCAATGTTTATCTGTCATGCTTTAGCTATTGTTAGATATATGTTAATTTCTATCCTTGAGGTTTTTGTTTAATAAACTCACAAACAATTATGAAAACTTTACTTTCCAGTTAAGTAGAATTGTGAAAACTGCATTGCAAATAACAGTATCTCTTTTCCCCAGGTCTTGACATTTCTAAAGGTAAAAGAAGCTAATAGCTTCATTTTAAAGTGAGAGTGATTAACTCCTGTATGCACCATCTAGAAGTACTTCTACTACTAAGTTATCCCCAGACTTGGGTGCTGAGGCTTCTGACACGAGGGTATCTAATGTAAGGTTTGCATGGTCCTAATGATCTGTATGGACATGAGCCTTCTCATTTAGATTATGTCTGTAGGGTACCAAAACTACTTGTAAATGAGTCTATTCAATCCAAAATAAATATATCATTGACCAAATTTAACAGATTTTAAAAAAATAGCACTCCAAGCCATAATTTTGGTAACATGTAGCCAGAGCCTCAGTCTTAACAGATAAGCACGAGTGTCTGGATATCCTTGAATGATGTAGACATAGCTCGTAAGTAAAGCATTGGGTTCTCATTTACTGAAGCCTGCCCACTTATTTTCAGACAACATTCTAGAAGACAGACCTGAAAATAAATCATGTAATGACAAGCTTCAGTTTGAGTATAATGAAGAAATCCCCAAGAGGATAAAGAAAGCAGATAACTCTGCCTGCAACAAAGGAAAGGTGGGTGAATGGTTTCTGTTCAGTTACTCTTGGGCCATGGCACTCCTGTCAGTTGCGGGTGAAATTTCACTCCCTACCTGTCCCTTTCCTTCATATTTCCCCCTCGCTTTCTCTTAGATGCCAAAGCCCACATGGTGATGCTATGGGACACACACCTGCCATTTGTAGAAGGTTAGTCACTGGTTCATCCAACCAATGGCTGCAGAAGCATACAGTGTGGCAGGCACTGCGGTGGCAGGCATGGAAGGTGGTTTAGTAACGGAGACAAATACATAAACATAGCATGTAGCTGAATACAAAGGCCAGTGACTACACAGTGTTATCAGAGCATCAGGGGGATGATGTCGATGATGTCAGAAAAGAAGATTTGGCCAAGCAGACAAAAACAGGGCATTTAGGCCAAGAGGACAGCCTGCTACATGCAAAGAATTTCTAGAATTTTTAAAGTGTTTGGGATGACCAAGCCAATAAACAGGACCCAAACTGTTAAGTGTTCATGGAGGAATGATACAGAGAATGGAAATCTAAATGAGATACCCAGATCCTGCCTTCAAGTGCCTCACACCATGTAGACTCTGAGCAGATCTGCAGACACAGTTGCAGTGACACTGTTGGAGAGCCAGATAATAAAGCCAAAAATTTGAGCCCTAGAGATGCATCAATCATGTCTCATTCAACAAGTATGCACTGACTGTTCCACATTTAAGACACTGGACTGTGCCCCAAGGAAAGATGAAGGATGAGTTAGGCTCATTGCTGGCTATCGGAAAGTTCTGGCTCTGGGAAAGGTGTTGGGACTTTTGTGTGTAGATGGATACAGAGCAATGTGAAACACACTGAAGACATGAGAAAGGAACAGATAAAGATCTTCGGGGCTTCAGAGGTGGGTGGGCATACACTTCCTGTGTAAACTGCTATCATTTTTCCCTTGATAGGTTTATGACATGGAATTGGGGGAAGAATTTTATCTTCCTCAGAATAAAAAGGAAAGCAGACAGATTGCACCGGAGCTTTCTGACCTTGTCATCTATTGCCAAGCTGTAAAATTTCCAGGTAAGGGTAGGCAGTATCATCTACAACATGTAAAGATACCAAAAGATAAAAATGTGCTGTTTATTTAATTGGACATTGCAAATGCTTTCGAAATAACCAAATTGTGTGACCGAAGTTGCTGTTATACTACCTCCTAAATATTTATTAATATTATTATTATTATTAATTAGCTTTGATGGTCATGAGGAAAAATACCATAAAATGTTTGTTTTCTAGATATCATATCTTTTCATAATAGCTAATAATAATGATAATAATAATATTTATAACAACTAATAGCTAAAATTTAGTAAGCCCTTCAGTAGCAGGCTTTGTGAGAAGTATTTGACATACACAGTGTTACTGACTTCCTGATAATGCTGTGATATGGATGGGTTTATCCCCATTTTTAAATAAAACGAAATCTGAGAGAGACACATTGGTCCAAGGTTTCACAATGTATCAGCTAAGACTCTTTTGTTTGAAAGTGGTAGAGAAATTGACGTAAGCAAAAGGGAAATGTGTTGGCTCATGTATTGAAACATGAAGGGATACACAAGTTTCAGGTACAGCTTGATCCAGGGCTTCTCTTTCCCCATTTCTCCCTCTGCCTCCTCTGGATTGGGCCTGTTCCCTTGTGGTAGCAAGGTGGCTGCCGCAAGCTAACACCACATGTTTCCAGATCAGCTTCCGTCTTACAGCCTCTTCCAGAAATTTCAGCACCCATCTCATTGTTTTCCGTTGAGTCCTTTGCCCATTCCTGAACCAGTGCCTGTGACCCAGGGAATGGAGAGCTCCGACAACCTAGGACCTATGGCACATTCCCCATCTCTGAGCTGGGTAGTGAGGCTCCACCCAAACCACAGGGCCAAGGGTGGGATTTCAGTGTGAGAGTAAGTTTCTCCAATTTGCTATTTCTAGAAGTACAGCGAACTTCATGATTCATCATTCATGAACCCTTCCTCCTCCCCCGAAAAACATGCATTTCAGTTAATACGAGGCAGAACTGTGATCCTGAAGCCTGTCTGTTTCCAAAGCCCTGCTCTTAATCCTTGCACAACTCTGTCCCTCTTGTTGAGGGATGATCTCAGTGCTCTCACCCAATTGCATCCCACAAATGGGGCAGCAGGGGCTGCAGGGCAAATAGGAGAGTCCATAAATATATGGAAGTCAGAAAAATTCATCTCCTTAGACTCTGAAAAAGGATCCCCTTGTGCAAAATTTCTAAGGACGGGAGAGCAGCTGGAATCAGGAGATTCATCTAAATGTTGGGAAATGGGGTTTTTAAACTTAGTCTGGAGCGAAGGGGTTAACAATTCAGGCCTGCATGGGAATGCAGATCCTGGCCTCCAGGGGCCTCCTATAGAGGCCCCACTTCTCGCACTCTACTCTGCACACAGGACAAAGGGATTAGGCTAAAAATTAGGTAATAGTGGTCTTTTCACACACATGGAAAAAATCACAGAACGTCCTCAGTTTCACGTTTTCTCCCCCAAACTGTTTTTAAACTTCTGGCAGCTTCTGCTGCTTATCTGATAGCAAACGCCGTTGAGGAAGATATGAATTAATAAGTAGCAATCAGAGTTTTCAAAGAAATGTAAGAATCTAGCTATTTAGGTGTAGTTTCACAGAGTGTGACTTTCTGTCACGTAAGTACGATATGATCATACTTGCAGCTGGGGAAACCATACGCATGTGGGATAAAACCCTCTTCCTGCCAAGGAGCCTCGTGGCCTGCCTGTCCTTTAGGATGGTGTGAGCACCACTGCCTTCACAAATCAAGAATCCCTCACAGGCTTACATTCGAGAATCACTGCTCTCTTGTTCTTTATCAGTTCAGCGGCCACCACACCCAAGCCATTCCATGGGCTTTGTCTTTTCTTCTCAAGCACAGATTAAAGAGCACAAATTCCCAAAGATACTTGAAGTCACTGTGAAAGAAAGTTTCTGTGCCAATAGAGAATTGTGGGAGAGCCAAAAGGTCACTGGGTCCAGCTTCTGACTCAAGGCACAGGCTAAGGGTTATTTGGCTTATGTTTAAAATTCCAAGAATGCTGGTTTTTTTTTAAAAATGTTTATATAGCACGTGTTCTTTATAGGTATACTACATTTAATTTTGTTTTGGGGTTTTGTGTGTGTGTGTGATTGAGGTTTCTTACCTTATTATCTCCCCAGATTTATTTCCTTTCAAAATTAACTAAACCATGCTACCAGAATCATTGTCCTAAGAGCTTCTAAATATTTATGGTTATTATGCTTTGTTTCATTGCTCATGGGGAAAACACCATAAAATGTTTATTTCACTACACTTTAATTTTATCCACTTTAATTTTGCTTTATCCACTTTAATTTTGCTACATTACCAATTTCAATGCATCTCCCCTTTACCATTGCAAATCCCTTCCAAGGAGCCACATGCAAAAAAAAAAAACTTTAGAGCAGTAAGGCACCACGAAGATCATGTGGTATGACCTTCCCCAGAAGTAAAATTAATTTCCCCAAGACCATGAACCTGCTTCAGTGGCAGAACTCAACTCCTCAGTGACCTTGACAGGACAGTTACATAACTTCTCTGCACTTCCAATTCCTTATCTGAAAAAAAAAAAAAAAAAAAAGACATAGTATGTCCTAACTTGCAGGATGGTTATAAAAATTAGCAGCAAAGGGCACCTGGGTGGCTCAGTGGGTTAAAGCCTCTGCCTTTGGCTCAGGTCATGATCCCAGAGTCCTGGGATGGAGCCCCACATGGGGCTCTCTGCTCAGCAGGGAGCCTGCTTCCCCCTCTCTCTGCCTGCCTCTCTGCCTACTTGTGATCTCTGTCTGTCAAATAAATAAATAAATAATATTTTTAAAAATTAGCAGCAAAGTATATGGTGTGATTAGCACACTATCTAAAAAAAATTCTCTCTGGGAGTGGTGGTGGTTGTCATTGGTAAATGGGCCAAAAGGGCAGAAAAAGGCTCTTTGTTGCTCTTTCAGTTACTTCTCTGGGCCTCCCCAGATTCATTCCCTTTTCTTGACCACCCAGCCCTTGTTTTCTTTCTTTCTTACCCCAAGGGAATGACCAGGTTCTTCACAAAAGGGCCCACATGCCCTTTGACACGTGTCAGGATGTGTGCAAAAATGCCAGAATGTCAAATAAGTAAATAATATTAAAAAAACAAAAAAAAACAAAAAAAAAAAACAAACGCCAGAATGAACAGGACCCTTCCTCTAGCCCCTTGGGAGAAAACCTGCTGTTAGATCATTATGCACAGGGCAAAATTCACACAAAATTTTAAAATAAAGCTTGAGAACCTCCTAGTCCAAGTGTGTGCATCTTTGTGGTTACAGATACTTAAGAGGAAAAAAAATAATTAGAAGCCCCACAGCTGCTATGCACTGAGCACTTTCTCTGAGCAAGACACTCTACAGAGTATGTGTATGCACATGAGCTCATTCAGCCCTACCCACGACCCTTTTACAGGTGAGGAGGGAGTGATGCCGAGAGACTAAGTCATTTATGTGAGGTGACACCACTAGGAACAGGGTGTGAACCCCATCATCTGTGCTCTTATTAAGCACCGCCTTAGCCTGTCTTTGCCGATGTTCTTGGAAGGTGTATTTTCATCTCAAAGAGGACCTCCTGACCACTGCTTCAGCTGAAGGAGTGACTTTCTAGTGGTATAGTTGTACACACTGAAGGGTTTAGAGGCAACTCTGGCTTCGTGTGTGCTTTTAAAGGATTCTCCCTGCACTGGAGCCAGGTCTGCCTTCATTTCCTCTTTCAGCAAAACTCTATGAAGTTCCTGCTGACCCCCGGGCTCTGTGCCAGGCAGGAAGGGTCAGGATTAGGAGTAAGCACGAGAAGCCATGAACCAACAGGATCGTCACCACAGCATTTCCCACCGAACCCTCAGGCTAACCCTGTGAGCAAGTTCCAGTCATCACACCCATTTCGTGGATAAGGAAACTGAGGAACGGAGAAGGGAAACGTTAAGCCAACCTGCCACTAGCAGGAACTGAACCAGACAGTGTGACGCTGAAGCTCAGGCTTTGACTCATTCTTTCATCGCTCTGAGTTGAGTAATTAGTTTCTGATAATTAAATACTGACCGGGGAACTTTCTTTTCCTACGGTTTTTCAAAATCTTTCTGGTGTATAATCAAATGGGTGTGTGTATGTGTGAGTGTGATTTTGTGATGCTCTTGCCACATTTGCCTCCAGAGACAGAGAAGCTTTGCTACAATGCCTGCAGTGCTATTATTAACTACACTAAAAATGCTAGTAGGTCTTCTGTCCCGGGGCTGCAAGGGAGTAGTAGGACTTCAAAATAAACAGTAACGGGGATGGAAAATGTTGAGTTCCCTTGCTTATAGTTTTTGGCTTATTTATTTTCATTTTATGGGAACAGGCCTGTCAACTCTAAATGCATCTGGCTCTAGCAGAGGAAAAGAAAGGAAAAGCAGGAAGTCCATTTTTGGCAACAATCCGGGCAGAATGAGCCCTGGGGAGACAGCATCGTTTAACAAAGCATCTGGAAAAAGTAAAGTCACCTTCTTCCAATATTTTGGCCCAATTCTGCATGCTGGATGATTCCAATGCTTGACCGTCTAAGCACTTCCCTTGAACTTTAATTTCTTTTTTTATGTTCATGAATGTTGTGTTATCTAATTGTGATACCAATATATTTTAAATTACAAATTTACACTCTTAACTTCCTAAAAAATAACATTTCACTGAAGACGTTCTAACAGTGTTTGCCTCAAAAGTAAAAATTGGAGCCACCTTGGAACATTCTAGTTGTTCTTGGAACTCTTCATCCTTATAACTCTTCATCCTTATAACTTCAGAAGATATATCCATTTTATTTCTAATTACTTTTTATTATAAAAGTAATAAATTCCCATAGTTAAAAATCCAAACTTTTCAGAATATTATTAAAATTCCTTTCCACTCTCCATGTCCCAGTTCTATTCCCCAGAGGTAACCACTGTTAAGTTTATTGTGTTTTGTTCAAGAAAAATAAGATTCTTTTTAAGATAATCCAAATGGGATATAACTGAACATACTTGGATAACATTTTTTTTCTTGAGGTCAAATTTGTATATAACATTATATTAGTTTCATGTGTACAACATAGTAATTTGATCTTTGTATGCACTGCAAAGTGATTCCCATAATAAATCTAGTCAGTTACCATCCATCACCATACATTTGACCCCCTTCCCCCCCCCCCCCCTCTCTCCCCCTTCAATAACCACCGATCTGCTCTCTGTATCCAAGAAATTTGCTTGGTTTTCTGTGTTTGTTTTGTTTTTTATATTTCACATATGAGTGAAATCATGTGGTATTTGTCTTTCTCTGACTTATTTCACTTAACATGATATCCTCAAAATCCATCCATGTTGTTACAAATGGTGGGACCTCCTTCATTTTTATGGCTGGGTAGTATTCTGCTGTGTATATGTATACCATGTCTTCCTTATCTGTTCATCCTTCAACGGACACTTAGGCTGTTTCCATATTTTGGCTGTTGTGAATAATGCTACAGTGAACATTGGAGTACAGGTATCTTTTGGAATTGATGTTTTTTTTTCAGATAACTATATCAGAATTGGTTTAGCTGGATCATATAGTAGTTCTATCTTTAATTTTTTGAGGAAATTCCCTGCTGTTTTCCATAGTGGCTGCACCAGTTTGCATTCCCACCAACAGTGTGTGAAGTTTCCCTTTTCTCTACATCCTCTCCCACACTTGTTATTTCTTGTCTTTTTGATAATAGCCATTCTACCAGGTGATATTTCATTGTGGTTTGGGTTTCCCTTTCCTTGGGTTTCCCTTTCCCATTATTGATGTTCTTGTTCCCAGGTGCCTGTTGGCCCTCTGTGTGTCTTCTTTGCAAAAATGTCTGCTTAAATCCTCTGCCCATTTTTTAAACAAATGGATTTTTTTTTTTTTTTTGCTCCTGAGTTATTTGAGTTCTTTATACACTTCAGCTATTAACCCCTTATCAGATATATGATTTGCAAATATTTTCTCCCATTCAGTAGATTCACTGTGCAGAAGCATTTCAATCTGATCTAGTCCCACTTGTTTATTTTTCCTTTTGTTGCCTTTAATTTTGGAGTCAGATCCAAAAATTCAACGCCAAGATTGATGTAAGGAAGCTTATTGCCTTTGTCTTCTTCTAAGAGTTGTGTGGTTTCAGGTCTTACATTCAAGTCTTTAAACAACTTCAATTTAATTTTTTGTGTATGGTGTAAGATAATGGTCTAGTTTCATCCTTTTTGCATGTAGATATCCAGTTTTCCCAACACCATTTATTGATGAGACAATCCTTTCCCTGTTGTGTATTCTTGGCTCTGTTGTCACAAATTAATTGACCATATTTATGTGGGTTTATTTTTAGGCTCTCTATTCTGTTTCATCAATCTGTGTGTCTGCTTTTATGCCAATACCATATTACTGTGATTACTATAACTTTGTAGTATAGTTTAAAATCAGGGAGACTTGTATAACTTTTATACTTGCTGTAACTTTCCTCATAGCTTTCTATGCATATCTACCTTATTCTCCTTAATGCTCCCATGGTATTCTGTTGTGTAGACAGACTGTCCTTTATTTAACTGCTTCCTTGCATTTCGGTTGCTTTCTGGGGTGTGGGGGTGGGGTGGTAATGGCATCAGTTTGGGAGTTTTCGGTTTTGGGGTTTTGTTTTGTTTTGCCATTTTAAAGAAAAAAAACAGTGCTAGAGTGAACACCCTTGGGGATGTGTGGTTGTGTATTTGTGCAAATTTATCCACAGAATAGATGAGATACCGAGGCAGAGGACTTCCGGGCTTTGGATTTAAATTAGCGTTGTTACACTCATCTTAAAACACACTCACTACCATTTTGTTTCAAGGCAGTGGACTAGCTCACAAGAAACAGGCAAGATGTATTCCGATGTGTTACGTGTTAGGATTGCCTATTGGGATGTTGTTCAGGTTTATCTTTCTAAAAATTTGTAAAGTTTTCTGCACTAATCTGAGGCTAATCTTTTGGGGGTTTAGGTTCCTGTGAAGGAATGCGGCAGGCCTGGGAGGAATCTTCTTCCCCCCTGAACCCAACCACATCCCTCAGCGCTATCATTAGAACTCCCAAATGTTACCATATATCATCGCTGAATGAAAATGCCGCCAAACGTCTGTGTCGCAGGTATTCTCAGAAACTGATCCAGCACACCGCCTGTCAGCTGCTGAGGACTTACCCGGCTGCCACCCGCATCGACTCCTCCAACCCCAATCCCCTCATGTTCTGGCTCCATGGGATACAGCTCGTGGCGCTCAACTACCAGACAGATGGTAATGGGCCTGCTTCCCCCAGAAGGGTGCCTCCCCACCTCTCTCCGCTGCGTCTTATGTTTCAGCAAATGTAGTGCAACTAGCAAGATTATTTGAAGGGGGCCAGATTCCACACGGGGCGCACCATATGTGAGGGGTAGGCTGCAGAGGACTGAAAACAGAAGTGAATTTGATAAGGAATTGTGCCCTGGATGTTTTGATTAAGGCAATAGATAAGAACCATGAAGCGGCCCCTAATTATCTCCTGTTCCTGCCCCCTTTTTAAAAGCATTTTTTTAAACATTTGACTGCTCTTGATAGGGCTGTGTCCAGTTTGTTTTTAAAGATCTTTGAGGTAGAGATTTTCTCATACCCTTTAGTAAGTTCTCTTGCTAAGCTTTTGTTCTTGCTGTCAAAAAGTAGTGTGGCTTCAAACACTTGGCACGTTAAAATCATTAGAGCTTCTTGTCTTCCCTTTGAGATTGAGATAGAGAATAATGGTCGGTGTTCTAGGAGTGGCTAACACAAAGAAAACCGGAGTGAACCACATGAACAGAGAGAGTAATGTCTGTGTTTCCCCACTGGGGATGAGAGTCTCCTAACGGGGGAACCGATGAGACCTAAAACTCCAGGTAAGAGCTACCATTTACGCAGGCTCACCATGAACCAGGCACTGTGCTGAATTCTTGGACCCCCTCCCATTATCTCATTTAATCTTCACAGCAACCCTACAAGGTAGGTACCTTTAGGATCCCCATTTCTCTGATGAGCAAACCAAGGCACAGAGCAGTTAACTTGTTCCACGTTACAGAATGATTTAGAATAATAGATTCAAGGATTATGTGAGTTTAGAGGTTAAAGTGTTTTGTTTCCACTTGATTGGGGGAGGAGTGAGGAAGTTACAGAGGAGGAGGAAAGAATAAAAGAGAAATGTTTAAGTGTTTTCTAAAAGCTCATTCAAAAACCAGAGTCTTTCCTTTGAAGAGTGGAGCGGCCTCCCCATTCCTCTCACGTGAACCAAATCAGATCCTCACTAACCGTGCTGACCTATCATCACAGCCCTGTCTTCAGCCAAGTTCAAACCACAGCGTTAGTCCTGGGACCACCAAGCAGCCTGGCACTGGTGCCAACAGGGTCCGTCTGTGGTTGACCCCACAGATATATGGCAACAGATACCAGTCCTGTTTTTATGCCCTTTAATATCTGTTTCTTTCAATTGATATTAAGTAAGCCAATGCAAGTGAAGTACCATACTTAACATAGTGCCTGGCACATAGAAAGCATTCCACAAACATTAACTGTCGTAAGTGTTTTTTGATAAGTTATGAAAACAGTATGATTTGGACTCACAAGTGGAAATAATAATGAAATATTTTCAAAGTTGTAAAAATTTCTTTTCAATCTGTCCCAAGTGGCTTGTGGGTTCACATCTCTGGCCCTGTCCTTAGCCCTGTGTCCACTGGTCCCCTTGGTTATTATGATCCTGAAATATTTTAAGTAAACTGAAATAACTAGCAAAATGGTTTTCTCAAGGAAATGGAAATACATTTGGTTTGGGATGTGTCCTTTCTCCTGAAGTGCCAAGGCTGCTGCAGACAGACTGGCTACGCTGACGGCAGAGGGAGCCACGGCTGAAGGGGACACAGGAACGGCCCCTCCTTCAGCCCCCCGCAGTCTAAACCATGCACTGAACTTGCCTCAAGGCCTCCACTCACCCCAGAAGGTTTCTCTTCCGTCCCCAGTCAAGCCAGAGAGTGTGTTGGAGCTCCTGCACTCAGAGGGGGCAGATGGCTGTGTTATGTAGCCCATCAAGTTTCTCTGCAAAACCTTCCAGCTCCCAGTACAGAGTACTGCCATAGATCCTCTCTTGATTTCAATACAGCAAGCAATGATAAACATCTCCTCACACTGCACAGAGCATGAGCTACACACAGTGTCAGGGTGTTCATCTGTAAAATGTTCATCTGTAGTCTTCTTTCCTCAAATTGAGGGTGGAGCCACGTCATAACCTGCACACACTAGGTGCTCAATAAATGCATGCTGCACTGAGCCGAAACAGATTGTATCTATTACCCCTGCTGCAGTCTGAACCTGTGGTTTGTGATTTTTGGTCCAGATCTCTTCTAGGTACTTCTCTGTGGATGTGAGTCCAAATAGATAAGAGTCAACATTGGAATCATTATTTTTTAATTTTTGAAAAGAATTTCTAGGTTAGAGAGTGCTTGATTTTCCATGAAATGCCCTAACCAAAAAACAGAACCCCACTCCCGTTGTCCTTTTAGTCTCCAGATATTTTTTATGGATCTCATCCACCTTACCACTTCCTGAATTTCAGGGAACTCTGATGCCACAAAGGGGTGTCTGTAGACTTAGGCTGATCTCTTCCCAGGAACTCTAATAGCTCCTTCAACTCCTGGAAGTTGTACGTTATCTAGAACCGGGAGTAGCCCACGTCTCCTCAATAAAACCAACTCTTGAGCTGGGAAGCTCACCTGAAGATGGTGTGCAGACAGACCCTGGTTGTTGCTGGCAACAGTCCTGCAACACTCTTTCCATCTGGGGCAGAACATATTCTGCATCATGTCCTAGGACCTACAAGTATATAGACCTTCAGCCCTAGTCCAAAGACAAGCTTCCAGTAATATTTATTATGCTTTCTTGGTCACACTCTTTATGATGACTTTTCCAGCCCCAAAATATAGGGAAAATATTATGAGAATGGTGTCTAGTTACTATGGAGTTTTTAAAAGAATGGAAGACTTTAAGGTGATGCTATGCTTGATCTGCCATCACATGCATTGACTAAGAGGGATGATGGGATTAGACAGATTCCTGCGTATTCTGTCCATTGGTTAGAACCAGGGTTTTAAAAAACTATATCCCTAGGTGAAGATCTGGGACCAGCTGTAGGACCAGAGAAGGACTGGGCTTGAAGGTCCCACCTTTATCCCAACTTAGCATCTCCACGTGGATCTGTTTTACAAAGTGGATCACCAAATGGGATTTTAGTTAAGACAAAGCACTTTCAAATTTTGGAAAGCTTTAAGGATAGACACATCACTAATGCCATCAGACTTCAAACCCAAATGGCTGTTGATATCATAGTCATATTTAATGACTACTGTTTATTGAGCACCTTCTGTGTGCCACGTGTCAGGGTAGGGACCTTCCCTCATCATCTCATTTATCTTTATGACACCCCTTGAGATATAGACTACATGGCTTCAGCAGTTCGGACTCAGTAGTTAACAAAAGTATACATTATTACATGGTTCCGAAGTTAAGCTGGGTCAGGCTGTTCAAGTATGAACTCCAACTCACCACTCACGAGCCATGTGCCTTGAATTTGTTCATTTCTTGTGCCTTGGTTTCTTCATCATAAAAATTAAAGTACTAACAGAAGCTACCCCATGGGTTATGGAGGCACTGATGCACACACGGTGCTTCACACAGGGGCTGGTGCACGGGAAGGGCACAGTGAGTGGGAGCTGCTCTAATTTCATGAGGAACATTTCTCCATTTCATGTTTACCAGCTGGGTGAGCTAGTTTGCTTCCCTCCATAGTCTCAATGAATCAGTCACATGGGGACCAGATTGAGCCTGAGAGGTGGGGTCCAGAGGTGCTAATTTTGTAGCTAAGGAGGCTGAGGCCTCTGGAGCTTTCATGTGTCTAAGACATCTTCCCCCCACAATTCCTGCACATGGCCCCAGCCAACCCCCATGTACACGGAAAAATGTTACACACGAAACGAGTGAAGGCCAACTTCTCCTGGCTCCACGGTGCTGACCACACTTTTCCTTGATGTTGGTCCATGTAGCAAGTTCACTCTGCACAGGGGAGGAATCTATCAGAGGGAACATTTGTCAGGTGTGTCTCATAAACTGCTCATTTGGGCGACTTTTATACAGACTTGTGCCATTGGATGAGCCTTTGAATGTGGAAGAGGCTGCAAGTGCAGGGGTCCAGTCGTTCGTCAGAGAACATGCCAAATAAAATTTGGCCACCAGACACTGGAAGCTGTTGTGAGAGTTCCAGGCATTTATGACTGAGGGGACTGGGGACATGATGGAAGTACATTTCATAGGGAAGTACTATTACTAAAAAAAAAAAAAAAAAAAAAAAAAAAAGTACTATTATTTAAAAAAAAAAAAGAGGTAGACGTATTGCGATTTATGGGTTGAAATTGAGATTTCAAAGACAATTTTTAAAATTTTTCTGGCTATTCTCCTCACCTTTCTTGTATTCCTAAGATTTCATCTTCTTTTTGAAAAAGCCAGGATTATTCATACAATTGTCTACCATGTTTGGTGCGTGGGGATAAGAAAATACCATTATCCCTTTCCAAAATTCAGTACAAAGTGAGGTATTTCACGGATTTTTCTGGGTGGATGTTGTGAATTTTTATTTGCATGAGTTTTTAAGTGGCAGAATGTGGGATGGAGCGTGAGCTCCGCAGAGGCTGATCCCGCGTCTCGTCACTGGCTGTGCCTCAGGTGCGGTCGGCACACAGTCTATGCCGTGAATGTGTAGTTATCTCTTCTTCATGCTTCAGCTTAAGGGAAAGTGGATCCAAAGTTCTTTTGAGCTTGAAAGTAAATATGTGAGATGACACGTGAGCCACCAAGTAACACGCAATTTTTACTTTATTTTGCAGATCTCCCCTTACATTTAAATGCTGCCATGTTTGAGGCCAACGGTGGCTGTGGCTATGTTCTGAAACCCCCAGTTCTGTGGGACAAGAACTGTCCCATGTATCAAAAGTTTTCACCCTTGGAAAGAGACCTGGACAGCATGGAGCCTGCCGTCTATTCCTTAACTGTAAGCATGGCCTCTGTTGTCAGAATATAGTAAGATCTGTAAGACTTCCTGAATATGAACTGGTCTTGAATTCAAGGCATTACAAAGGTCTTGTGTCACAGTCTTGTTCATGCAGATTTTGTTCCGAAAAGAATGTCTTTACCTCTCAGAAAGCAGTGGCTATGGTTTCGATACGCTTTCACCAGGCCCTGTATCTGCGAGAGCCCAGTTGGTGAACTTATGAGGTCCCGGCTTCACCTGCATATTGATGATTGGTAATTCTGTCCTCCCACCCCTGAGCATCATAACTATGAGCGGATCCCATAAACGTTGAGCTCCTGGTTAGAGCAGATCATCTTAAACTCTGACAAGTCCTTACAAGATCAGACAGGCCTCAATATACAAATCAATTAAACATCTTTTCTCCTTGCAGATTAACTATCATTGCTGGGCCTCTCCTTACGCCTTTTATTACCTAGTTAACTAGTCATCAGAACTCCACAGGCTGACCCTAACAGCTGAGCCCCAGTAGCTCCATACCCAGACTTATTCCCTGTTCTTTCACTCCTACTTAGTTGATAGAGAAACAAAACTGCCAGATGGTGATAGAAAAATTAGGGAGGGACGAAGCTACCTCTTCTCTCCATCTTCACATCTTGTCTGGCTGGCTGCAAAGGAAGACTGCCAGGTAGCCTGTGCTCATGACACCTCAGAGCCCCAGGGGATCCCCCTCACATGTGTTCCTCCCTCCCAAACTGCTTTTCGCTGGCCCCAAGACCAGGCAGGGCAGCCGCCCCTTTCTATTTGACCATTTCAGTTGGAATCAAGTATAATTCCATCTACTTACAGAAGGCTGTGGGTTAATTTTTAACAACACTCCCTGGGACTTGCATCAAAATTCAACTCTTCATGAAAAAGATTTGGGGTATATCAAATATATCCACCTAAAACCTTTTGTACAGAATGTTAGTACGATTCTCAGTTACATTGCCCGCGGTCCCTTTTCTCTTGCTTTCTTGAGAAATGCAATCATCTTGATTGCTTAGTTTTTGAAAGTAATTGGTCATTTTCATAGTTGAAGGTTACGGTCGGGTGAATGCTGTGGACGAAATAGGCTTTCACTTGATGTGATGTGATGACCCAATTACAATCACTTTTTTTTTTTTTTAGCAACTTTATTAACCATTTACCACATTCATCCTAGAATGTTCCCTGTTGTCTCGGAGGGAAGCGATGAGGCGCAGAGGTTGCTTTGTTCCTTTGACATCTTCGGTGACTTGGATCCTTTTCTCCCCCTCAGATCGTCTCTGGTCAAAACGTGTGTCCAAACAGCAGCACGGGGAGCCCGTGCATCGAAGTCGACGTCCTGGGTATGCCCCTGGACAGCTGCCACTTCCGCACAAAGCCCATCCACCGGAACACTCTGAACCCCATGTGGAACGAACAGTTTCTCTTCCGGGTTCACTTTGAAGACCTCATATTTCTTCGTTTTGCGGTTGTGGAGAACAACAGCTCGGCTGTAACCGCTCAGAGAATCATCCCACTCAAGGCTTTAAAACGAGGTAGAATATAATCATTAAAATGCTAATCATTAGTGTAGCTACCTGATAGATGCCCCGGACTTCATGGTGCTCTTCTACCACTTTCTGTGTGTGTGTGTGTGTGTGTGTGTGTGTAAAAGTTCCATAGTACGCAGTTAAAATAAGAGGCACAAAGTAATAATACAGATTTGAACACTGTTGAAGCACATCTCAGAAGAGGTTTTTCTTTTACATCATCCTAAAATCGCACATATTGACTACATCCCGTAAGAGCGCAGCCTCTGCTTCTGCTCGTGTGGAGAGGAGTGTTTGTGCTCCCGTTCCCACACACCCCTTCCCAGTAGCGCCCACCACAGCCTGGCATGTTTAGAGCAGGGACTGACGTTAGGAGAGGAGCCTGAGGGGCACCAGGTGGCTCAGTTGGTAAGAGCAGGGGACTCTTGTTCTTGGGGTCCTGAGGTGAAGCCCTATGGTGGGTCTAGAACTTACATTAAAAAATTTTTTTTAATTAAAAAAACAAAAAGCAGAGAGAGAGGAGAGGAAAGGAGCCTGAGAGGAGGTGGGCTGGGGTATGCTTGTGGCATCAGCAGGCCGTGGTGGGAGTCAGCCCCAGCCTCATCCAGGGGCAGAACCTGGGGTGGGTGTTGGGGCAGAGCAGGGGTGGTTGGAGAATACTGAGCACAGGCTGGGGCTGTTGGCCTGAGGTGGTTCTGCCTTGCCAGGGACTCTTGGTAATAAAATGCGGATTTTGACTCTAGGTCTGGGGTGGGGCATGAGATTCTGCATGACTAACAAGCTCCCAGGGATGCTGACCCTGCTGGTCTGCTCTGAGTACCAAGGTTCTAGTACATACTTCTTCCCACAACCACACTCCAACTGCCACAAGCACGTGACAGGCTCCTACAGTTTGTGCTTTCCCTGCTTTTCTTCCCCACTATGTAAGCAGCCCTTGGTCACCGCCTTAGTCAGCTCCGGCCACTATAACAGAGCACCACAGACGGGGGGCTTAGACAGCAGACGTGTCTTTCCTCACAGTTCTGCAGACCAGCGTGTTGGCAGGATTGGTTTCTCCCAAGGCCTCTCTCCCTTGCTTGCAAACGGCCACCTTCTCACTCTGTCCTCACATGGTCATCCCTCAGTCTGTAGTGCGTGGCTCTGGTGTCTCTCTGTGTCTTTGTGCCAATCTCTTCGTATAAGGACACCAATTATACTGGTTTAGGGCTCACCCTGATGACCCATTTTAACTTCCTTAAAGGCCCTAACGCTCTTTAAAATCCCTACCCCCAGATACAGTAACATTCTGAGGTCCCAGGAGTTAGAGCTTTAACATAAGAATTTGGAGAAGACAATTCAGTTCATAACAGTCATTATAGAAATGTGAGAAAGTACAGAGAAGCAAAAACAATTCTTTTTAATCATCCATTCCCCATCCAAAATCATCACTTTTGGTGTATTTCTTTTGCAGGCTTTATTTCTCTGCCCATGTATTTATATACTATATGTAACATGCATACATATACATATTACATAATGTATTTTTTTTAAGATTTTATTTATTTATTTGACACACAGAGATCACAAGTAGGCAGAGAGGCAGGCAGAGAGAGAGGAGGAAGCACGCTCCCTGCTGAGCAGAGAGTCCAATGCGGGGCTTGATCCCAGGTCAGTATGATCATGACCTGAGCCAAAGGCAGAGGCCTAACCCACTGAGCCACCCAGGCGCCCCATAATGTATATTTTTAACAAATAGGCTTCCTACTAATCTTAGTGCTTCACACCTTACTGTTTCACTTCCTGGTGTATGTAGGGCATGACTTTTCATGTTGATAGCCATGCATCTTCATTACCACTTTTACTGGCTGCATGTTATTCCATTTTGTACAAACATTCACACCATAACTTACCTAGCCAACCCCCTATTGTTGGAATATTATCCCTAAAACTGTTCTAAGAGGGAATATTTGTAAAACGGTGACTGTAGATGACTTGATGCAGAGGTAGTCAGGTTTTCCTAGTATATTTTGTTTGAGTTTAGGATTTTCACTTTGAATCTACATTAGAAACAGTACCTAGGTGGGGCACCTGGGTGGCTCAGTGGGTTAAAGCCTCTGCCTTCAGCTCAGGTCATGATCCCAGGGTCTCTGCTCGGCGGGGAGCCTGCTTCCTCCTCTCTCTCTGCCTGCCTCTCTGCCTACTTATGATCTCTGTCAAATAAATAAATAAAATCTTTAAAAAAAAAGAAAAAGAAAAAGAAACAGTACCTAGGCAAGTTAGTTACCACTCGGTGATCCAGATCTGTCCCCAGGGACAGCAGTCTGCTGAGGAAAAGGCAACTCTTGGCTGCGTTTCTGCTGCCACTCCCCACCCATTGCAAGGCCTGATTTCCACCGACCGTGGACTGCCCTCCCCGGGGTGTCTTCTGGGCAGAGTTCTGGGGTGCATGGCTAACAGGCTTCTTCTGATTCTGCATTATTCCAGGTTATCGGCATCTTCAGCTGCGAAACCTCCACAATGAAGTCTTGGAAATCTCTAGTTTATTCATAAACAGCAGAAGGATGGAAGAAAATTCCTCCAGCAGTGCTGTGCCGGCCTCTTTGGTAATGAAGTTCTATTTTACTCAGCACATTTGCAAGGATTGCTACACTGGGGATAGGCTTTCTTGCAGCACAGGAACCTAGTCCATTAGAGTTATTAATTAGGTAGCAATGGAAGTAATTGTAACAATAACATCCAGCCCTTCACACTTTCTAAGTACTTTCCATCTATACTGACTCAGTTAATCCTCTCAATAACTTTGTGAAATAGATATTGATACCATCTCCACTCCATAGATGAGAAAGGTCAGAGCTAAGATATCTGAGGTCACACAGTGATAAACCCAAGTTATTCTAGTGCCAAAGCCCATACTTTTTTTTTAATTTTTTATTTCTTATTAACATATAATGTATTATTAGCCCCAGGGGTACAGGTCTGTGAATCGCCAGGTTTACACACTTCACAGCACTCACCATAACACATACCTTCCCCAATGTCCATAACCCCACCACCCTCTCCCTTCCCTCCTTCCCTGGCAACCCTCAGTTTGTTTTGTGAGATTAAGAGTCTCCTACAATTTGTCTCCCTTCCGATTCCATCTTGTCTCATTTTTTTCCTTCCTTACCCCCCAAGCCCCCCACTTTGCCTCTCAACTTCCTCATATCAGGGAGATCATATGATAATTGTCCTTCTCTGACTGACTTAGTTCGCTCAGCATAATACCCTCCAGTTCCATCCATGTCGTCGCAAATGGCAAGATTTCTTTTTTTTTTTTAATTTTTTATTTTTTACAAAGCCCATATTCTTAATGAGTACATGATGGTGCCTACCAGGGAGGTGAACCCAAAATAACAACATGGGGAAAAGACTAATCAAGCCAAGCTTAGGGAGTTGCACCATCAGCCCTCTTAGAAATGGGGGAGGAACACCACAGAGAGGGGCACCATTGCAGACTCTCCGTCTTAACAAGCTCCCTAGGCCCACTGAAGTTCGAGAACCACTGGACCAGCACTCACCCCAGTAATGCAGGGTTGTTTACTTAAACAAGTAGCACTGCTTTAATTAACTGGATGATTCCATGATCTTGCCCTTTAGAGGTGAATTTTAAAGGGTGCCCACTGATTACCTCTTTACATGTTTGATAACCTGTTCACTGTTGCAGCAATCTTAACCTTCAACATAGCGCTAATGACCTGTGGAAAGGCACTGTGTATGATCACAAATGGCACTGGCTTGACCACTGCCATGGGCTCCTAGCAATCCCCCAGCTTTCTTCTCTGCTTCTCCTCCCCTCACCTTGTCACTATCTTCTTTCTCTGTCCTGATCTCATTTCCTTCAGTGTGTGGCCAAGGTCAAGAACAGCACCTTGGCCAAGATGGAGGGATGCTATTGCCGGTACGTGTGCAGAGGACTGGGAAACAGGGGCAGGGCTGCCTGGTACCAAAGGGCAAGAATCACACGCTTTTACTGAGGAGAGGCAGGACATAGTGCCGGATTCAGGGTCAGTCATCCTTGAAACCTGTTAGCACTGAAGATGCCACGTGTCGTGAATGAACCACTATTCCTCACAGCACTTCTGACACCAAATACATGGTGTCTTCCCAATGCTACTTCAGCTCTGACACCAGCTGGGTGTCCTGCCTTTTGATTTAATTCTGACACCATCTACCTGGACTTAGCATCAGATCCTGAAGTTAAGGACTGTCCCCACTTCAGGTGCCAGTGGCAAGTGCCAGGCTGTCGTCACTGGTACTGCTGACTGACCAGTTATAAATTCAGGAGTTTTCCACAACTCCCTCCCCAGGTTCAAGAACTTTCTAGGATCACTCACAGAACTCAGAAATGTGCTTTGCTATTACCAGTTTATTATGAAGAATACAACTCAGGAGCAGCCAAATGGAAGAGATACATGGATCAAGGTCTAGAAAGAAGGGTGTACAGAGCTTTTCAGCATCCTGAAGTGTTCACCAACCCAGAAGCTCTCAGAAGTCCACCTTTTAGGGGATTTTATGGAGGCTTTGTCCCTTTTCCAGGGACAGAAATAATAATAAAATAATATTTCCAGGGCCAGGCATAATGTCATAATTCAGCTCTCAGTGAATTTTGTATTTTGAATGAATGAATGAATATATCTTAATATAGAAAACGCTCAAAAAGTTTTATAAGGGGGCGCCTGGGTGGCTCAGTCATTAAGTATCTGCCTTTGGCTCAGGTCATGATCCCAGGGTCCTGGGATTGAGCCCTGCATCGGGCTCCCCGCTCAGCAGGAAGCCTGCTTCTCCCTCACCCATTCCCTCTGCTTGTATTCTCTCTCTCTCTCTCGTCAAATAAATAAATAAAATATATTTTTTTAAAGTTTTATGAGTTACACACCTCCCCAACTCTTCCTGAGACAGAAATGCTTTTCACATTATAATTATTTGTGTGCCTGGGCAGTGAGCTCTCTAAGGCTATAATAGTCTATTTATCATCTTACCAACCAAAATTCTACCCAGGACCCTAAAGTGAGATGGAACTCAGTAGACACTATTGGAGGTCAGTTCATCAGAAGTAACATGCATTTCAGATGATATCAGGTCTCCTAATTAGGATGTAAAGAGTCACTACTATTAAAAATAAATTATTATTTTGGTAATATACTGCTAATATCCTCACTAGACTATTAAGGAAGATGCACCATGGCCTCTTCAACCACAAACAGAAGCATCAGGTTATAGAAGAATGGTCTTCTTTTGCATTTATGTGTCCCCGTACAGACTTTTAAGAACTAGCACTTCTGTATTGAATATAGCCTGGAAATAACATGAGAATGAGAGTGAATAAGAAACCATGTGATCTTCCTTGCAGATGTTTAATACAGAAGAAAGAAAATGTTTGCAGACTCACAAAGTCACAGTGCATGGGGTCCCGGGTCCAGAGCCCTTTACTGTTTTCTCCATAAATGGTGGCACCAAGGCAAAGCAACTTCTCCAACAAGTAAGTCCACCAAGCCCATGGTTGGGAGAATCCAACATCTATATATATATAAGTGTGTGTGTTTGTGTGTATGTGTAAATGCATGTGTAAACACAAAAGCATACATAAAACACGAAGTTCATGGTGATGCTCTTCCTTTTGATTATTTGTGTAATTCAACACCGAGATCCACCCTAAGAATGATCTGGGAGAACTTGGTACCACGAGACAAGCTAACCTATAGAAAAGAATTTTTAACAGTTCTTCAAACACATAAAAACATGGGGCTCAGGAAGGATAAAGACCAGAATGAGTGGCTCTCCAAGAATGTGTACTCCTTCCCTCTAACCCTAGGGCAGGGCCTCATCTCCCTTTTTAATGTAGAGCTTACTAATCAATCAGAATTTGCACACAAGCTGAATGAAGTCTGTTTGCCATCCTAGGAGTTGGATCAAGGTTTTAGAGCATAAGGGTGGAGCACATGGCCAAGGAGACATCTTCGGCCCTTCCAACCTTAGGCCTTTACGTGCATGTTGAGCAGCCCCCTTGTCGGCCTTCCGACAAGTGCTCAACCTTCCAGGTACCACCCCTCTGGTGCAAAAGGGCCAGCAGGGCCTGACATGAGAGGACGAGGACCTGTTGCCCCAAACCCTGCAGCAGCCCTGGCCTGAGTCCCCTCATGTGGTCCCGCATCTCCTTGGGAACCCCAAAGATCTCTGTGCTTTCTGTAGGCAGAGCCACTGCCCCATGGGAGGGCATGTCTGAGTGAGAAAACCGGGAACAAAGCAGCATCCAGAGGGAGGCAGTTCCTCAAAAGGACAGGCAGACCCATGTGTAATGTCTTTTGTCTTCACACCGGGAGCTCCCCCGCTCCTTAGCACAGTGACCTAATATCTTGGCAGACTATTTTATCCCTAACCCAATTCATCCCTTTTCCTCCTTGGGAGTAGACCAAGGGAGCAGTAACCAAGAGGAGTGACCTTGGGCTCTCTTTGAAGTTAGGGTGTGTGACAACAGGTAGCTGGGATCCTAGAATGTATGAGGCGGGGGTGGAGACTAGAAACCAGTGAAACACCATATGGAATAAGAGTAATAAATAGTTCTGGATTTTGAGAGGAAGTCTCTATGGACAGGCAACAATTTGCCCAACATTTTAAAACTGACTTAAAGTCAGAGAAAACGGCTTGAGTGCCAGTTTTCATAGACTATCAAACAGAAGCAACTACCAAGACTTGGGGGGGTGACATTTGTTTGGGGGTTTGTTTTTATCTTTTAAAGCAATCGGGCCATGAACTTCAGCATCTACTATCACAAAGTATTTTTTGGAATTTGGAGATATTAAGATATCTCCAAAGATATATGGAGATATTAAGTAGGGTAGTATTTTCATAGACCACCCACAAAAAGCAGCCC
Source organism: Enhydra lutris kenyoni (assembly GCF_002288905.1). Taxonomy (NCBI): domain Eukaryota; kingdom Metazoa; phylum Chordata; class Mammalia; order Carnivora; family Mustelidae; genus Enhydra; species Enhydra lutris. Next base: position 47,736,596 of record NW_019154096.1, read on the forward strand.
GTTACTGGATATAAAGCAGGACTGAGGAGGGAGTGACAGGGCCCTCTCGTGGGGATGATGGTGCTGACTGACCCACTCCTAGAGGCTTCACATCCTGAATACCCCATAGCAGTAGCTGTCTTGCCCCCATAGGATCCGTAGCCCAGGATCAATTACAGACCAAGGACTGGGGTGAAGGGAGCATCATCTCCCTAAGAGTCTTCTACCTCCACCGTCCTCAGCTCTCTCTGCTTTTCCTCCAAGTGAGATGAAGCAGTGCCAAGTGTTGACTCTGGTAGTTGCATCATTGGCGCGGCAAGGAGAAGGGTGTTTGCCTAATACAAGCCAGATGGTGGCAACTTTCTCTGTCCCCACTCGAAGTTGAGCCTTTTGTCAGTAACCTGTACGAGTGGGAAGCAATGCGTCAGCCGGAGGAGCCGTTGTGATGGCTAGTGTTCACTGGGTTCTCATATATGCCTGCGTCCGGCTTCATAACTGGTGCCTGTATCATAAAACGAAATGACAAGGTTGTTACTTTTACCGTTCCCATTTTATGTATGGGGAAACTGAGCCTCCAAGGGGTTAAATATCTTGCCCAGTACCTCACAGTCAGTATTAAAGGCAGACCTCAGACCCAGGTCTGTCTGGCTCCAGAGCCTTGTCTCAGCTGCTCTGTTTGACCATCCAGGGTCCGTCACCCACAAAGAAAACAAGCTTGTAGGCATGGTGTCAAGAGTTCATTGAAAGGAGATTTCCCAGGAACTTAGGTCAGATGACATTAGAAGACAAGCATTTCCAACCTGAGAAAAAGGGATGATGTTGGTAAAAGCTGTGTTAGGGTCTTTGCCACTGGTCCTGAGTGACAGGATCCCAGAGAGCTAAACGCATAGACTGGGAAGCCTCAAGCTTGTAATTCAGTAGGAGCTCTCATTCCAACTGTGGGAAAAATAGTTACACTGTCTGGGGATTATGAATAAATTGTGTCGTTGCCCAGAATGAACATAAACAATCCTTCTTGGACATCAGAGAGTTCTTAGGTCTTCCAGGAAGAATTATGCAACGCTGCAGAGTAGGTCTTACTTATAAATGGCACATCAAACCTATGTAAACACTGTGAAAACAGGCTTATTTCATGTGGTTGTGTGTGTGTGTGTGTGTGTGTGTGTATATATTTATTCAAATATAGTTAATATACAGTGTTATGTTGATTTCAGGTGTATAATAATGCAATGATTCAATCATTCTATACATTGCTCAGTACCCACCATGATAAGTGTCTCATTAATCCCCCTTTACCTATTTCACTCATCCCCCCACCTACTTCCCCTCTGGTAACCATCAGTTTGTTGTCTGCAAAAGAACAGCTCATTTTAGTTTGGGGGCAGGTTAAAGATTTTATTTATTCATGAAAGACAGAGAGTGAAACAGAGATGAAAGATAGAGGGGGAGACATAAGAGACAGAGGGGGAGGGGGGGCAGAGGGAGAAGCAGGCCCCCTCAAAGCGGGGAGCCCGATGCAGAACTTGATCCCTGGGATCATGACCTGAGACCAAGGCAGACGTTTAACCAACTGAGCCACCCAGGCGCCGGAAAAATAGCCTTATTTTGAATGAAAGTTTTGCCTTTGCTTTTTCTTTAGATTCTGACGACTGAACAAGACACCAAACCTATTGTCACAGACTATTTTTTGATGGAAGAAAAATATTTTATATCTAAAGAAAAGAATGAATGCAGGAAACAACCATTCCAGAGAGTCATTGGTCCAGAAGAAGAGATCATGCAGATTTTAAGCAGCTGGTTTCCAGAGGAAGGCTATGTTGGCAGGATTGTCTTAAAAACCCAGCAGGAAGTAAGTGTGTCTGACACCATGACGACTCAGTATGTGATCAGCCGCCTCAGACCTGGCCACCTCCCTGCATTCAGAATTTCCTATAACCTCAACTTGACTTCTGTTGTTCTTCTTAAGTAAATGTAGAGAAATGATTTTACTCTTTTGCGCGTGTTCACAATGTTATCTCTAAGGTACGGAAATTCAGTCTAAAAGCTGTCCTTTGTAAAAGAAAGGGAGCAAGAACTCAAAGGATTCCTTATGTACGGCATCAGCTGTGGGTCCAGGATTTGATTTCTGTATGAATAGACGTTGTTGTAAGCATCATGGCACTGTGTCATGCTAGTCCCGTTGGTATTTTTACCTTTGGGGTTTCCTTGCCTGCCTCTTCATGCCTATTAAAGTTTTAGCTACTAGAAGATTCTGTGCTTCTAGGCAAAACAACAGTAGTTCTTTGAAAATATTCTGTAACTTCACACAAAGCAAGAATAATCTCTCAGCCTCAGGCAGAATTAGTAAAAATTAACATTACATTCACTAACATTCCCATGGTCGTTCCCACAAAGGAAACAATTCAGCGATTGCATGTCGACTCTACATTGGTTAACTCCTGTCCCAGTTTGTGAATGGAGCATTGATTTTTTTTTTATAAGAGCCCACTAACTTCCCGCCATTTTCTAAAATGACCTATAAAGTCATTGCTTCACCACAGATAGTCATGCCTCATGATATGTCAATAATGAAGGAGTTGAGTCAGTTCAACCATTGATTAAACAAGTATTTCCTGAGCACCTAATAGGAGCCAAGCCCTGTTCTGGGCACATGGTTGGCTCCTTTGGGGCATGTAATAGAGCTTGGTTGGTAAAATGCCCATCAAAGTCCATGGTGTTGGGATACAGTGGAGATGAGAAAGAGCCAGTTTTTAGCATCATGTGCTACATTTTCACTGTGCGCTGAACTGTGAACGTGGCCAAGAGCCTCCACAGAGCTCCAGCATCTGCTCTGGGAAACCAGAGCCTCTGTCTTTCCTCCTAACCTTGCCTTAGACCATAAAAGGACACTTCATTTAGGCACAGAAATGTAATTGTCTCCCCAGCCGCCTCTCCCTATTGGACTTACACATTGCAGAGACAGTTAACAAGCAGTTCTAGTAATTACAGCTTTATGAGAAAATATCAGAGGGCTTAGCTGGACTTCGGAAGCCATGTTCAGTTTCTCTCTACATTCTTCCCATTGTCTTACCTCATTCTCCAGCTACCTATAAAAAAGTTTCTAAGTGATTATGTCAGCAAGTGAATTTTCAAACCATATAGTTGCATAATGATTTACAGTGTTTAAAGTTCTTACTCACTGCTTTTGAATGATCTCGTGACAGAATGGAAACCATTTCACACATAAGGAAATGGAGGTTCACAGAGGTTAAATCATGACAAGGTGAGACATAGAAAGAACTACATCTGTGGCTTTCTGGTCAGTGTTATTGCCCCATCCTGTGCTCCCCAGGCTGGTGCTGAGCCAGCCCTCTGGGACACTGGTGCCCAGCACTGAGGGGACAGCAGGTGGCAGCAAGCAAGAGAGAACATGGACCGGCCGTTGAGTGTCGTGGTGTCATACGGCTAGAAGGGCTGGGGAGGTTAGGAATGCCCACATGCGATTTAAAATGTGTATGAGGGGCGCCTGGGTGGCTCAGTCGATTAAGTATCTGACTCTTGATTTAAGCTCGGGTCATGATCTCAGGCTCCTGGGATCAAACCCCATGTGGGGCTCCATGCTGAGAAGGGATTCTGCTTGTCCCTCTCCCTCCCCCTCTGCTCCTCCCACTTCAATCCTTTCCCCTCTAGCAATCTCTCTCTAAAATAAATAAATAAAATCTTTAAAATGCATATGAAAACAAGCTGTAGAGACCCCAGGAATAAACATTTCATAAGGGCTGGTGGAAGAGAAGCATTTTGAAGAGTAAGGGGGATAAATTAGAAAGGAAGGCTAACAAGCATTTTTCTGAGGGGGAGAATACAGCAAGCTCTCCTATACAATGCCTTTGTGGGGAGGATTTTTTTTTTTTTTTTAAGATTGATTTTATTTATTTATTTATTTATTTATTTGAAAGAGAGAGTGAGCGAGAGAGAGAACACAAGCAGGGGGAGGAGCAGGGGGAGAGAGAGAAGCGGACTCGCCCCTGAGCAGGGAGCCCCATGTGGGGCTCGATTCCGGGACTCCAGGATCATGAACTGAGCTGAAGGCAGAAACATAACCGACTGAGGCACTAAGCATGGGGATATTTTTGAAATGTAGTGGGGATTTTTGAAATGACTGACATGTGTCTGCTAAGAGAACAAATTACATTTAAGTGTTTAGGTTGATCTGGTGCATAGTGACACACAGTAAATATTTACTGACTGAATAAATGAATTCAGCAGTTATTGAATGCAAGCAGATAAAAGCATAGTTGATAGATTTGGGCCATAAGTATTTCCATGTATTTCATTTTGTGGAACTAGTGAGATAAGTACGCAGATTGCCTATATATTAAAAGTCCCCAAACTGCCCTCCATGACCTCTGATCTCTGCCTGCCTGCCTGCCTGCTTTTTATAGTTTTCTTGTCTTCCGGGTTCTCAGGCTGTCGGGATCACATCTTCCTGTGGTCAGTATGCCCTCCTGGGCTACCTGCGGGATTTGAAATCAGACAGACCTTGCTCTGCCACAAATTAGATGACCCTGTACAGCTCATTTAACTTATGTAAAACTCTGTGCCCTAATTTGTAAATCTGTAAGAGAAACGAGTCTGCCTGATTGAAAAATATGGACATGAGACTCATACCAAACATACAGACAATATGTAAAAAAATGCTTAGTAAGCTAGAAAGAGCTACAAGTGAGGGCCATTGTTCTGGTGTAACCTGAGCCTTCTAATATGTGGGCAGAAAACTCCTTGGAAATAAATAAGTTGAGTGAGGCTCCAAGGAGCGCTCTTAAAAGTAATGCTTATTGCATAGTTATTGAGGTATTTTATGAGTCCATTAGAACCTTTTTTGGTTTTTTTATGCTTCTTGGCTTCCTGGTTTTCAAGATGCGGATTATAAATTATGTCAGATTAATTACTGTTGAGGTCTATCCCGATGGGGCTTTTTCTGTAGACCTACATCGTTGGAAACACCTCATAGAGTATTTGTGTGGTTTCCTTTATTCACAGAACTATGTGTTAGATCTGTGGGAAAGAACTACAAGACACTTATCATTATCTGCTAAAACTCTGACCTAATAGTCATATTTTTTAAATCTTAGGTATTGGTGTATCCCAACAATCTGTACAGTTGTAGGGTGATAGTTTAGGGGTGAATATGATTTGAACTCATTCACATTTAGAGGGTGTTTGAAATTGAGAACCAGGCAGATCCACACTCAGACCCTAAACAGGGCCCTGAAGTAAAGACATTGGATACCAAAGATTACAGGTGGGGAGTTCTTAAAGTATGTCTGTATTCAAATGGAGACGCAAGAAACCTGGCTGAAAGAACTCTGGAGTGACAGTGACAACTGTGGATTGATCAAGTTCTTTTTAAAAGGGCTGTTTTGAAGATTATGATTCTAACTTTGGAGGAACTATGGTGATGAGCAGTGACTGGCAGTGGAAGGAATCACATGTAAAAACTCCTTAAATAAAAATTTATTGGCTTTAAAAAAAAAAAGAAAGAAAAAAAAGATTAATTACCACCCAGCCCCACTCTCCAACTGGTTAAATATATTATGATCACCACAGCGACATATTAAATATTTAGGAATTGACCTAAAATGAACACCACAATCTTTTAAGTGGGGACAAAAAACAAGTTGAAAAGCATTATATGGAGTTTATATAATAAAAATAGACAGTAACTCTTCCCTCCCCAACACCCATAAGATAACAAACGGGGTCCAAAAACATCAGTCCTGAAAACTGTAGGAACCATGATTGCGAGATTAATGAAATGATCGGAGTGAGCCTGGGGGGCTGGTCGGCAAGAAGCTCCAGAAACCAATCCTTTCTGGTCCTGGCTGCAGTTTGGCGCCACCTGGTGGCAGTTATCCATTCAGACTTCAATATCGACGGGGACAATTCTGGGCCATACCGCTGGTTGGAAACTCCAGGAGAGTGGCAGTGATTCTTGGATTTTTCTGGTTAGTTAGCATCATTTCAGTGGCTTGATCTGAGGAGATTAGGCCAGGAGACTGTTAGAGATCCGGGGACTTTCCTGCTAAATGCTCAGTTCCTGGGATAGAGTTGACCCTCCCCCTTCAGACCACACCCCCCTTGCGGAAGAGAACTGTAAGCTACCTTTCATTTGAGAATGGCGCTAACAAAATCAGGAGCCATTGGATAATCATATTATACCTAAATTCACATAATTGCAGGGTTTCATTGTATATATTTGTTCACACAAAAATACATAGATCTATAGCAGATGTTTAGAAGCATATATAACCTAACAACAGTGGGGTTTTTTATGGAGAATAAGATGAGAGGGGAAGAAAAAGCTGATAATGGGGAAAGTTTGACTCTTTATTGATATATTTCTATACTCTTTAAAAATTTTAATAAGATTCATATATCTATAGATATATCTAAATATATATTTAATATATAGTTACATGTGTAAAATTTACTGAAAGCCGATTCACCAAAAGCCAATTAACCTGATGACCAATTCTCACATTTACTGAGAATTTTGTCGATATTCATTTCAGTGTATCCTAACCTCCAGCCCTCATTTCAGCCTTTTCTCTGCTGGTTCTGTCCATCCAGTCTGGCTGAGAGTCTGTTTGCATGTTTCATTGTTCAGATGTCTAGCATTCCTTAATTGCCCAAGGCCTGTGTAGGGAATGGATGGGCTCTCTCTTAAATGTAATTCACGATGTTCTTATTTGGCTTTTGGTCATTGGCAGTATGGTATGTTGTCCTTTTACAAATCTATCTACAGTTGACTTGGACTCTGTAGTATATAGAGATCTACTGGCTCACTGTGAGCCAGACCTTATCAGTCTGTCAACATCAGGAGAAATAACTACATTACTTTCTTCCTCTCAGAAGACATGGATATCCTTGTAGAATCATTTATGAACTATTGACTAGTATATGAAATAGAAAGCTGAGAAATAGTTCCCACATTGCCCAGATACAGCTCACATTTTTGCTGGGTTTTTCTTTCTTTTTCTTCATCATCTTACCATTTACTCATACTTTCTTTCTTTTTCTAACATAGAACCTAGAAGAGAGAAGCATTATTCAAGATGACAAGGAGGTGATCTTGAGCTCAGAGGAGGAGAGTTTCTTTGTCCAAGTGCATGACGTTTCTCCAGAGCAACCTCGAACGGTCATCAAAGCGCCCCGTGTCAGCACCGCACAGGATGTCATTCAGCAGGTGAAAGCCTCACCCTCGCTCGCCTCAAGTCTGCTCCTCACTGTAAATCACTGGCACAAATCAGACATCAGCTCATTTTATGAATGAAGTTCTAGACCAATGGGTATCTGAAAAGGGAGAGTGTGTCTCTAGGTTAGGACACACTAGTTCATTCCTTCAACAAACACTTGCCTGGTATCTATCATGAGTCCCGCTTTCTGTGGAACTGTTGGGAAAAGATTTAGGAGGGGACGCCACAGAGGAGTAATTTCATTGTCCCAGAAATGCCTAAGCCAGTCCCTGGTGACTGTTTCTGAGATTTTACAGAGGACATGCCAGGGGCCTTCTCTGGCCCTTTCCCTCTTCTAAGTCATGCTTCTTTGTGTAAATGGTTTCGAAGAACTGTACCTCCTTCCTTCAAGCCTCGTCATGGTTTGTGTTTATTAAATACCCATTTGAGAAGTGGTAGAGCATAATGGTTAACAGCACAGACTCTACATTAAATTGCTCAGTTCAGGGGCGCCTGGGTGGCTCAGTGGGTTAAGCCTCTGCCTTTGGCTTAGGTCATGATCTCAGGGTCCTGGGATCGAGCCCCGCATCGGGCTCTCTGCTAAGCGGGGAGCCTGCTTCCTCCTCTCTCTCTGCCTACTTGTGATCTCTGTCTGTCAAATAAATAAATAAAATCCTTTTTTGTTAAAATAAATAAATAAATAATATATTGCTGAGTTCAAATCCCGGCTGTCCTTCTTAGCGCCTCAGTTACTGTGGTGTGCTGGTAAACTGGCTCTCTTAAAGAAAGAAAAAAAAAAAAAGCCCAACTGGTTTTTAGTATTGGCCAGTTTCTGTTGTGTGGAGAGTCCCACCACATCTGACCTCACTGGCCCAGCACACACTATTATATCCTATGTGGTAAGCTACTCCATCCACAACGCAGAGACTGTATAATAGTCCTTTCCACACAGGGTTGTGGTGAAGATTAAGTCAGTAAATACACGTAAGATGTACAATGCCCAGCACCTGGTGAACACTATTAGGTGCTATTTGCTATCTCACAATGACATAGTTAAGATTTGTCTCCTTCATAGAGTTTGAACTCTAAGAGAGCCCAGACCTATGTTTGTTTTTTTCACCTTTATCTCCCCCAAAGTACAGTATCTGGGACACAGAAGGCCCTCACTAAGCATTTGATGAGCAAATAAATGCATAAGTGAAAGACGATCTTACACTAAATGAGAAGGGTGACCGGGTAAATTACTAAATTGCTTTCCACATCCAAAAACGTGATAGAGGGGCTGCCTAGGATCAGGGTTCTGTTCCTCCCCGTCTGTGTGACCTTCATGTCTATGAGCTTTGGTGCTCATAGACCCAGTCCACATCCGTATTCTGTTACTCATTAGCTGTGCATTCTCTGGAGTCTGCTTAACCTCTGTATTGTTTCCTTATCTGAAAATGCGGCCGTAATACCTACATCACGGTCTGCTGTGAAGCCCAATCAGGTAACATGGGAGAGCATGTTACAGGCAACAACTATGCAAACATAAGCTGAGTAATGGGACGATGCAATCTGAGATAGATCCCCCTTCCTCTAAATGTCTGTGACATCTTCCCACCTTCAGGTTTCCTTCAGAATGAATGCAAGTGTTGGAGATACTGTGTCTATATTCAGCGGACTGTAACTTCTCTTTCAGACCTTATGCAAAGCCAAATATTCCTATAGCATCCTGAGCAACCCCAACCCGAGTGACTATGTGCTTTTGGAAGAGGTGGTGAAAGATGCTACCAAGAAGTCTTCTACCCCGAAGTCCTCCCAGAGGGTTCTTTTGGATCAGGAATGTGTGTTTCAAGCCCAGAGCAAGTGGAAAGGTGCAGGAAAATTCATACTTAAGCTAAAGGAGCAGGTGCAGGTAAAGTTCAAAGTTCTTTTCCTCTCTCCACAAAGCATTTGATACTCATAACCATGTGGTAATCAAATCTGGGAACTTATGAAATCTAGGAGAAAGTTTCTGAGTCAAGGGTTTAGTAGGGAGAAAATGGTTTGGCTTCACTTTCACTGCATGAGAAGAAATGTACTCCCCACTGTGTGTAAGCAGTCTTGAGAGAAGACTCCCGCAGCACTTCTTCCCAAAGCTCTACCCACTAGAGAGGAAGAGGAAAGGGATAGTGTGGCAGATGATTGAGGATCCTGGCTTTCACCTTATACCCATGGAAGGTTCTTTTCTCCACAGGCATCCAGAGAAGACAAAAGAAAAGGCATTTCTTTTGCAAGTGAATTCAAGAAGTTCACCAAGTCAACTAAACAGCCCCGAGGACTCACATCACCTTCTCAGGTCTTGGCCTCAGAAAATGTCCAAAGCAAGGAGGAGAAATCAGTGGGCAGCTTGCCCTCCAGTGACGCCATAGACTACGGACAATAACCGAGGCTGGCATGTTTTACCCAGGTAGACTGAGTTACTGCGTCATTCTGCAATGGGGGCCCACTGTGTAAGGCATAGCAGGCCCAGAGGACGATGTCCCCTGAAGGCAGATAAGAATCGTACCTAAAAAATAGGAAAAGGGCTTTGAAGATCCATGTGCCTTCAGCATTTTAATTTTTTTTTTTTTATGATTTTATTTATGTATTTGACAGAGAGAAAGATCACAAGTAGGCAGAGAGGCAGGCAGAGAGCGGGAAGCAGGCTCTCCGCTGAGCAGAGAGACCGATGCGGGGCTTGATCCCAGGACCCTGAGATCATGACCTGAGCTGAAGGCAGAGGCTTATCCCACTGAGCCACCCAGGCGTCCCATCAGCATTTTAATTTTAGACCAACTGGTTTTGTAGATAGTCTAACGAAGGTCCCAAGAAGACAATCAACTTGTTCAAACTACTACATCAGCCTTATTTTATCAGACCTGGAACTGCCTTAACTGTTACTAACACAAATATTCTCGAAGGACTACTGTGGGTCATTCGGCTTTCATTCCTTTGGATTTTTAGTTTCATGCTATCCATTTTGAGGTTTGATTTAGCCTCAATAACCTCATCACGGTCTGCCTCAATTAAAAAATAAAAATCTGGCATTCAAAACTGCATAACAGCCTCTATCTGGAAACTGCAGTGAACTCAGACTTTGGTGGCCCACCCACTGCTTGGTATCCACAGAGTAAACTTCATTCCATCTTCAAACAAATTACATGGAACCCAATTAAAAAAAAAAAAAGTTAACCTAGTTGTTGTCGTTGTTTTTTTAATTTCTTAATGAACCACCCAGTGATTATTAAAGCCCACTCCTTACCTAAACCATGGTCATTCTAAAATTGAGAGACTGCTAGCATTATGAAGGCATTGCTGCTCACACTGTGGGGCTTCATCGTCTGGCTTTATTATGATCAGGATTTTTTTTTTTAAGATTTTATTTATTTATTTGACAGAGATCACAAGTAGGCAGAGAAGCAGGCAGAGAGAGAGGAGGAAGCAGGCTCCCCGCTGAGCAGAGAGCCGGATGCGGGGCTCTATCCCAGGACCCTGGGATCATGACCTGAGCTGAAGGCAGAGGCTTTAACCCACTGAGCCACCCAGGCGCCCCATGATCAGGAATTTCTTATATAAAATTGTAGAAGCTCACGATTAAAGAATTCATTGATACCTTTTGGCAAGACCTAAGCTGATTTTTAAGAGCACAAAAGAAGGCCCAATACACTGAGCCTATGTTTCTACATTTAAGGAGAAACTCCTAAAATAATCAGTGCCCCGTACTACACATACAAAGCTCTTCGAAAACAACAGATGGGACCAAATACAGGAAACGCCCTCCTTCAGACTACTGGCGTATCCAGCTACTTTGAGAGGTTCACGGTTACTTAGGTTCTGTATGTAAAGGCTCATCTGAAGGAACTCGCAGAGCCAGAGCAGCAATCCACGTCACACATCGGATAATAGTGACTATGCACAGAACACTTCTCTTTAGGACTAAGCACCAGTATTGAGCCTCTCCAGTTTTTCAGAGAATGCTTCACCTTGGCAGTGGGTCTGTGAGCAGACACTGTTAAGGACAGTAATCAAAATTCAAAATATTTTCTCAGATCAAGACCTTAGTATCAAATGAATCCGAGATGTCAGGTTGTACACACCCCTCTATTCTGACCTCCGTAGTGATAGTGGCATCACACTCCGCGCGAACGGAGCCCTCATCGTGCGAACGGAGCCCTCATCGTGCCGCAGGATTAAGGAAGTCTGTAGGAGTGCAAGGCCACCGGATGTCTGACTCACAAAGAAGCTTACTACAAATGAGCATTATGAGGGTGGGAGGGAGGAGTAGATTTAGAAGTATGCTTTTGGACTGTATTTTCCTAAAGCAAGCAGACATTCAGAATCATTCAGTTGACCTCAGCTTTGCTTAAAGTTGGGGAAGTTTTTCTTTAAAAACAGCCATGGTTGGAACTATGGGAATATGACTCTCATGTTATAAACTTCTTTACAAACGGTGTCCTCAGAAAGGGATGCTTCTCAGAAGAGACTTTCTGTGCTCACAAGAAGGCAAGTTTAGTGTTTTCGAGAACATAAGGTTTCCTGTTCTAAAACTTTCACCCCTGAAGTTTTAAGAGTTACCCCTTAATAATTTAAGAAATCCTAAAGAATTATTTACCTTACTCTTCTCTGAAATGATGCAGAGTTGAAAGAATCCCACCTTTTAGAAAAGCTGAAGTTCATCTGATTGTGATTTTAAAAAACACTTCTAAAGGCTGTGGTGTTCCAGGCCAGAAATGGGCTCACGTTCCACCTCCCAGGAACACCACATTACGACACTGCAAGTTTCTTTTTTCTTTTTCTTTTTTTTTTTTTTTGTAAGGTTTTATTTATTTGTCAGAGAGAGCACAAGCAGGGGGAGTGGCAGGCAGCTGGAGAAGCAGGGTCCTGCTGAGCAGAGACCCAATGTAGGACTTGATCCCAGGACCCTGAGATCATGACCTGAGCCAAAGGCAGACACCCAACCAAGACACCCAGGCGTCCCAACACTGCAAGTTTATGGCCAAGACTCTCTCCTCTAAACCAGCCACCAGAATTATGGGTTTCTCTTTGTTGAACCACACTAAACCCTTGCTACACTGCAGATGTTGCTGCTCCTTCATTTTAAATATACTCACAAACCTATGTATACCACTTTACAGGTAAAGATCCTTTGGTAAGAAGTTGAAGTCAAGAGTGAACATGGTGGAAACAAATATAATTTCCTTTACCTTCATCACATTTAAACTGGAAACTGATGATTTCTGAAGACTCCTTCACACATGATATGAGGTCCACGCTGAGGTCAAGCAAAATGGCACAGGGCTACCTACCACCCAGTTTCCTGATGAATGCAGCCAAGAAGCCCAGGAGGTGGTCATTTTATAAATGTCAGCATCGGAACACTGCTAAGCTTGCAGTAACGGACTTAGAACAAGGGTCAGCAAACTCTGTCCATAAAGGGCCAGACCGTAAGGATTTTAGGCATTCTGGGTCCTTTGGTCTCCACTGCAGCCACTCAGCTCAGCTGTTAACAGTGCAAAAGCAGCCACAGACCATACAGATGTGAGCGTGGCTGTGTTCCAATAAACCACTTACAGACGCTGAAATTGCAACTTCATGTATTTTCACGTCACTAATAATTCTCTTTTGGGTTTTTTTTCTACCACTCAAAAACATAAAGACTACTCTTAGTTCAAGAGCCATATAAAACCTGGTGGCAGGCTGGATTCAGCACAGAGCCATAGTTTGCTGACCTGACTTAGAAAACTGGGAACAAGACCACAGAGGTCTGAAAACAAGTAAGCTAGTTTAGTCCTATACTTCATGGCTGACGATTCGGGGCAAATGTATATACATTCTGTAAGAGTCATTAAAGAGTAATTCGGTGTAGGTTCTGTATTATGCACCATAGTGGACTCTTCTTTAGCATCTCTTTTTATGTAGAGAATGATGCTGGTTTTTTTTTTTTTTAAGTTTATTGCTTATGTATTCACAGATTATTCCACTTTGGGTTTTCACAAATTGAACTTAGAATGATGTATAAATTAATTACTGAGTTGTGACATCTTAACAAGAAATTTAACCATTTCTTAAAGCAAAAGTAGACTGAACTGGTGTTCAAATTTATTTATTTTGCAAGGTTTGTACTGACACTGTACTTACATATTTATTATACATAGCTTTCTTGATATCACTTATCGATGAAAAGCATTACTGGTTCTCACTATTTGAAGACAAATCTAACCAAAAAAAAATGTATGCTCTGAATACATGACATGGGCCAGAATTTCATGTTAAAAAAAAAAAAGCTTCATTTTCATTTCTGATTAACTGAAGAGCTATTGCTCCAAGTCATAACTGCCATTTAAGATAAATTATCTTTAAAATCTTGCTGTATAAAACTATCATGTAAGTGTAAAGGATTCTTGTTATTCTTGGCATGAAGCAAATTATGACTTTTAAAATGGAATGTGTGTTCCTCTAAAGTAAAATCCAAATTTTATCTTTCTACCAATATTCAAATTTTTTCTTCAATATTCAAATTTTTTCTTTTCTTCAATTATAAAGCACACGAAAAATCCTAACTTTTTCTTTGATAAATCTAAGTCTTTTTACCAATTATAAAAATGAATAAAACAGTCCCCAGTTCTTTGCATAGTCTAAAATCAGAAGTGTTAAAAATAAACCAGACAGCTTTCATGTTGTTTTAAGTTCTTACTGACTGAAAGCCTTAATGCTACAGCCACCATTTGCTTGTCGACAGAATTCAAGCTATTCCAAATGAATGTAGTTTGCCCAGTGCTACAGGTTTCTTATCAAATCATCAATCTGAAAGAAATGCACAATACTGACCCATTTAAAAAAAATATTCCAGAAACACTTTATCATGCTTCTATAAATTTGGCATCTTTTCCTCTGGTTTGGTTTATCCTATATTGAAAACTGAGGTACTGCCCATACTGGCTAAGAGTCAAAATGAAAACCGTGCAGAGTAAGGGGATAAGAAGCAAGATTGGTCTCTAGGTTTAGCACTTGGCCTTGACTCTAAGCTCAAGCCCCGCCCCACCCTACCATCTATAACATAGCTGATTTGCCTGCAGGACAGTATCTGAAACTCCCTGAGACTATAGTGAGACTAGGTTTCACAAGTGAATGTATTGCCTATATTGAACCCAACTTAGTTGTTCGTTTCATTTTGCGGTGAAAGCACGTGCTCCGTTGTATCGGAGTCTTCAGGACTTTCTGAAGGACACGTTGCTCAAAATGTAAAGCACCTGCTCTATTACAACTAACCTCTATTACAACTAACTGGCACAACTTGGTGTTTGTCAAATATATGAAATTTTTACTTGTATCTTCTCTGATCTAGCTATGTTAGTATACCCAATGAAAGAAATTAACCTATTATTTAGAATAAATCGAAAATGGCCACCTAGACTCTACCCATTACCACTTCATACTTTCCAGACTACTGAAAATCTGGGTAGCAAATTTTTATCAGTAAAGTTGATATGGAAAAGAATCTAAATATGCAAACTAGGCTTATGACAAGATTTTGAGGAAAAATATTTTAAGATGCTTTACCAAAAACAAAGGAGCATGAGTTCTGTTACTGTTAGGTGATGCCAACTTTACAGCATACTTGTAGCTGGTGAAGAAAGACTAAATAAGAATCCAACGTGGTCTGTGATGCTGAAGAAAGACTAACTTCCTCTGGGTCACCTGTTCATCTGGAATTGGTTGTTTTGCAAAATAATGGAAGGTTGCCTGAGGTCATCAAAGAATTGAGGGTAAGTTTGAGGGCAAATCTATAGGAGGTTAACAATACTGTTTAGGCAGAAAATGCCCTCTTAAGGGAAATGCCTCTTTTCATGTCATTCTATCCTTAGCAAGTTAATAGTTACTTATAAATTCTCCAGTTGGGGATAAATGGGGGTTGCAACTCAACACAAGTGAGTTATAGGTAATTTGTTTTTAAATTAGCTTTCATACAAAGGTCTCCCATCTCAAGGGCCTGGGAAACACTGGAGGCTCACTAATGCAGAGTCTTCGCCTCCACCCCCTGCCACGCACGTACTCCTTTGTCAAATCTTCCCCTTCCTCTCTTCTCTTTCCCTATCCAGTAGCTTTGTATACCTGTCATCCTCTAGGGGCCTGGGGACCCACAGGCCTTGCTTAATTCTGACACGTAACAGACCTTGCATTCTGCCTGGTAGAACTGAATTAACTGCCACCACACCAAGAGAAGACTAGGATTCTTCTGGCTGGTGTCTGATCTCCAACTTGGCAGAGTGAGGCAGCCTACAACCTACAGCCTACAGCTGTCTAGATGGCTGCCTCAGACCCTTAACAGTTGCTTCTCTTCTGTGAGCAGCAAAGTGAAAAAATGTGAACACCTAGGCCCTCCAACAAGTTATTAGAAAAGGAAGACCGCCTCCTACACAAAGACCATTCTTCGGTCAGTATTCCCAGGGTCTGGTGTGCTGTTACCAATGTGTACGTTCTTAGCCATTTGAAGTGTCAAATTCCTACGGAATCTTTGGCTGATGGCTAAGGATTCTGACATGGAATGACCGAAATGTTCCTGAAGTACTGAATCTCCATGATTACCAAGTTATTCATATACATCTCTTAGATCCCAAATAGACTATGCTCAAGCAGGTCTCTGAGAACTTTCCTATGTCTCTGAACTTTGAACTAATTCACTCTGGCACTGAATTGAGTAATGTTGCATTTTCTAAAATGTTGTGTGAATGATCTTAGTATGCAAGACCACAGAAGACTGTGCTGTGTCTTACACCTGTTATTACCCCCACCTCACTTTTAAGTGCCTAGCACAGTGCTAAGCACACAGTAGGTGCTCGATACTTGTCTAGTTAAAAATATATATATTAATGGCTGTAGCTTGTTATAGCCTCAGGGTATATGTGTGTAACTGACTAGGATATTTAGTTCTGAAAATGAAACTCATCAATATAGGCCATAGAAGTTTATGCACCAATAGATTTCATTCTCAAATTCGTAGAGCATTCAAATGCTAGATGTGTATTTTTATGGTCCCACTGTGATTCTCTATGTGTGTAACTAGAATGGTAAAAGCATAATACAAGTGTGAAATAGTTAATGAATTCCTACTTTAAAACTGATTTTTCACCTACAGTTTCTGCTGCCAAAGTGAAATATAAATGTATTTGTATATGTTTGGAAAATAAATGGTTTGTGACATGTAATGGTCTAACCTGTACTCTGATGGGGAAAGACCCTGTTGTCATCCAAACACTATTCATAACATTTCTGGACCCTGTTTTGTATCTAAAATGTGGATTAAAAGCAAATATTTATGTTAAATGTACATTCTCCTTAAATAAGCCTAAAAAAACCTGTTTTAAAATCATATATAAGAATATGCTAAAAGATTAACATGCACTGTTGAGCCCCATTAAACAGGAGTAATAAAGGAACTTTCTATTTTCATTTACATTGTGAGGGGGAAAAAAAGAGCTTTAAGCTCCAGATCAAAAGAATTGGCTTCTATAGTTTTGAAGACAGAAGAGATCTATTTAGTTGGACTGCTGTGCGTTTTTTTTTTTAATTCTCGTATCATAAGAATAGGAAGCAAAAAAAAAAAAAGCAGCTGTTTTATTCAATTATTCACAGAGAATATTTATAACTCATTGTTACAAAAACTTATTTCACAGACCATTACTAGAATATGGCAGTAGCTTAGGTAAAATATTGTTTTTTAATTATATTCATAAGAACAGGACCGTAACTGTAGTACAAAGACGATGATGACAAAGGAAAAAAAGGAGGAGAAGGAGAAGCAGGAGAAAGAGGAGAAGTAAAAGAAGAAAAGCCCTTAAACAGGCACCATTTATCCTTAAAACAGAATCAAGTCTTCAACTTGGTTTTTCCACCCAGGAGCAGTTCTTCCCCCAACACCCTCCAGAACACAGCGGAAAATGAGAAGAACCGTGAAGAGACTACAATCACATTCAACTTTTGAAAGTAGCCATAATAAACACTCTCGTTCTCTTTTACAAAGATCACATCAGGTTACTAATTAAAGTGTATCATTCAGCCAGAGCCAATGAACCTGGTATCTAATTTCAAGCTATTTTTGCTTTTCTTAAAAATCTTCCTGAAAATATACTCAAATACAGAATTTTCTCATTTCCATCTTTGGTGTTACAATAAAAATACATTTATTTCATTTGAAAGAGTTTTGGTAAAGAGTAGTTGAATGATAAAAAGCAATCTCATGGTATTGATTTTTCTGCACTCTATGCCCTCATTTTAATCCAGCAACCGTAATCCAATTAAGTTCACTCCAAAGATTTTTTTGAAACTGTAACTATAACTTAAGATTAAGTTTTTTGTTTTTTGGGTTTTTTTTTAGAAAGGGAGAGAGAAAGAGATGGCGGGGATGGGGAGAGAGAGAGCATGCGCGGGCACAAGCTGAGGGCTGGGACAGAGGGAGAAAGTCTTAAGCAGGCCCCATACCTAGCACGGAGCCCAACGTTTGTGCACACTCAACCAACTGAGCCACCCAGGTGCCCCAAGATATATATTACGTTTTAAAAAGGCAATGTCATTAAAAAACTTCCAAATGTGCAGGTAGATGGTTTTCAATTCTCCTTTCTTAATGACAATTTCAGAATTGGGGCAGAACTCTGTGCCATGCAAAGGGCAATTCTTCCTCCTCTGCTAATCTTCTTAGGAAGCTTCCCTTGTATAAAAAGAGAATGTCCCAAAGTAATGGTAGGTCTCTATGTGCATTGAATCAAACACAAATATAAGAGAAAGTCCACTGACTCCTTCTACTACCGCAGTGATGTTTTCAAATATTTGGCAAAATCCAGAGGTGAGTGAGTAGCTACTTCACCGCAATGTCTTTTGATTAGCTGATTTAAATCTTCATTCAAAAACAAATCCCCTTGTAAAACTTCACTCTGAAAAAAATATTCAAAGTGACTCACATTAAAAGTTCTTAAAACATAAACAAAAGCCAAGCTGTGAGCAAAACTGAAAATGTCAACAGTAGACCCCAAACCAACATATGAAACCTGACAGTGCCAAGCACTGGGTCAGGCCCAGGACACAGCTTACACTGAACAAGTCTCATGACAATCTCCAGAGTCCCGAACCCAGAGATCCAGCCTACCATCAACAACTCCTAAACATGAAAAAAAATGACCTATAATATAGTTAGTTAAGCAAGTTGGAATCAGTTGATAAGAGACATTTAGTTTTTACTTCATCTTTAAAAAAAAAGATAATGAAAAAACATCACATACCTTCTTTTTGGAACTCGAAGACTGAACAGGAGGATTGAATGTCATTGCACCCATACTGTATGTCTGAAAAAGTTCTGCAGCTGATCTATAATCACAGAAAGAATGTAAGGACATCACCATATCTGTATAACCTGAAAATAACTGGACTGTACCCAAAGAGGACTCACTATTCTAAACCCATACAGTAAAGTATAACCTAATCCTGCTCTTGAAACCAACAAACTAACATACTGCTAAAATAAATCCTAAATACTCATGTAATGACAATGCTAATCACCGAAATCTACCTCAGAGAGGCCTGGTACACATTTAGAAATAGAGGCCTGGACAAAAACAAGGCTGAGCAGAACTCCAACTCAATGTGATCAAATCCCAACTCGACCAGTTACGCAGACAATACGCAACAGTCATGGGGGCCAGACAAGTGAAGCACGGAGTTACCCTCCATGGATTTCAAACAGCTCAACCCCTCAGTTATTGGCCTGGATCAAAAGCAAAGAGAGGCCATTCAGGACAGACTAAACATCCATACCCACGGCATGTAAACGAATCCTCAGTGACTTGGGATTGGTTCACATTCCCAGGAGATCAGCAGGGGCCTCCAAGGATTGCAATTAGAGTCTCATCCCAAGCTCCACCCTCCAGGGCAAGACCATCGTGAGTTTCCCTTCTCAAGCTTTTGGGATAAACCCTTTCTTCATCTTCCTCCAGAGAAAGAAATTTCTGACATAAATGAGGCCAGGATCAAGATCTCTGACAAAAACATGCCAGAGAAAGATCACGAATAAGAAAACAGACAGGTAATTGTTTTCTCCTTGTTTTCCCTTTTAAAAAACAAGGATGGGGGACAGATAGGAAGTATGAGGAAGAAAAAATGGGCCACTTTCTCATTTAATAAGGCCAAAAGTTATCTTTATAATACCCAAAAGGAAAAGGGTTCATGGAAAACTAGAGTTTCTGCCTCATTTAGAGGGAGGAAGCAGCTGACTTCTGCTGTGTAAAACTATCGACCTATTTTCCTAAATCTCCCAGTACTTCAAGAGAAGTTGGAACTTCTAGGTGAATTTGTCCAGTATTTAAAATATAGCAAATAATTCCATTTTTGTTTAAACTCTGAAGAGGCTAGAATACCAGTCTGCTGGCCTATCAGTCACCTGTCTGTGATCTCCAAATCAGAGAAACAAGCAGGCTGCAAATGAGAAAAATCTACACCAAAATATTAACTCTGAGTGGTGAATATATTACAAGGGTGTCTTTTCTTCCTTTTCTGTGTAATTGCCTCTTTTTGTACGGGGGAAAGGTTGTTATTTTTTCAACTTTTCTGTACTTTTAAATTTTTCAGAGTAAGAAGCTGGAAAAGGAACTTCTCTGGGCAGGGTGCTACTCCCCATCTGGAGCTGACAGTGGAGGCTGGAAGTACCAGCAGGTCAGGCCGCACTGCACCGAGAGAACTGGGAGGCCCACGGACAGGAAGCATGGCCACTCTGAGCCACAGTGTTGCAAAGCGCTTCTCTTCTCACTCCTCCCCTGCTGGCCCTACTGCAACCATTCGACGGTGGGGAGGAACCCACTGCGGCTGGACTCGTGGACATTCCCACAGAGCAAAGATGGCATTATCTCACTAACTGCTGAACCTGAGTGTCAGGGGTATGTGTTTTCACTATTCTTTCTACTTACCTGGATGTGTGAAACTTTTTATAACCAAAAAAATGTTAAGTGATTACCAAAAACACACTAACAAAATCATGGTCGGCATGTTTTCTCCTTATAACAATTCAGGAATATGAAGTGAGACCAAATCCAGATCAACTGGTACTTTCTGTTTCAAAATCTATCACTTTCTAAAGCAGGCGGCTCAGCGCGAACAGTGACCAGGCGTGGCTTGTGGTCTGATGCCTACCTCCGGCTCAACTCCTGTTTGAGCGCTTGCGAGCCTTCAGAGGGGGCTCCGGCAATCAGGTGAGCCGCAAAGCTCTGCACGGTGGGATGGTAGTGTCTCTGAAGGACAGCAGGACAGCCACATTTTGTACAGGTCAGTACTTGATAAAACACGGGCTACAGCAAAGATCTTCTCGAACACACACTTCATTTTTTACAACCATATAACGTATATGTAATTCACAGTAACCACATACACACAGAAAAAATACCCTTTGCTCATAGGATGACAACATGAACCTGATGACCAAGCTACCAGGGATGTAGTTCAGTCTTGTTTTTACAGTATGAAAAGAAAAATCAAGAGGCAATTTCTCTTTCAGAGTGAAAAAAGTTAGTTTCCAACAGGTTTCCTGAAACACACTTGCTACGAGGCTCCCTCTAATGCGCCCGCACTGTGGGATCACGGCAGTGCCACCCTCTCGAAGCTGAGGGGCTACCAGAGTCTCCCTGGGCAGCACCCAATACAAACCTTCCATTCCGGATCGTGCTGGGGAAAGAGTTCAATTTTGTAAACCTCACCCCACAAAAATGTCATTTTCTGCCTCCTTAGAAAATGCACCTCATCAACTTAAAAACCAGAAAGAGCAAAGTAAAATATTGATTAGTAAAACAGGAATTCTCCAAAAGGCCAGACCAGAACAAAATTATATTGAGGACTCTGGCAATAATAACAACTTGAGGGAAAACTGAAAAACGCTGCTCACAAAGAAAGGACCATCCTTACCCGTAGTGCATGCAATTCCCAAAGCGCAGTGTTCTGAGCATTACAATACTCAGGTTCATCCAGCTCAGGAAGGAAAACCCCACTTCCCTGAGACTCGTTGTCAAGCAACAGATCTGTTTTTGGGAAAGTCTGCAAAAATGTCACATTAAAAAAAAAGAAGTAATTAATACTGGTAAAGAATATTATTGGGTTCTATACTTTTTTCAAAAAAATATTTTATTTATTTGACAGAGCAAGCAAGCATGTGTATAAGCAGGGGGAGTAGCAGGCACAGAGAGAGGGAGAAGCAGGCTTCCCACTGAGCTGGAAGCCCGATGAGGGGCTCAACCCCTGATCATGATCTGAGCCGAAGGCAGATGCTTAACTGAAAGCACCCCTGGATTCTGTACTTTTATCTGAATTTAAATTTATTTTGATTTTTATGCTTAAATAAGAAATATAAGCAGGGCGCCTGGCTGGTTCAATGGGTGGAGTGACTCCTGATCTTGGGGTCATGAGTTCAAGCCCCATGTTGGGTAGAGCCTACTTAGAAACTAAAATATGGGGGCGCCTGGGTGGCTCAGTGGGTTAAGCCGCTGCCTTCGGCTCAGGTCATGATCTCAGAGTCCTGGGATCGAGCCCCGCATCGGGCTCTCTGCTCTCTAGGGGAGCCTGCTTCCTCCCCTCTCTCTGCCTGCCTCTCTGCCTGCTTGTGATCTCTGTCAAATAAATAAATAAAATCTTTAAAAAAAAAAAAAAAAAGAAAGAAACTAAAATATGTTTTTTGTGTGTTTTTATTTGTTTTTAAAGATTTATATTTATTTGACAGAGAGAAAACGTGTGCACAAATGGGGAAGTGGCAGGGAGAGGGGAGGGAGAAGCAGGCTCCCCGCTGAGCAGGGAGCCTGACAAAGGGTTCTATCCCAGGACCCTGGATCATAACCTGAGCCTAAAGCAGATGCTTAACCAACTGAGCCACCCAGACACCCCCAAAATAAAATATTTTTTTTAAAGAGCTATAAACATATTTGTACTGACACAAAAATGTGTCCATCACCATTAGTGTTAAAAAAAATGTTATAATGTACACCATAAAAAAGTGGTGTTGTCTATGTATATGTGCTGCACGTTTTATATATGAATAAAAAAAGTCTAAAAAAAAAAAAGTTTGCTGGAAGGAAACCCAACAAATGGTAGGATGGTTACCTCTGGAGAGTATCAACGGGGGTGGAAATGCTTTCATTTTGTAATTTTATATAGTTCTTTTCTCTCCAGATTTTACCATTTTCCCATCATCATAGTAATAACATAAATAGGGAAAAAAGATGCAAACCAGACAGCACTGCTGTACTGCCACTGAACTTAGCTTTGTATCATTACTTACATGCATTAATATTCTGTTAGTTGCTAAAATGCCAATGCTTGAATTTGGAAGAACGTGAAGAGCAAGGGTACAGAGGCGCTTGATGAAAGCAAGGGCTCTCTGCTGGGAAACCTGCTTTCTGCGCTTAGTTAGCATGACATCAAGGCACTGGAGGAGAATCTCGACACCTTCATTCGTAGCACCTAGAACACAGATATCCCCTTCAGGGCAGTTCTACCATAGCTCCAGTCAATTCCAGAAATTCTCTCTCTCCAACTCTTAACATAAGGTTAAATACAGATGTGTGGCCCTCAGAGGCCAACATTTTAATACACCAATTCTGATTTCTTATTTTTCATTGACTACACACAAGATATTCTTAAAAGGTAAGTATTTATTCAAGACATTATCTAAATGTACATACCTGCATGTAACTTGAACAGTGTTTTATACAGATGTGTATAGAACTTCATCGGATCAATATTCAGAACATCACCTTTGAAATTACAACAATTAGGTATGTTACAGCCTCCAACGGTAAAGCAAACAAAACTTGATTAAGAAAATATTTTACCTTGCCCAGAAAGAATATGAAAAGCCGTCTGGACGCAGTGAAGACTTTCTCGATAGCTCAGGTCCTTGAAAAAAAGGGAGAAAAGGTCACTAAGTATAATAATCACCATTCATACCTTAAAAATTCATTAGTAGAGTTACTTACACCAGACTCGATGAGAGTATGCAATACTACTAATAAATCATCAAAAAACTCCACATTTATAAGGTGAGCAAACCTAGAATCAAACAGAGCTTAGTCAACAGGTGACCTAAAAACACAAGTAAAACAGCTAGAAATTAAACTTGGCTTTAAAGTCCTATTTTTAATATTCCCTATTTCAATGTTAGTTATGATGCAGGTGGTGGTAATTATTGATACTTGTCATTAATTCACAATGACCTTTTTTCTTAAGATTTTATTTATTTATTGGACAGAGAAAGAGAGATCACAAGTGGGCAGAGCAGCAGGCAGAGAGATTGGGGGAAGCAGGCTCTCCATTGAGCAGAGAGCCTGATGCAGGGCTCAATCCCAGGACCCTAAGATCATGACCTGAGCCCAAGGCAGAGGCTTAACCCACTGAGTCACCGAGGTACCCCCAGAATGACCTTTCTAGCAATTCATCCACAGCTGGACACTATACTCAGCAGGAATATATGAGGCACTAAACAAACTGAAAATATTTCAGAAATACTTCTGCCCTACAGAACAAGTTGTTAAAAACAAACAACTCCCCAAGGAAAGTGTACCAGCTACCCCCTGCTGCTCTAACTCATAAAAGAGTCAAAAACATCAGCTTTTGGGAAAATGGGAAGCAGGAAAAGAGAAAGGAGGAAAGAGACTGTTATTTATAGGAATATGGACCCTACTAAAGCTTTAAAAATAAAATGGAAAGAATACTAGACCTGGTACCTAGTTCAGGCTCTGCAATTAATTGCCTGTATGATCCTAGGTAAGTCGCTTGTCATCCTGGGCCTCTGTTTTTAGAAATAACTGAGATCCCTAGGTAGAGTTATAGAAGAATCATCTGACCTACTAAATGTGAGAGCACTCTGTATAGCATAAAATCCTAGGCACTGATGTACTTAAGTCAAGATCTTTCTTCAATATTAGTGCAAAAGCCTTTGACACTATGTAAATCTTAGACAAGAAGGACTCTTAAATGTGATACACTCCCTGTGGACTAGTACAACTTTTTTTGTGAAGGAACTGTTTATCAACATTTAAAGCAAGCAGACTTTCTGACCAACAATATATGCGTACAAGTACATGAAGGTGTTTCCAGTACAGCACAGGGGGCTGGCCAAATAAAAGTATTACTGATCCATGAAATGGAATATTCCAAATGTAAAAAAAAAAAAAAAAAAAAAAAAAGGTGGATATAATCACACCAACATGGAAAGATACCCAAAGTAACCATTTTATCAAAACAGAAAAGCCAAGTTACAGAACATCTACATAGCAGGATTCCATGTGTGTGACAGAAGACAGGCAGACAGACTTATGTACTTACATAGGAAGGGAAATTATAATTTTTAAATTTTGTATTCTTCTGAATCATTTGAATTTTTAAAGCAAATAGATATGACTAAAAGCTTTTTTAAATAAAGGAACTAGTCACTGAAAAACAAACGGGAGGTCCTATCCAATTTAGAAATATTCCCTTCTCTGACCAACCTCTCTTTCAGTCTTTTCAATAACAAGGCCCAATTACTTTATAATTCCATTGCCAAATAACTCCACTCATTACAAAGAAATTTCTTATACTAACCAGAACTTGCCTTTTCTCTGTCTTTCAACCCTAAGTCCTATTTCTATCGCTGTGCTGTCCAATGATGACAGCCACTAGCACATATGGCTATTAGTCATTTAAAATGGGGCTGGTCCAAACTGAGATATCCTGTGTAATATTCACCGGTTTTTATGGGAAAAAAGAATACCAAGTATCTCAATAACTAATACCGATTGTATGTCAAAATATCTTAGGTAAGCTGAGTTCGATAAAATTTGTCAAAATTAATTGCACCAATTTTTTACTTTTTTAATGTGGCTAACGGAAAACTTTAAATTACATGTGTAGTTCACGTTATAGTTCTACTGCTCTGTTCTAGAGAATACTACCTCAAATACCTGGAAAACCATCACAAGCACCATTATTCTAGTTTGCATCCCCCAACAGGTTCACAAAAATATACAGAGAGATTTCTCTTTGCAGGGAAGATTACACAGGACTCGAGAAAGGATGTGCAGGCAGGGTTAGAACAGACTTAAGAGTCGTCTGCACGGACCACTCAGAAGTCTGACAGTAGATAACTGGCCACAGCGCAGAAAGAACCAAGAACTGAGCGATCAATCTTCAGGACCCTCAGAACTTAGTCAGCAGAAGGAAGGAGTTATGAAGGAGATTTAAAAAATAAAGGGCTTGAGATAAGAAAACTAAAAAGACAGTGTTATGAACAGTTTCAAGGAAAGGCCGAAGACAGACAAAGACAGAAAAACACTGGGTCATCATTAGTGAACCTTGGTTAAGAGGCATGGGTTTTTTGGTCTTATTTAGAAAGAATCAAAAATGCTTCAACCTACACAGCCCTTACTTGGCAAGGCCTTCTAGAACTGCTGGCAGGAGAGGTGACCTCTGGGCCTTCTTCAATATTCTGAAGTAGGTCACAAACACAATATTCAAAGTCTCCGTGTGCTGGCAGAAGAAGCAGACAAAATGACTTGAGTATAACCCTATACTCTTTCTCCTGACTTATCCCAACGATGACGGTCAAAGCTCAACCTTTCTGTCCCTTCCCAACCCTCTCCACAATCCAATCTTAAGAGTTTCCATAAAACAGGATGAAGATACACACCCTGTGATGTCATGAGACCAACAACGATCACATCAAAGCCTTGGGAGACAAACCGAGATCATACAACCCCAAGTTGCAACTATAATCTCTAGTTAAAACCATTTCACAAAACATTTTAAAAGCGTGAGAATGTGAAACTGCCTACCACTTTAAGTTTTTTCTCAGTGCTCTCTGAAGCTTCTGCCTCCAGAAGCTCTCGCTCCAACTTCTCTTCTGCTTTCTTCCACTGGAATGAGACAAGGAAAGAAAAAGTAAGAGCATATAGCACTGAGTGAAAAAGCAAGCTTCAAAGAGGCATAATATGTAAACATTCTGAAACACATACCCTAGACTATCTATGAATACAAACACACAGACCTGGAGAAGCAGCAAACATGCACCAAGCCAAGGACAGCAGCAGGAAGGCAGGACAAGACCGGGGTGAGGAACAAAGGGACTCTAACTATATCACCAACAGTTTCTTCTCAAGAACAAAACTGAAGTCTATTAATATTTGCTCATTGTGGATGGTAGATACATGGGTTATGCTGTATTAGTCTCTGTAGTTTTCAATAATTTACGCTTTTTCAAAAGAAAGAAAAAAGGAAGAACACAGAGCCCAGAAATAATTCTTATTGTTAAATCCTCTACAACACAGCAATTAGTCATCAACGATACTTCCTAAACACATTTACATACAATGCATAAAACCAAATACTACAGGGGCTTCCGGGTGGCTCAGTTGTTAAGCGTCTGCCTTCGGCTCAGATCATGATTCCAGGGTCCTGGGATCGAGCCCCGCATCAGGCTCCCTGCTCAACAGGAAGCCTGCTTCTCCCTCTCCCACTCCCCCTGCTTGTGGTTCCCTCTTTCTCGGTCAAATAAATAAACAAAATCTTAAAAAAAAAAACAAAACCAGATACTACAGAGGAATTCAACGAAGTATCAGTTTTTCCCACTTCTTTATGGGAGCAGCAAATAATGGTTGCTAAGCTGCCTGAGACTCAGGGAACCATCTCAGGAAGAGTTTCCTTCCTTCATGCGAAGTTAAGGAGCTGCCATGTTCTAGTGGGTCTTTTGTTTCGCCATCACAGCTGCGTACATGCTGTTTCTAACAGGGATATCCAATTTATATTAGGATAGCAAGATAAATAATTAAAAGATTTACCTTCATTTGTTTCCAATTATTAAGTCTATTTTGGTACTTCTGCCCCATTTTCAAAATTTATTTTAGGCATATTCAAAGACGGGTATCCCTGAAAACTATCTTTTGTTTTTATAAGCAATTTGATAACCCGGTCTTGAGAAGTAGTAACAACGATGATAGTGGTGGCAATTCATGTCTATACATTATACAGCACGCCCAGTGCCACACATTTGCTAAGTGCTTCACATAATTAATTCATCTTATTAAGACGGAAGGGTGACCCACGAGGTAGCTGCTTTTACTAGCTCCATTTCTCAAAATCTAAAAAAAAAAAAGTTTTATACTAAATAAACAAGGGGCTGGAATTTCAACCTAGGTTTCAAATAAGAAACGTGGTTCAATTAACAAAATTTCACTTTGTTGCCCGTTTACATAAAAACCACCTTCCTGGTCAAGGAAGGGATCTGCGTATCTAAGACAATCTGAACAGTAAAGATAAAAGCCAGCGTGACACAGAAATTTTTTCATCAACTGCTCTTTTTGCCAATGAACTGTCAATTTAATTAATAAAGCAATTCTCTGCAATAACCGGGGAAAATAAAATTTTCTAAATATTAGGTTTTAACACATTTATTTTTATGATTTAACTATGATCTCTGACTGTGCCTACATTATGATTTTAATCTGAAGTCAAACAAAAAAGGAAATCAACCAAACCTTTCTCTGCATTCTTGATAGAGTTTTTCTCTTTTCCTTGAAAGTCATGAACTTTTTTGGTTTATTAATGTCCTCTGTATCTTTTTTCACTTCTATTTCTTTGATTCTTAAGCACAAGAATGTCTTTAACATCTAAGAGGAGAAAACACAATACACAGCTTAATATTTCTATTGCCCTCAAACCCTTTATACAGAAAAGCATTTAACAATGTTTTTCCTTCCTTTATGCCAAAAAAAAAAACCAAACAAGAAAACACCTGTGACACACCTTTTTTTTTTTAATTTTTTATAAACATATATTTTTATCCCCAGGGGTACAGGTCTGTGAATCGCCAGGTTTACATACTTCACAGCACTCACCACAGCACATACCCTCCCCAATGTCCATAACCCCACTCCCCTCTTCCAACCCCCCTCCCCCCAGCAACCCTCAGTTTGTTTTGTGAGATTAAGAGTCACTTATGGTTTGTGTGACATACCTTTTATCACATTTCACACTAAAGTTCTATTATCTTATTGCTAAACATATTCGGAATCTATGTCTATAACAGGACACTAGTATTTGGCTAACTACACATAACAATATTTGGCAGTGTAAGGAGTAGAAAAAAGATAGAACACATTACCTGGCATCGGTACTTAGAGTTACAAAGAATAGACAGGCCAGAAAAAGGTTTGGACCAGTATATGGAAGGAGAAGATGTAAATTAGATATTTCTAAACCGGCTGTAATTTACCAAACCAGCCTCCATTTTGCAGTCAGCAGTTCTAATCCTCATCTTTTCCCACCAATTAAAAAAATAATAATGACAAAAAAAAAAAAGAAAGAAAGAAACCCATATAGACCAGTGTTATTAATTTTAAGACAAGTTATTTTCATTTAAGCCAATGGGTCTCCAACTTCAGCAAACATGAGAATTATCTGGAGATTTATAAATTTATAAATGTGTTTACTATTGAGCCCAGCATCTAAACTTTAAAAATTTAACTCACAGAATACTCCTGCTGTTAGTATGAAAAAATAATATAGCCAAGATGTTCTCTTTTATGATCACTGTCGAAACTACTCAGCTGTCCATCAAGTAGGGGGCTAATTCATATAATAAGAAACTAAAAGCAGATGTTAAAAAAGGAAGAGACATCCCTCTACAAGATAAAATGAAAACAGCTCCAGAATAGCTTCCATAGAATAAATGCATTTTTATTTTAAAATCTAAACATGTATTATATAATTTTATAGATACATAAACAAATATATATGTCGTATGTATAAACACCTAGAATTTGTACTAAATTGTTAAGAGTAGTTACACTTGAGGAGTCTTCTACAAAGAATAAAATTCCTCATAACAACTGAAAATTAACTTTGCAGATTAAAAACAAATAAAATGCAAGGTCAGCAAAGGAAGGCTTACCTCTGGCCTAACTTCGTAATTTCTGCCCTTCACAAAACCAGAAATCACTTTAATCACACCAAGGGAAGCTTGGCCTAATTTATCTTGCTTAAACAGTTTCTTCACTGCCTCACAACACATTTCAGATATCTGAAAGAAATAAAATGTTACACTCAGCCAGTGTTTCTCAACTTTGGCACCACTAGCATTTTAAGCCAGACAACTATTCATTTGGTGGTGGACGGCTGTCCTGTGCATGGTGAGAAGTATATTAGTCCCCTAGCCTTTGCCGGCTAGATGCCAGTAGTAGCCATGGCAGGGGTGACAATCAAAACTACGCGCAGACACAGCCTCACATTCCCTGGAGGGCAAAAGCACCTCCTGCTCAGAACCACCACACTAAACTTACGTTCAAAGAATTTTCTTAAAGAGACAACGTTTAACAAAGTGACACTACTTTAGCGATAAATAATAGCTCCAAAAGAATTCTAAGACAAAAATAATAATCACAAGGTCTAGAACTTTGTGTTCAGGATGAAAGCCAACAACCACTTAGCAACCCACCGATTTTGACACGTCATTCATGAGAGGGACAATCAACACAATAATGTTGTTGTGAAAGTTGAAATGAGGTAGTGCCACCAACAGCTCACACAGGCTCCTCACAGCCACTTCTGCCAGTCCTTTGTAGGCCTTTAAGGAAACTACATTACTTTTCTTCAGTTTCCTTTGCTTCCAGTCTAATCAAAAGAGAACTGTAGTTACTGTACTCATTGATCAAAGCTTCAACTAATTAGCTTTCTTTAACAGGAATAAGCAATAATAGTATACACTGTGCAAATTCTTAAGTGTTGTATCCACCCTTAGACACAAGTACAAACGTTATCATTAAGTTTATCTGCCATCATCCACTCTCTGACTCTCACCATCATGTTAAGAACTTTGGCTTTCCATGCATTTTAAAAGATGTATCATTAGAGGAAAAGAGTCTCGGGAATAAATCAGGGCAGGGGAGACAGAGAGCTAGATACCTTACGGCGGAATCCCTGGACTGGGCTCTACCAGGCTTTCCCCAAAAAACTAGATTACAAGTCAAGAAACCTGGGTTCAAATCCTAATCCTCCACTACTTGGCTAGTGAATATGAGCAAACTCCAGATTCTGAGCCCCGATCTCTCCCATGTTCCAAAATTCTGGAGAATCTAGAACATTTTCTCCCAACTTCTTGCTAATGCTCACTGTGGTATCTTTACTGAGGAGGTGAAGAAGATTTAAGTTTTTCTTCAAATAACTGATGATTCACAGTACCTCTTTTCTTTTTTTGAAGATTTTACTTATTTGACAGAGAGAGCACATACACACAAGAAGGGGGAAGGACAGGCAGAGAGGGAGGAGGCTCCCCACTGAGCAGAGAGCCTGACATGGGGCTCTATCCCAGGACCCTGGGATCATGATTTGAGCCAAAAGCAGATGTTTAACCGACTGAGCCACCTAGGCGTCCCCACAGCACCTCTTTTCTACAAATTTCTACATACATACTCTGCTACCATAACATCGCATCTTGAATAAGGAAAATACACTGGTTTTTCTAAAGTAGGTTCAACACTTCCGTGTACATCATACACAACCAGAGATGAGAAAGACAGTATAGATGACAGCGCCTGTGTTTTAAATTGCTTCTCAAGTATATGAGTTTTCCTCAAACAAGCTATATTCATCACAAGAACCATATCTTCTATTTACTTAAACCTAACAAGACTTCATAATGGATGAATAAACAAAATGTATTTACATATATACAATGGAATATTAATCAGCCTTTAAAAGGAAGGAAATTTTGACACGTGCTCTGAGAATCTTAAAGACATTATGCTAAGTGAAATAAGGCAGTCACAAAAGGACAAATATTGTATAACTTATTGTAGAATTCTATTTATGAGGTTCCTGGATTAGCCAGATCCATACTCAACGCAACTTAGAAAGTAGAATGGTGGCTGCCACGGGCTGGGGCAAGAGAGAAAGGGGAGCTCAGGCTTAACAGAGAACTTCCGAGGGGGAAGGTGCCAAAGTACCGCCAATGCACAGCGGTGACGGCTAGATGACACCGGATTTACCGAACGCCGCAAAACTGTAAGCTTTACAAAGAGTTACAATGGTAGAGTTGTATTTTACCATAATTTTTTTAAAACTTAAAAAATCAAGACTTCATAAGGTTCCATCAGCTTAGAAAAGGCCCACCCCCGCGTGGTGCAGCACAGAGGCCACCAGCCACACGTGACCACTGAACGTCTGAACTGGGGCTAGTCCAAACACAGACGTGCCGGCAGTGTGAGATACCCGTCAGATTTTGAACTTAGTACAAAAAAAGGAATGTAAGATACCTAATTTTTAAAACTGATTACATGTTGAAATCATTTGTTGAAATAATCATATACATAGTAATTTCGCTACTTTTTACTTTTTTTTCCTTAGCATGGTTACCTATTTTTCAAATGACGTATGTGTCTCATGTTCTATTTCTCTTGGACAGTGCTGGTCCACATAAAGCTCCCAGGCCTTGGAATGTATGCTCCCAAGGAGGCTCCAGTCGGGAGGCTAGAGCATGGAAGCAACATCCTCAGCACCCAACCCCACCATCTCCTTCCTGCCCTTACTGGGCCAATAGGATTCGGCAGTCCTGTTCCAGCTGAGACAGCAACTAGGTGATCCTTAGGCCCACTACTGAGTAAAGGAGCCCAGCTGAGTAAAGTAAAAGCATCTGACCTGACCTAGGCAACTGAATTCTTCTCCATTCATGCTCCAATTTTCATAGGACCCTCCTTTTCTGAACAAAAGAGAATAAAGGTTTGGTGGAAGAGTTTATCATCCAATACAACCGACTTCTTTCTAGTCCACTTTTTTTTTTAAGATTTGTTTATTTATTTATTTATTTGACAGAGCGACAGAGATCACAAGCAAGCAGAGAGGCAGGCAGAGGCAGAGAGAGAGGCAGGCAGAGGCAGAGAGAGAAGCAGGCTCCCCACTGAGCAAGGAGCCCGATGCGGGACTTGATCCCAGGGCCCTGAGATCATGACCTGAGCTGAAGGCTTAACCCACTGAGCCACCCAGGCGCCCCTCTAGTCCATTTTTAAGGCACTAATTTCATCCATTTCAAGCCATCCTTCTCCCCTAATTACCCTCTCCAAATAAAAACCAGCAGCATAAATTTCAACCATTCACGAATTCAAGAAACATACTAGGAAAAGACCTAGAGCAACAATAATACTAACAGCTGATCAATACAGGCTACGCACCGTTGTAAGCAACTTTCATCTAGAAATTAATTTACTTCTCACAACAATCCTATGAAATAAGTACTATTTTTTTTTAAGATTTTTATTTATTTATTTGACAGCAAGAGATCACAAGGAGGCAGAGAGGCAGGCAGAGAGAGACGAAGGAAAGCAGGCTCCCTGCCGAGCAGAGTGCCCGATGTGGGCCTCGATCCCAGGACCCTGAGATCACGACCTGAGTCGAAGGCAGAGGCTTAACCCACTGAGCCACTCAGGTGCCCAAAATAAGTACTATTATTTATAAACAGAAAAATGGAAACAATGAGAGATTAAGTAATTTGCCCACCACATGGGCATTAAGTAGAGGGCCCAGATTTGAACCCAGGAAGTCAGACTAGAGACTCTGCATTGACAACATGCTACACTCTCAACAGAGCACAAAAGCTAGAACTCACCTTCCAAACCAAAGTAAATTATGTTACATATTTTTAGATGTTTAATATACCTTTAACCATTTGCTCCAGATTTTCCAAATAAAATTTATATTGGCTAACCAGGCCTTCCTCAAATTCTCTTAACTTCTGGGTTTCTTTGCGGATCTGAAAAAATCAGAAAGACCACTCATTTTTTAAAATCAAAATATCAAAATCCTTAAATTAGCACAAAATGTGAGAGCATAGTATATACCCAGTCCTACAAAAGCGGGCAAATCAAAAACCCTACTATTTCTCCCATCCCTACCTCTCCAAAATGTTCAGCTTATTTTGTACAGTAATTGTTATCTATCATTACCTTGGTAGATTTTTCTGCTTCTGTGAGGGGTCTGATTTTATATGAAGGAGTAATGTCCTTAAATAACTCCAACAGGGAAATTACCACCAGCTTTCGAACAGTAACAGCCACATCAGGATCCTGTTCCATCAGCATGGAACGTAGTTCTTTCAATTTTTTAATCTGTTAAAGAAATAAAGAACTTGGAAGGGCAGAGAAATGACTGCAAAACAATTAAGAACAAAAGACAATAGCCTCACATCTGGCACAAGTGGAATCCATGCAGTGACTCAGAGAGTTTAGTCAAACACAACTCCAGCTACGACTCACATTACCAAAAGATAAATCATCAAAGCCAATCTTATCCTTGGTAAATAGTTAGAAGATACAGACTTAAAAAAAAATTTTAGGGGCGCCTGGGTGGCTCAGTGGGTTAAGCCGCTGCCTTCGGCTCGGGTCATGATCTCAGGGTCCTGGGATCGAGCCCCGCGTCGGGCTCTCTGCTCAGCGGGGAGCCTGCTTCCTCCTCTCTCTCTGCCTGCCTCTCTGCCTGCTTGTGATCTCTGTCTGTCAAATAAATAAATAAAATCTTTAAAAAAAAAAATTTTTTTTTAATTTATTAATATACCTACTCTTTGAAAAAAATTTTTTTAAGATTTTTATTTATTTATTTGACAGACAGAGATCACAAGTAGGCAGAGAGGCAGGTAGAGAGATAGAGAGGAGGAAGCAGGCTCCCCGCTCGATTCCAGAACCCTGGGATCATGACCTGAGCTGAAGGCAGAGGCTTTAACCCACTGAGCCACCCAGGTGCCCTTACTCTTTGAAATTTTTTTTACTGGGTTTTCTTAAAGCATGTGCCTCTTAATTTTTTTTTTTAATTAAAATGTTAGATACACCAAATATATTCATCACATATACAGAAGTTAATCAGGAATTTATAAGTAGAATGTATATACATTAGCTTCAACAAGACTCGTACAAACATCATTTGTATGAAGTAATGCTGAAGTTAAAACAGTTCAATGAATGTGCTTGCTTTGATGAACTACTACTGCCTGCTAGGTATCTTGAGAAGAAATCCTCTGGTTAGTTAGCAACATTTGCTGCAGCGGGGCTAGGACCAATATGCTCCCACCTATTCGCTAGCCCTAACTCGTGTGAGCATGAGGCTCCAGAGCTGGAAGACCCAGATTCTAATCCAGCAACTGTTGAAATCATAACAAATTTACTTGAATTTTTTAGGGCTCAATTTTTCAGCTGTAAAGTAAGATCAACAGTTCTTGTCTTTATGGTTTTATAATGATTAAATGAGATGATAGAGGTGAGAAATATTCCAAATTTCCCTCCCTAATTCTGCTCCAGACTTTCCCTTCGCTTTGTTAAAAAAGAACAAGTACTGCTCCAAAACATACCCAGATGCAATTTTTTCTACAAAGGTAAATAATCTACTTTATTGTTCAATAAACAAGTATATTCACAGTAGGATGACAGGAACACCAACATTAACAGGAACAGTAGTACTACTTTACAAGACTTCATGTATATTTGATTATTTAACCCTTATAACAAAGTTTTAAAACAGGTACCATTCTCTTTTTAGAGATGAAGAAAATGAGTCTTGGGTAAAAGGACTTACCCAAAGTCTAACAGACAGTACCCCAGGTTTCTGGAGTCCACGTGTTCTAACCATGACCATCTTCACCACTGATCCCATGGCCCACTGATCATTATAATTCTGATCTATTTCACTTAACATATTTTCCACTTACAAGTACTCCTGAACTAATTTCACTGACTTTTGTGTAGCATGTTCCTTATTAAAAATCCCATCAGTCAAGTAAATTTGCAAGTAAGTTCCTTCTCTCTTGTCCAATTAATTTTTACACTTAGCACTTTCAGAGTTCTAACATTAAGTCAATATCCTCGTTTTAGCTTATTTATTTATTTAAGAAAGAGAAAGAGAAGGGAGGTGGTAGAGGGGGAGAGAGAGAATCTTATGTAGGCTCCACGCCCAGCGCAGAGTTAGATCCACGATCCTGCGCCATGACCTGAGCTAAAATCAAGAGTTCCAAACTTAACTAAGCCACACAGAAGCCCCTCAATACCTTCATTTGGAGAAGATGAAAATAAGACTCAAGAGAGTTTAAGTGACTTTTCTTAAGATTACAGAAAAAATTAAGTGCAGATGTAGGATTACATTTAGGTTCTTTCTACTCTTTTTTTTTTTTTTCCCAAGATTTTATTTATTTTGCAGAGAGAGCACAAGCAGAGGGTGCAGTAGGCAGAGAGAGGAAGAAGCAGGTCTTCCATGGAGCAGGGAGCCCTGACATGGGCCTCAATCCCAGGACCCTGATATCATGACCTGAGCTGAAGGCAAATGTTTAACCGACTGAGCCACCCAGGCGCCCCAAGGTTCTTTCTACTCTTATTCTACCTCAGTCACTGTATTTTAATGCTCTTCCTTTCTGTATATGCTTATAGGTAGTAAAGGAATCTTACAATATTAGACATTTGCACTATATCTAATATGAAAAGCTCAAAGAAATTAGTACTACTTACATTACTTTCTGGGTCTGATAATATGGCAGATGCCAAGGCTGCAATATGCATTTTCTTCTCCTGTAGTTTCTTCCTTCTCTCAATCAAATGTTCTTCTAATGTCAGTTCTCGAATGGGATCTTCAACGATTTCTGAAAGAGATTAGATATCCCCTCTTAAACGTTTCTTTATTTACAAGTATCCAAGAACCTTTATCAATACAACAATATTTTCTACAGTGATAGATAATAATGATGATAACTTTTACTGAGTACTTGTCATGGGTCAAGATTACTACATATGATCCTCTCAAAAATGCTATGAGGCAGGTACAATCATCATAACCATTTCGTACATAGAAAATGAGGCAAAGGGAGTGTAACTTGCTTATACTCATAAGTCTAGTAGAAATGGAATTCAAATCCCAGGTAGTCTGACTTGAGAGCTCATAATCTTAACTACTATGCTAATAAACTTATAATAATTGCCATGAATTGGGGCGCCTGCGTGGCTCAATGGGTTAAAGCCTCTGCCTTCGGCTCGGGTCATGATCCCAGGGTCCTGGGATCAAGCCCTGCATCAGGGTCTCTGCTTGGCAGGGAGCCTGCTTCCTCCTCTCTCTCTCTCTCTCTCTGCCTGCCTCTCTGCCTACCTGTGATCTCTGTCTGTCAAATAAATAAATAAAATCTTTAAAAAAAATAATAATAATAATTGCCATGAATTAAGGGAAAAAGCAACCTGACTTTGTTTTTTTTTAAAGTACAGTACAGTCTACCTTGCTTTCAACTCTCTGCAGTCCTTTGCACTAAAGAACGTATGTCCATCTTAAGAAATTGATAGAGAACTAGATTTAATAAATACACAAGCATAATCTCTAATGAGCCTATGAAGGATGACTGAAAACAACTGGTTGACCTGTAATCTCATTTATACCATTAATGAGGTTTGCTAAGCTAAAGTAAAATTTAACCAGGTTGTTCTACTGCAAATTCCAAACAAATATAATGTCAAACCATATGTTCTTTCAGTTTAACTTTGACTGTAACTGTCTTACCTATTAGAAACCCACCTTCAATTATCTAAAATAGCCATACATACAGACATACATAACTGCTCTAAGAAAGAAGTGAAATGATTTCATATCACAGAATCAGTTTGTAATTTAAAGCTGAAAAGTTAATATTTATAGGTAGGTCCTTCACTTAAAATTAAAAAGAATTCAAAATGGTAATAATTTACAAGACTCTTCATGCATGCCTAGACATTACAAACATAACTGCATAAAATTTTCCGTAATAAAGAGCAACAAAGAATCAAATTCCACAAGGTTAAGACTTTCAAAATGTTCAAAATGACCTTGAAATGACCAGTAATTTAGAATGCACATTTCAGACTTTATCTAAAATTAAGTTACATTTATTATTACGCAAAAAAGGTAATTTTCAATTAACAATTTAGTAACTACAAAAATGCATTCCATTACCTTCCTCAAGTTCCAGCTCTTCTTCGTCCTCTTCATCTTGCTTACTGTCTATAACTGTATGGAAAACACGTATATTTAAAAAATCTGAGCGCTTGCTTCGGCAGCACATATACTAAAAAATCTGACAATATACTTAAGTGATAAAACTACAGAGAGAAAAGCAGGAAAGTCATTACCATAAAACTCTGGAAAGTAGTTACTTTTGTAAGGAGGAAGCAATTAATGATTGAGGGGATCAAAAAGGAAGTTTCTGGGTGCTGGCACCATTTATATCTTACCCAGATAGCAGTTTTATGGGTGTGTTTTTTGTGATAAACCACGTAACTTTGCAAGGCAACTCTGATTTCTAGACTTTTGTGTATTTTACTTCACAAGAAAAAGGTAAGAAAATGTAAGAAAAAAGGTTAATAAAGGATAACTTATATTCTAATTATAGAGACAAGAGTATTTGGTGAAAAAAAATCTCTGAGAAGAAAATCACCTCAAAATTGCAGCCTCAGCTATACTGACACAACAGATATGAGAGATAACCATCTGTTTTTCTGGCCAAAATCATCAAGCTTGCTATATGACTAACTGCAGTGACCCCCTATTCTGTAGGTAAAAGCAAAAAATAAAATTAGATCTCGAGTGAAAAAAAAAAAATGTGATGATATTAGTAAAGAGCTACAATGTTTACTAATACACTGGCTGACTGATTAGATTCACCTGGCTTCTCCCTGGTCTGCGGGATTATACCACTTTTATCCTTGATAGGAAGTAAGTGAATCAGTTCCTTTTCTGGTGCAGTTTGCAGAGTTCTTGGTATTTTTTCATATTTATCTATAACACGCTCATGCTTTCGTTTCTTGGCGTGAACAGGTTCACTGCAGGAAAGAAAAATTCCAGTTTTAGTGTATTTACAAAGGAATCTAGAGATTATTTTAAAAGTATGGAAAAGTAAACTACTAGGCAAACCTCCAATAGGTATATAGAAAATAAAAAATAAAAAAATCAGTATATAGATACTAGCACCAGACCAGGCACATAGTAGGCACTCAAGTTAACTAAATGAATAAAAGAATTGTACAGTCTCCCCCAAAGACTACAGCTGCCTTCAGATACAAAAGAGAAGTGAAAGCTACAGCAGATTCTTTTTGAAAACTATTCCACAAAGCTAAGGGTGACATCATGCTGTTTTACTTTCCCAAAAACCTTGAAACTATTGCATGGACTTCGGAGTTAATAAGATCTAGGTTTAAACTGCAGATCCACTAGTTGTGATGGCAGGAAGCATCGGTTTCCTCTGTAAATGGGAATAATATGTCCCCAACAGGGTAACAAGGACTGAGATCGTAGCCATTAAGAACTCAGGACTGTTCTGTCAATTCCCCAGAGAACTACATTCTCCCCCCAGGACACTCTACTTCACTATTCAGACTCAAAAGAAATGAAGATATACACTAAATAAAATCAGTTTGCTTTAGTCATGAACTTCCTTTATTTAGGAAATAAACTGAGTTACTCTCTTATGCTCCGAGCTGAACATCTTGCACTACTAACCACCTAACTAAAATTCAGAATCAAGTTTTTAATACTGAAAAGATGTGAATGTTTATAATCTAAAGGAAGTATTACCTAGAAGAAAGATCTCTCGTTAGAAAAGATGCTCTTTGTCCTAAGTCTCTCATTAACTGCAAGTCATCTGCATCCATCATATCCAAAGGAAGGGCTTCCTCTTCTTCCTCCTCTTCCCTCTCAATCCTTTTACCTGTTCCAACAACAAAAACAAATTCAGAAACTGGTATTCCAGGTATAGAACTCTGTGTTTTTGTGTTAATAAGAGAAAAAGTTTATGCTTTTCTAGTACAGTCAGCCTGGTGTTTCTAAATGGGAGCACTAAAGACATGCTGGGCCAGACGGCTTTGTTCTACCGGGGTGTCTTGAGCTAGGCAAAACGCTAGCATCTCCAACCCCTGAAAACTAAATGCCAGGAGTCTTCGCAGGTCACTGTCACAACTAAAAAATAAAATGCCTCCACACAGTCTGCAATGTCTTTCAGAGCACGAGAGAACCGAGGACTTAGCTGCTTCACTCCTTCTGATCCCCACTGACTTCCTTTCCACTTCAGCCACCCCCTCTGCAGGCCGCATCCCAAACCTTGGTGCTCACCCCAGGCCTTGACCACAACCGTTTGTCCTTCTAGGTCTCATCTGGTTACTTCCACTGCACTTCTGTGACCCATATATAGGTCTTCTATCCTCTGACCACTCTACTTCTATCTTCCATTGTGTTCTACACTCCTGAACTTCCCCTGCATGGTTATCATTTCAACTGCCCTCTTGCCAATATCCTCAACTACCTTCCCTTCTACGGTTTACGCACTTACATCTAACAAAACCCCAACGGATCACTCCATCTTCTGTCTGTCCCTCATTCTTTCTCTTTTTTAGTATAAAAATGAATGTCGACTAAGTGCCAAGCAGTGGTCTAAGTGCTAAGGATTCAACCATGAACAAGACAATCTTAGTTCCCTAACAGAACCTGTAATTCTCCCTGACTCCAATAACACTAGTAAATATTGCCATACAAAGGTACACCTTGCATAGAAAGGAACTCCTACCTACTCTAAGTGAGCTTACCATTTCTCAACAGTGACCAGCAGCTGGTTTATTTCCCTGATCAGCTTTCTCTCTTCCTTAGACTGTTCAAATCTTTTCTCTATCATCACACTTCTAACGCCATCACCCGCCTCACTTCATAATCCTCAGAGGAGCTAGCTTCCTCTATCACTAAGAAAAGAAAAGCCAGAAGCTAGAAACTCCTGCAATTTCCCACACTGAATTCAACAACATCGGCCTCCATCCCTTGTTTTCCTTCTCATAACTTTTTAAGAGCGTCCCTCCTCCTGGGCTCTGGATCTCAGAACTTCTTACCTTCTCCTATCATTTAAGCCCTCTCTCCCTTGGACCTTCAAACTGTCTAGTCCATTAAATTCTTTATATCAGCATTTTAAGATGGTCAAGTCATCCTCCAGTGGGCAATTTGTCAACCTTCGCTTCATAGATCATATAGATCATACTGATGGACTATAGCTCTGTCAGTCTTAACAGCTGTATTGTATTCCACCATAGATAAACAACATTATGTCA
The DNA here is from genome assembly GCF_002288905.1 of Enhydra lutris kenyoni. Lineage (NCBI taxonomy): Eukaryota > Metazoa > Chordata > Mammalia > Carnivora > Mustelidae > Enhydra > Enhydra lutris. The sequence continues at coordinate 47,776,911 of NW_019154096.1, forward strand.
CTCAATAATTCCTGTTGATGAACATCTTATTTTCAATTTTTGATCATGGTGGCATTTTTTTTTTTTTGCTATTATTAATAACGTTGAAATGAGCATACTTGGAAATATATTCTTGGCAAATATTTTCAAATATAATCATAGACTGAATTCCTAACAGTAAGATTGTTAGGTCAAAGGAAAAGCATTACCTGAAAATCTTTTTGTGATACTGTATTTGAGTTTATAAATATATTTTTATTCAAATGGTATAAGCATCTCATACATGTGGCAAAAGTCTATAATTTCAAGTGAGTGAAAGCATCAATACACACTACTTTTCACCTTTTTTTTTTTAATTAACTATTTTGTAGACTATTTCATGTTGGGACATAAAGAATTTCCTTCTTTCTTTCAACATCCTTCTGATTTCTAACACTGTACAGTTCTGGTTTTCTTCCTAATTCTCCTAATAAACCTCATTACATCACATTATTCTTCCACCCATTCCTTAAACGCTGGGTTCCTTAAAATTCTTTCTTGACTCTCTTGTTCTCACACTACACAGTCTTCACATTGACTCTACCAAGTCTAAGGCTTCAATTACCATCTAAGTGCAGATAATTCCCAAAGCTGTTCTCTCTAACTCAGATACTCATACCTTACCGCTTAATAGACTTCATTTAGATGCTCAGCATATAAAAATAAGTATTTTACTTTTTATATATAATTATAACATATCACATTTTTTAAAATTCCACTGAAATTTAGATAGAAAATATCTTAAAAAGCATGTAACTCAAGCAACATTTTTTTTTTTAAACAGATTGTACCTGGAGATTAAGTGACCAACTAAGGCCACTTTGCTAATAACAAAATTAAGGTAAAAACCCAAGTTTCCCCACTTCCAGTCCAACAACCTTTTTATACATCACAATAATATGTAACCAAGAGATCAAACTAAATAGGTCAGATTTAAGAAAATGAGATATACATGGGAAGACTAAAGTCAGGTACGATCAAATATAAATACCCTGAAAGCACCAGAACATTGTAGAGGAACTGGTTTGACTCAAAATGGTCAGAATCCTTACCCATTTTGAGTACTTGGGGAGTTCTTCAATAGTTTTACAAAAGATAACCCTGACAGTTACAGCTCAATTTCACTCCAAGTTTCCACATGAAAAGAAAGCTGAAGCTGAGAAAATTAAGTGAACCTTGGCAACACTGTCAAGGATGCCCCAGAGAAAGGCAATGTTCTTACCTAAGCTGACTGCCAGTGAATGAGAAAGTGGCAGCGCTGGCATGTTCCCCAACAGTTATTTACACAGCTACTCTCAGTTTGTTTTCCCAAGTATTCTATCTTCAGACCTGCTTTCTAGACAAACTAAAAGCAGAGACTAGCTCTTTTTCAGTGAATACCATCCTGTAATGTTTTCTAACACGGACTGTGATAAAGCACATAGGACTACTACCCTTACTTACTCTTGGGAAGATCTGGAAACAAGACTGATTACTAGAAAGCAATGTTATTTCATGAACATTTTAGGACAAATCAATAGAAACTACAGGACATGAATGCTTTCCCAATTACCTGGTCGTTTTCTCTTTGGGTCCTCCAGTGGCATCGGTTTCTTAGACACAGCATCTTTTACAGCTTGTCTTAGTTTCCTCTGTTCTTTCCGGTACTTCTTGAGAGTGCTTTGTTGTTTAAATTGCTTATTTTTTAGCTTGTTTTCAAGTTTGACTTTACTAGTTTTTAGTAACTTCCGAAAGCTTGGGACCTGTTTTTTATTTCTTCTCTAGAAAACAACAAGAGTACAGCATACCAGAAATTTAAACTGCAAACCCAGAACAAAATGTTGTCTTTAAAGTAAGTGACATTCATATATCGTGTTACTGCTTGCTAAGTTCTCCAACATATTTGATTCCAACAACCTCGTTAAGCAGTGATTGCTGCTACCTTCAAATAGCTGATGAAAAAGCTAAGGCTGAGAGAGATTATATGACTTGTCAAAGACTCAAACTAAGGAGGGCAAACGGAATTAGGATATTTGGATTTCGACGCTTGCTGGTAACCTCTAATTGAGAAATTCAAATCCCAGCTCTTTTTCTTTGAGAAGCGGGGCAAATCACTTACTTTTTTATCCCCACACCCGTTAGGGGAAAAAATGGACTCATCTCGCGTCCCATGACTCACATTATAAACTCGCTGAGAGCAAGACCCTGTCACATTTGTAAAATAAAGGGTTCGAAAGACGGTCTCGAAGAACCCTTTAATGTCCGACACTCTACAGAGAGAAGACTCCGTGCTTGTATCATCGCGGCCCCCTGAAGCCGAGCGCGAGCACAATAGGCGATCCAGATCTAAGCGCCGGGAGGCTGGCAGCGCACAGAAAGGAGGGAGCCCCGAATCCAAGCCACCGCCCCCTATACAAGGGCAAAAACTCGCCGAAAAACTACACCAGGGGGCCTAAGCCGCGGAGATCGGGCTCCTCACGACACTTACCGCTTTCATCCTTAAATATGAAGAGTCCCGACCCTACAGTTTCACCCGGGATAAATGTAATCCAGGGATCGCAAGGCTGTAACTAACACACGTGCCCAAGCCCCTAAACTGCGCCAGGCGGAAGCTACCCCTGGCCCCTCCCCATCCTCCGCCGCCGGAAATAGAAGTGGGACTTCCGTGCCCAGATTCGGCCGCGCGCCCTCTCGCGGCACCGGGCGGGTGGCACGCCGGTGAACGCGCCGGTGAACGCGCCGGTGAAAGCGCCGGTGAACGCGCGGTGTCCCTGAGCCGCGCTTGCCGAAGGCGGGTGGCCCCCGGGGAACTTCATAAGGTCTATGATTCCTGTCCTGTCGCCCAACTTCCTTTAAAGTCCTGGGGAAGTCGGGCTCCACCTTTCAGGACGAAAGGGCTTGCTTTTTATCAGTCACCTCCCAGCACGTCATGCCTCTCATCACGCAGCGTATCTCATCTTTCTGTCAGAGATACTGACCTTTGCAGTTGGTTTTCCTCCGTCGAGGCTTGAGGGCAGGAAAGGCCTACTCCTTTTGTGTCATGCCTGCCCCCTCCACGGGCTCTCTGGGCATGTTTGTGGAATGGCGAATGACTTCTCATGACCTTCCGGAACTCGAAAGTCTCTCAATTCTTTTTTTTTTTTTTTTTTTAAGATTTTATTTATTTATTTGACAGAGAGAGATCACAAGTAGGCAGTGAGGCAGGCAGAGAGAGGGGGAAGCAAACTCCCTGCTGAGCAGAGAGCCCTATGCGGACTCCATCCCAGGACTCCAGGATCATGACCTGAGCCGAGTGCAGAAGCTTAACCCACTGAGCCACCCAGGCGCCCCTGGGAAGTCTCTTAATTCTTGATATTTTATTTTGAAACGTTTCTTGCTGTCATTTCAACCATTGTCTGATAAAGAGGTATGTCAGTGAGACTCTGCATTTCAATATTTTGCAACTATTACCTTTGTGTAAATTTTTGTCTGATTAATTACACCAAAGTCATTAATTCCAATAGGAAGATGTAGGTACTGCAAAAATAATAGTTTTCAAAATGTTTGTCCCTCAAGGACCTTTTTTTTTCCTGAATAAGTTTAAGAATTTCACTCCAGTTTATTTTTTAAAGAAATAAAGCCTGTGGTTCTTGAGCACAGCTCCCAACGGACTCATGACTCCTGCAGCCCTAAGCCAGGTGGGAAAAGCTGGAGAGAGAGACCCAGAAGTCTGAGCTTCCTGGTGGGTGTTAGTGTTAAATAGATTGGGAAGAAAACTGCCAGTTTCTGGGTTCCACTTCAGAGACCAGGAATCCCATCCTATCTGGAATGCTTTCCCTCCCTCCCAAGTTCACCAGTTTGGCCCGTTGTTCTCTGTCCTTCCACACAGACTCAGAAACAGCAGAGTCTGTCCCACTGGAGTATTACTTCATCAAACAAACTGAAAACATTACGCTGTGCTCTTCCCAAGTGCCAAAATCCCTTACCAAACAGCAATTTATCTCTGGTCACTCCCATCCTTCCAGCCTTCCCTCCAGTCTCTCCACTGGTGAGGCATCCCCACTTCCATTCAAAACCAGTTTTTCTCCCAGCTTTATCAGACTCCTGTACCACTAATTATCACTTCTCTGTTTTCCCTCTCCCTTGGATCCTTCCCCGCAACCTATTAGCACATTCAAATCTCTTCCATAACTTTCTTTCTAATGACAATCTTTTTTTAATTTTTATTTACTTATTGAGAGAGAGAGAGAAGGAATGAGTAGAGGGGAGGGGCAGAAGGCGAGGGAGAAGCAGATGCCCTGCTGAGCAGAGAGTCTGATGCCAGACTCCATCCCAGGACCCTGGGATCATGACCTGAGCTGAAGGCAGACACTTAACCGACTGAGTCACCCAGGCGCCCCTGACTCTATCTCCTTTTAGTTACTGTTTCATTTTCCTCCTTTCCTGCTTCTCCTTATCTAAAAAAACAAAACAAAACAAAACAAAACAAAAAACAAAGAAACTGGTATTCCGATGTCTTCACTTCCTCTTTTCTGTTATCACAGCCCAAGTTTGTGCTAGCTTCTTGAGGAATTAAATCATATGTTTGGCCCTTTCAAGTCTATAAACAGCTTGAATCCCTAGATCATTTTGCAACAGTTGTTGCCAAGCTAACTCCCTCCCATCTTGAATTTGAGCAATTATTTGAACACAAACTTAAAAATGGAAGTTTATATGATTTCTACTAAACATGTTAAGCCTCTGCCTTTGGCTCCGCTCAGGTCATGATCTCAGGGTCCTGGGATTGAGCCCTCTCATCGGGCTGTCTGCTCAGCAGGGAGCCTGCTCCCCACCCTCTCTCTGCCTGCCTCTCTGCCTACTTGTGATCTCTCTATGTCAAATAAATAAATAAAATCTTTAATGGTTTCTCAATTCTATGTTCTCCAGCTTTGTGTCATTTCCCACTAGTTCAACCCACTGCTAAACTCGGGCTTTTAGGCCCTCTTGGATCCTCCAGAGCTTTCCTGAACACTTGGGCTAAGAGAGGTCACTGGGCTACCCCAAACTATCTTCACAAGTATTATATGCAGAGATTCCTATGAGCCCTTTAGAGCAGTCTATTAAGAACCCATCTAGATCTGCCCATAACATTCCACTGTCGCTCTCATTGGGGTCATTAAAAACCTCCAAATTGTTTTTCTAAGTATGCACTAAGCTATATCATCTCTTTGTACTCTTTTTTTTTTTAACCTCACTAGCTCTCTACTACATTTGATGCTACACATTTCTTCTTTCTCACATTACAGTGTCAGTGTCCTTGGCTTTCCTAACAACCTCTTCCCTGGGTTCTTGTCCCACCTCCATTTCTTCTTCCTCTTGCTTTTTCAATGTAGGTGATTCTCAGGGTTCTGGCCTGGGCCCACTTTTCTACTTCTCATTCTACTTGCTCTTCCAGTGTGATCTCATCCATCTACATATTGTAAAAAGATTTCCAAGTCTTTCGTCCAGTCCATACCTCTCCCTCCAAGCTTCCTTGTCATAGCTACCTCCTTCTGGACATCCCCACATGGTTACCATGGAACTTCAAATCACCATGCTCAAAACCAAACTATTTTCTTCACTGGGGCCCCTTCCAATATTCCCTATTTTATTCGTTTACCCACAGCTAAAATCCCAATACTCCAGAGATCTTGGGATACAAGCTAGGGCTTTCTTGGCCATTCTCTATAATAAACTGATTTTCTAAATGTCACTAAATAGGCATAGAACAATAAGGCTTCTGGTGTTCCTGTCCCACAAGATAATTCATATAAGTTGTAACAAGGGACCTTGAAACTAAAAGCACAAAATGGGCTCAAAAGAGATGTTGTATTTCCTAAAGAGGAATTACTATATGGCGCCAGATTATAAATGTAAATCTCCAAAATTCAGACATCAAGAATTTGAAAATATATATGTGAGGGGGCGCCTGGGTGGCTCAGTGGATTATAGCTTCTGCCTTCGGCTCAGGTCGTGATCCCAGTGTCCTGAAATCGAGCCCTGCATCTGGCTCTCTGTTCAGCAGGAGCCTGCTTCCTCCTCTCTCTCTCTGCCTGCCTCTCTGCCCACTTGTGATCCGTCTGTTAAATAAATAAATAAAATCTTAAAAAAAAAAAAGAAAATATATATGTCAGGACCTCTTCCTTTAGTAATGTCAAAATATAGTTGAAAAAAATGTATATATAGTTGAGAAAGATAATTATGCATGACCAAATAGAGATTAATAGAAGAGTTTGTAGGGGCATCTAGGTGGCTCGGTCAGTTAAGCATCTGCCTTCGACTCAGGTCATGATCCAAGGGTCCTGGGATAGAGCCTCCGCAGCATCAGGCTCCCTGCTCAGCACTCTGCCTGCCACTATCCCTGCTTGTGCTCTCAGTCAAATAAATAAAGAAATATTTTTTGAAAAGTAGAAGAGATTTATAGGTGCTAAAAGAAAAAAAAAGCTTGGGAAGAAATGACAGAGCAATGTATACTTAAATGGACACTTATAAAAAGGACAAAGTTCATACAGATGGGATAATGCTTTCTGAGGAAGATCACACAGGTAATGCAAATAATTTTCATTCTGGCCCATCAGGAAATGAAGTTAAAATAGCTAATAACTATAATTACAACTAATGATTAATTATGGAATTAAAATTGTAAACAAAAGACTGATGCCAAAAAATAATAATCTAGCAGGTTTTGTTGGTATCCCGTCAACATCCTCTCAGCACTTACTTCACACATGCAGAAAAACATCCTCTATAAGTGTTTACAACTTTTAACCTGAAGACTTTTTCATGAACCCTGAAAAATAGGTCAGAAGTGCCAAAGAATTTTTGACTCCTGAGAGCAGTCTTCAACCAGTGATAAATTGAAGTTGAAGGATAAATTGTGGAAGGCTGAAAAATGTCCTCCAAAGATATTTGGTCCTAAGCCCTAAAGCCTGTGAATATTACCTCATATGGCCAAAGGTGTGAATAAGGATCTTGAGATGGGGAGATTATCCTGGATTATCCAGGTAGGCCCCAAATAGAATTACATGTGCCTGTATATAAGCTTGGAGGAGAGAGATTAGAAGAGGAAAAAGCATTGTGACTACAGAGCAGAGATTGTAGTGATGTAGCCACAAATCAACTAATGCCCCAGCACCAGAAAGGGCAAGAGGCAAGAGACAGATCCTCCCCTAGATCCTCTGGAGGGAGCACAACCCTGCTGACAGCTTGATTTCAGTAATAATGATTTCTGATTTCTGATCTCAACTGGTGAGAGAGTGAATTTTGTGGGCACCTGACTGATTCAGTCGGTAGAACCTGAGACTCTGGATCTCAGAGTTGTAGGCTTGAGCCTCACATTGGGTGTAGAGATTCCTTTAAAAAAAAAAAAAAAAAAAACCTTAAAAAATTTTCTGTTGTCTTCAACCACCAAATTTGTGACAATTTGTCACAACAGCCATCAAAAACTAATACACCAGTGTTTACACTAATCAGCATGCTAATGTTCTCATTCCACAGAAGTAGGATGTCTCTGAGGCATCTTCCACATTGTCTCCCAGAGATCCAAGGAAGGATTGAGCTCCACCTACAAAGTTAACCTACTCATCAGCCCACTCTTTCATAGTCCTTTTCTTCCCCGTCTCACTTCCCCACCCTTCTATCAGTGGTCTCAGGACTCTTCTTTAAAATAAACCACTTATACTTAAATCCTTGTGTATTAGTTTTCTGGGGATGCCATAACAAAGTACCATAATTTGCATGACCATAACAAACTTATTCTCTCTCAGTCTGGAGGCTGAAAGTTAGAAATAGAGCTGTTGGCACACAGTTGTTTCCTTTTTAGGGATCTGAGGGAGAATCTCTTCAATGCTTCTCTCCTAGCTTCTGGTGACAGCTAAAAGTCCTAGGAATTCTTCAGCCTGTGAGTGCAAGACTCTAGTCTCTGCCTCCATTCTTACATAGCATCCCCTTGTGTCTATGTCTTCATATGGCTGTCTTCCCCTCAGATTGGATTAAGGGATCACGCTAATGACCTCATCTCAACCTAATTACATCTGCACAACCCCTGTTTCCAAATAAGATCACATCCATAAATACTGAAGGTTAAGATTTTATCATATTTTGGAGAGCAAACAATTCAACCCATAAGACCTTGACTCAGGGTCAAATTCGGGGACCCCAACCTAAGACTTATCACTTATTAAACACTTTTTATGTTTCTCTAAGTACAAATTATTTCATTTTATCCTCAAGAATTTTATAAGATAAATATTAGCTCCATTTTAAAGTTAATGAATTTGAGGCTTAGATATACTGTAACAAAGTCTGCATTTTACCAGGTGGGAAATGTAATAAAATGCTAGTTCCACCAGTGGGAGTACTTTTTCAGCAAAAGGAATCAAATGCCTTAAACTCTTTTGCTAATCCGCTATATTATAGAACAGGAAAAAATTAAAGAGGATCTTCTTAGGGTTCTTTTCTACTTAAGATTTTTGTTGATAAATTAAACTGGTAACACATGACATTTCCTCTTTCTTGTATTAGTTGTTTAGAGCCATTATTTATCCGTTGCTTTCCAAAATGTCTAGGGAAGGGGAAGTAGATTCTGTGCACAATGTCGTGTATAGTTTCTAATAGTCCCTTTGGCAGCAACAGTTCCTCGCTCCCCTCCCTGTACCAGACTCTGCTAGGAGCTCTCTATGAAAGAATGTTTATAAAACAAGGACACTTTGTCTCTAGATCTCTATTCTAAAGCTGCTGGGAAGTATAGCTGAGCACGAAGGGACTATAGAGTGAAACTAGTATCTAAAGTAACATGTAAGTCATCTCCCACCTCCCACAACATACCCCTGCTTATTGTAATATTCTCTATCACCCCATCACCAAAGCTCAAGTCCTCCCTCTGCTTGGAAATACCTCATTCATGTACTTACCACATACACACAGAAGGCCTGTTTAGGTGGCATTTTCCAAGTTGCTGCTGCACTCGGAGTGACAACTGTCACTCCAGAAAGAAGATAAAGATCTGCCCCTAAGGACTCTCTTTCTTGGGCCCATTAGGGCAAAAGAGACTTTTTAATGTTCTGTTTAGGACCTCTTTACAAAGGAAATTTGTGGCTTCTGGAGGTAGCAAAAATGGGAAGTGAAAGAGGGGAAGGATGTAACTGGAAGGGACAGGCTCCAAAATAGCTAGTTTTTAAACATAATTTAAGGATGTATGTGTATATCATAGTAGAATTATAGTTTTAGTGATCATATGAATTGCCTATCTCTGCTTAATAAATGACTCTAAAACTTAGCAACTCAAAACAATAAACATTTATTATTTCACTCAGTTTCTGTGGATTTGCAATTTAGGAGTGGCTTAGCAAAATGTTTCTTGTTCTGGAAGTTGAAGTCTAAGTGTTGGTTAAGGCTGCACTCATCTGAAGACTTTAGTGAGGCTCCAGGATTAACTTCTTTTTTTTTTTTTTTAAGACTTTATTTATTTATTTGACAGAGAGAGATCACAAGTAGGCAGAGAGGCAGGTAGAGAGAGAGGGGGAAGCAGGCTCCCCACCGAGCAGAGAGCCCGATATGGGGCTCGATCCCAGGACCCTGAGACCATGACCCGAGCCGAAGGCAGAGGCTTTAACCCACTGAGCCACCCAGGCCCCTCCAGGATTAACTTCTAAGATGGCTCACTGGTGCGGCTCTTGGCAAAAGGCCTCAGTTCCTTACTGTCGGCAGGAAGCTTCAGTTTTTCATTGTGTGGACATGTCCTTAGAACTGCTTCAGTATCTTCATGACAAAGCAGCTTCCCCCAAAGCAAGAGAGAGCAAGGGGCAAGCTCTAATGTCTTTTAAGATCTAGTCATATATTGGTGTTTAAACCTAGTTACAGATTTAAGTCACCCAGGAACTTTGGAAACTAAGAACACCCCATCCCACGTAAATGAAATCAAATCTCTGAGGGTGATGCCTAAGCATTGGTGTTTTTTACTCTTTTTAAGCTACCAGGTGACTCTAATACAGGCATGTTTGAGAATCCTGCGTGGGGTACCGACTCTCAGATATAGCTGCACGTTGGAATCACTTGGGGCGGGAATTGAAAACACCGATTCTATAGTCCTTTTATAGGGTAAATTTTGCTCCCCAATTCATATATTGAAATCCTACCCCTAGAACCTCAAAATGTGACTATACTTGGAGATGGGTTCTTTAAGGAGGTCAAGTGAGGTCATTAGGGTAGGCCCTGGTCCTTATGAGGAGATCAGGATACAGGTTCAGAGATAAGACCTTGTGAAGAAACAAGGAGGGAAAAACCACCCTCTACAAAGCCAAGAAGAGAAGCTTCAGAAGAAACCAACCTTGTGGGCGCCTTGATCTCTGATTTCTAGCCTCCAGAATCCTGAGAAAATAAATTGAAAAGAATAAATAATGAGGAGCCACCCAGGCTCTGATACTTTGTTATGGTAGCCCTAGTGAACTAATACAGAATCTATCCTCAGAATTCTGATTTCATAGGCATGAATATGACTGGGGATCAGAACATTTTTAATGTTCTCAGGTGATTTAATGTGCATCAGGGTTAAGAGTCCCTGTTTTAGGTATCCTGATGTCTGACTTCACCTGTTTATTATTTTTTTAAGATTTTATTTATTTATTTGTCAGAAAGAGTGAGCACAGGCAGACAGAGTGGCAGGCAGAGGCAGAGGGAGAAGCAGGCTCCCCGCTGAGCAAGGAGCCCGATGTGGGACTCGATCCCAGGACACTGGGATCATGACCTGAGCCGAAGGCAACCGCCCAACCAACTGAGCCTCCCAGGTGTCCCTGACTTCACCTGTTAAAAAAAAAAAAAAAGATCTGGTTTTGGAAGTCATCACCTCCGCTATTCAGTTGGTTAGAAGTGAGTCACTTAATTCAGACCACATTCAATGATAGGGAAATGAGAGTTCCCTTTTTGAAGGGAGAAGTATCAAAAAAATTTGTGGACACATTTGAAAATAATCAGTGTTAATGGGGCACCAGGTGGCTCAGTTGGTTGATTTCAGCTCAAGTCATGATCTCAGGGTCCTGGGATTGAGCCCTGGGTGGGGCTTCATGCTCAGTGGGGAGTCTGCTTAAAGATTCCCTCTTTCTCTCTCTCCTACCGTCCCTCTCTCCCTCACCCTCTGCCTCTTCCCCGACTCACACTCTTTCTCTCTCTCAAATAAATAAGTAAATCTTTTTTAAAAATGAGTGTTGAGTCCAATGAACATTTATTGAGCATCTTTACTAGGACCTGAGTGGGCACTGGAATTCAAAAACAAACCATTTTCCTGCCACTCAGGCCTAAAGAAATTGGAATTTTTGTGTGGGTAGGTAAGAGGCAATTTTAGAACACAGGACATTACAAGACTATGATAGTTTAAAGCTGATTGTTCATGAGGTGAGATGTAAATTGCGGACAATATGAGGGATTGGTTTTCTTCTGAGCAGAGGAGAGAGGTTATTTTGTAACCTTGTGACTGCCCATTCTTGAAACTTTATAGAATCTGAACTGAGAAATGAGGAAGTACAGAGATGGTGATTCATTCCATCTTGTAATCCTTGACACCTGGGTCATTATTTTTTATCTACAAATAATATTTACTGGTTTGTTGAATTAAAAATTTTTTAAAGATATCATTTATTTATTTGACAGAGAGAGAGAGAGCGATCACAAGTAGGCAGAGAGGCAGGCAGAGAGAGTGGGGGAAGCAGGTTCCCTGCTGAGCAGAGAGCCCGATGGAGGGCTCGATCCCAGGACCCTGAGATCATGACCTGAGCTGAAGGCAAAGGCATTACCCACTGAGCCACCCAGGCACCCCTGTTGAATTAAATTTAACTGATGAATTAAGATGATTCCTAAGTATAGACTCAGGTACCCATTTGATTTTTGTAAATTTTGATTGCTATGGTTTAGAATAATGTTTTCTGTTAATTTTTTTTAACATGGTCAACTCTTTTCTCTAGAATTTAGAGCAATCACAGAGGCACAAACTCTTTGAGGCCCATGACCCATACTCTGCCAGTGGAATTATTATGTTTGGTTAAAACAGTGTGTGTGTGTGTGTGTGTGTGTGTGTGTGTGTGTGTGTGTGTTTGTGAGAGAGATATTTTAAATTGATTTTTTAATGCATTTAGGTAGAAGACACAGTCAGTATGCATTCCCTTGTTCCTTACTACTTCCTGTTGTCTGATACCCATCAGCCATACTGGTCCCTAAAGGCTTCAGTGTGAGACCCAGGCACTTAGATTTAAAATTTCAGGATTACAATGCATAATAGTATTCTGGCCTATTCTTTTTTTTTTTTTAATAAAATTTTATTCATTTATTTCAGAGAAGAAAGAGAGAAAGGTAGAGGGGTAGAGGAGGAAGGGGGAAGGAAGAGGGAGAGTGAATCTCAAGCAGAGTCCACACTCAGCGCAGAACCTGATACGGGGCTGGATGCGGTGCTTGATCCCATGACCTGTGATCACGACCTGAGCTGAAACCAAGTCAGATACCCAACCGACTGAGCGGCCCAGGCAACCCTATTTGGCTTACTCTTACTCTCCATCCCAAGGGTGAGCTGTTTCCAGTAGATGACTTTTGGTTTTAGGTCAAAAGTACTGTTTCAGTGGTTATTGCTTTTTGTGCATTCTGCTAAACACTTGGTTTCTCTCTGTCTCTTCTTTCCCTTCCCTCCTAGTCAGTGTTTGTGGTGAATATTCTCATTTCCTACAATTTTCAATCCATATCCTCAATGATACATGGAAAAAAGCACACACAGAGGTCAGACAAACTTTGTTTTTACTAATTTTTTAAAACACAGGTAACAATGCCTGTGAGTGAAATAATGTAGATACAGCATTTGGGGTGGAAAAGGTGTGGTGAACGTAAGAAACATTCCCTCCAGGGGCACCTGGGTGGCTCATTGGGTTAAGCCTCTGACTTCGGCTTGGGTCATGGTCTCAGGGTCCTGGGATTGAGCCCCCTTATCAGGCTCTCTGCTCAGCAGGGAGCCTGCTTCCCCCTCTCTCTGCCTGCCTCTCTGCCTACTTGTGATCCCTCTCTCTCTGTGTCTCAAATAAATAAATAAAATCTTTTAAAAAAATTTTTAAAAATTTAAAAAAGAAACATTCCCTCCTTCTTATTGGCAAATACTTTCAAGAACTTCCGTGAGGCTTCTTGCACAGGCCTTCCACTTTTGACTCTCTTTTCCTATCTTGATTCTTTTCAGTTCATTCATTTATCCTTTTATTAATTCACTTACCCAACAAATATTAATTGGCCACTCGTTCTATATCAACCACTATGTCAGGGCCTGAGAAAAAGAAAATGATATTATCCCTGCTGTAATTGAGCTTGTGTTCTGCTAGCAGAAAGCAGGTATTAAAGAATCACACTAAGCGATGTGAAGTTTTCAAATTCTATAATTTTAGTTGTAATTAGTGCCAAAGTATTAAGTGTTAGGACCTATCATAACAGCAGGATGTGGCCTTGTCAGGGAGGTCATTCTAGGCTTTTACTGAAGGAATGATAACTTGAGATCTCAAGAAAACAGGTAATTCTGGTACGGGGCGTGGGGAGTGATTATAATTTCTAGCAGATGGAACAGCATGTGCAAAGCCCCAAAGGGGTTTGGTCAGTTTCCTGCTTGCTTGCTTTCTCCCTCTTTCTTTCTTCCTTCCTTATTCCTTTTCTTTCTTTCTCCTTAAGTGCAGAGGATCATTAACAACTTCCTCAGTTCTTAAAACATTATCATCATTTATTCATGCAAAGACTATCAGATGCATTTTTTATTTAGTACTATATTCAGTTTTATTTCCTTTCAGCAATTCCTTTCTTCTCTCTTCCATAGACAACTATTTTAACACGTTTAACATAGAGGAAGAATAGTTTAAAAATACCTAAGAAAATTTTTTTCTATATTCTTTTCTATTACTTTGGTAATAAAAATAAAGACATCATTGAAATATAAAGGGAAATATTTAATCTACTCCAGGTCTGGCCCCAAACATTTCTGAAAATACTAACGCTTGATAAATTTAGTCCTCCTTATGCCGAATTTATGTAAAAACTCTCATTTGATTATAGCAGTAACAGCTATTTGCAGAACTTGTCACTATTTTTGCAAGTCTGTCAATAGCTTTTTTAAAAAGCCCCCTCTTTATGAGGGGGCAAGAGAGGAGGGACAGAGGGAATCTCAAGCGGAATCTTAAGTGGGACTTCAGGCATGCTCCCTGCTAATGCAGGGCTTGATCTCATGCCCGTGAGATCATGACTGGAGCAGAAATCCTGAGTCCCACGCCTAACTGACTGAACCACCCAGGCACCCTTCAATAGATGCTGATAGATGCTTTTTCTTTCAGATGTAACTGAATGCCCTCTTGCAGCATAAAAAATATTTTCAGCTCTTGTTTTGTCACAACACATAGCTATGGCATGTATATGGAAATAATTTCAAGAGCATTCTTGTAGAGGGTTATCATTGAATCAACTTTTAAAATTTTCATAAAAAGGAAGAGTATAGAAAATTCAAAAACCTCCATTAGTCTTCTTTCTTGTCTATCCTTTGTGGCCTTCTCAAGCTAGTCATGCAGTTCTGTGCATCATTGTCATTATAATATGTAATTGTATATCTCTACCTTTTATTTAATATTACTTTGTAAAATTTCTCCATATTTCTGCATTTTTATCATTTTAATCATCTGCCTATGTCACTGATATACTAGATTTTCCTACACTTCCTGTATTATTGACAGTATCAGTAATTTTTCTTTAAAGATTTTATTTATTTGAGAGAGAGAGAGAGAGAGCAAGAGAGAGAGAGAGCACAAGCAGGGCGAGTGGCAGAGGGAGAGGGAGAAGAAGGCTCCCTACTGAGCAGAGAGCCTGACATGGGCCTCAATCCCAGGACCCTGAGACCATGACCTGGGCCCAAGGCAGACACTTAGCTGACTGAGCCACCCAGGCACCCCCACAATTTCGGTAATGTTTAACTTTTAACTCTTAAATATGTTGCTATAAGCATCTTTGTGTAGCTTTTGTTTTATTCTTTTGAATGATTTCCTTATGGCAGATTCCCAGGAGTAGGATTACAGTGCCTCTTAATACATGGCATCGGTTTGGTTCTCCAAAAGATCGGTGTGTGTTTCTAAAGCATTTCCTCTGTCTCTTGGTTTGTGGCTGTCCCTCTGTGGCTTACCAAGCAGCAGCTGCTTTGTGATTTTACTATCATTTATTTCCCACACATATCTTATCCGGCTGAGTTACTCTGTAATACACATCCTTTCAATACTTGTTATCTAGCTATAATCCACAATCTTAGTCTTACTCACCCCCCCGCTTACCAGGAGGGCCTTTGCCAAGCATGCATGGAATTTAAACCATTTGTGGATATTGAAGATGATTTCAGTACCAATCCAAGTCACATGGTCCCACAGAAGGTTGCTTATTCCCATTGCTTTACAGAACTTTCTTATGGATTTTGATATCAAATTTATTCTGAGTCTTGTCAACTGATTTCCAGTTGGATGTATTGACCACATTTTTGTTTAATCAGTTTATCATCAAACCTCATAAGCTCATCAAAGCTTTCAGATCAGCATATAGTGAGGATAACCTATGGTTATTTTAGGTCTCACTAGTGCCTACTCATGCAGCACAAGTCATCTTTAGGTTAGGCATTTATCCATGGAAGATGAAGTTGTGTGCATTCAAGAGTATAAATAGGAATCAGCTTCAGGCAGTTTCTGAAATGGCCTTGAGGATTATAGATAGGCTTAATCTATTGAGTTGGGAATTTCCGGGGTGCTAGATATGTATTTTTTTTAAAGACTGTATTTATTTGAGACAGAAAGAGAGAGAGAAAGAGAGAGAGAGAGAGTGTGTGTGTGTGTGTGTGTGTGTGTGTGTGTGTGT
>NW_019154096.1:47792892-47886941 GCF_002288905.1 Enhydra lutris kenyoni
GTGTGTGTGTGTGTGTGTGTGTGTGTGTGTGTGCATGAGATGGGGGAGGGGTAGAAGGAGAGAGACAAACAGACTCTCTGCTGAGCTGGGAGCCTGACTTGGGGCTTGATCCTAGAACCCTGAGATCATGACCTGAGCTGAAGTCACACGCTTAACTGACTGAGCCACCCAGGTGCCCCTAGATATGTATTTTGATGATAGTTTTATTCATCTATTAATTTATGTATTTGTTTAGTAAATGTTTATTGAACAGCTACTCTGTCCTTGGCACTGTGCTAGTTATTATTGCTAAGAAAGTGAACAAAATAAACACAGAGCTTGCAGTGTAGAGTGTGTGTGTGTATACAAATGCCAGTCCAAAATGCTATGAGACTGGAGCTATGACAGTGGCTACAAAAAAAAAAAAAAGAGTGCTTTGAAAGCATATAACGGAGTCTACTCAATTAGAGGGGAAGTCAGAGAAGAGTTCTCAAGAAGATATCATTAAAACTGAGTCCTTGGGGCACCTGGGTGGCTCAGTGGGTTAGGCCTCTGCCTTCGGCTCAGGTCATGATCCCAGGACCCTGGGATCGAGCCCCATACCAGGCTCTCTGCACAGCGGGGAGCCTGCTTCCCCCCCTCCCCGCCTGCCTCTCTGCCTACTTGTGATCTCTCTCTGTTGAATAAATAAATAAAAACTTAAAAAAACAAAAACAAAAACTGAGTCCTGGGGGGATGGTGAGGGGGGCGGGGAGTAGACACCTGGGTGGCTCAGTTGTTAAGCGTCTGTCTTTGGCTCCTCTCATGATTCCAGGGTCCTGGGATCAAGCCCCACGTTGGGCTCCCTGGTCAGTGGGGAGTCTGCTTCTCCCTCTCCTGCTTACCCTGCTTGTGTTCTGTCTCTCACTGTCTCTCTCTGTGAAATAAATAAATAAATTAAAAAAAAAAAAAAAAAACTAAGTCCTGGGGGAGCCTGGGTGTCTCAGTAAGTTAAGCAGCCAGCTCTTGATCTCAGGGTCCTGAGTTCAGGCCCCACACTGGGCTCATGCTGGGCATGGAACCTACTTAAAAAATAATAAACAAACAAACAAACAAGCAAACTGAGTCCTGAAGAAAGAGGAGTTAGCCCAGGTCAATAAGGTGGGGCAGAGTCCTCTAGGCAGGGGGACCAACATACATAAAGACCCTTAGGGAGAATGGGCTTTGCACATAATTTCAGAAACAGAGAAAAGGGTGATGTGCTGAAACATGATGAGTAAGGAGAAGAGAATTGAGAAATGAGGCCGGAGAGACAGATAAAAGTTAGTATAGCAAAAATCCCAGATCATTATGCAGAACATGCTAGATATACGAGCTTGCAGAAGGAGTTTTGTAGTAGCTGGAATGAAAAGAAGATCAATATGACTAAAGTCCAGGGATTCTGGGGAAAAGAAGGAGAGGAGGTTAGATAGGTATATAGACTGTGAAGAGCTTTGTAGGTCATGAGAAAATATTTTGGTTTTGGAAGCCATTACATTTAGATTAAGGAAGAAGAACCCTCCCCAAGTATACTCAGAAAAATATTGCCAAAAATGGAGAAAATAGGGCAATGAAAACTGAGGAAGAAATGTTTCTTTTAAAAGGTTAAAAGAGGGCGCCTGGGTGGCTCAGTGGGTTAGGCCGCTGCCTTCGGCTCAGGTCATGATCTTGGGGTCCTGGGATCGAGTCCCGCATCGGGCTCTCTGCTCGGCGGGGAGGCTGCTTCCCTCTCTCTCTCTCTCTCTCTGCCTGCCTCTCTGTCTACTTGTGATCTCTGTCAAATAAATAAATAAAATCTTTAAAAAAAAAAAGGTTAAAAGGTTATTATGATGATGACTAAAAAAGTAGGGCAGTGACAATATCAAGTTTGTGCTCTTAAAAAAGTACTTTGGCTACAGCCATGGAGAATCATTTGCGTGTGCCCCCAAGTGAATGTGGGGAGACCAGCTGAAGGTTAATTCTGTCACCCAGGAAGAGATGATGGCAGTTTAGTCTGGGTGGGTGGATATAGTGTGAAGTGAATAAATTTATTAGATATTTACATTTGATTCTCAGACATTATTCATATTATAGCTGAAAGTATATAAGGATCTTTCAGCTATCCAATTTCAGAGGATCTAATGTAAACCATGATGACTATAGTTGATAACACCATATTTTATTTTTAGAAAGAACAGTAAAAATATTTTATCTAAAAAATACAAGACATGTAGGAGGTAAAAAAAGATAGACTTTAGTAACTTCTTTGTGTATTCGCTTCCTAGGGCTGTAATAACAAAATACCAAAACCTAAGTAGCTTTAAAAAGCAGAGATTTATTCTGTCACAGTTCTGCAGACCAGAAATATGAAATCAAGGTCTTGGCAGGGTTGATTTCTTATGAAGGTTCTGAGGGATAATTTACTTCATACTTCTCTCCTAGCCTGTGGTAGCTGTTAGCAATTATTTTGTTTTAAGATTTATTTATTTATTTATTAGAGAGAGCGCACGCACACAGTAGGGAGGGAAAAAAAGAATCTCAAGCAGACTCCCTGCTGAGCATAGAGCCTGATGCAGGGCTTAATCCCATGATCTTGAGATCATGACCTGAGCCAAAATCTAGAGTTGGACACTCAACCAACTGAACTACCCAGGTGCCCCTAGCTGAAAGTAATTCTTTGTGTTCCTTGGCTGGTATACATGTCATTCCAATCTCTGCCTTCACCTTCACATGCCTTCACCTTCACTTTCACTTTCCCATGTCTCTATGTGTCTTTTTTTTTTTTCCTGTCTTTTTAAAGGACACTCATTACACCTATTTATTAGCTCTATGAAGAGAGGGAGGCCTAATTCAGGATGATCTCATGTTAAGAGTGTCTGCAAAGATCCTTTTCTAAATAGTCACATTCACAGGTACTAGAGGTTAGGACCTGGTCATATCTCTTGGGAGGACATAATAGAACCCACTATACTTGGTTAAGGGGATAAGGAAGAGATAAGTATCAAGGATTACTCTTGGGTTATAGGTTTGTACAATTAGACATACAGTGCTGTTATTCAGTAAGATATAGAATATTATAATAAGAATAGATTTCAAGGAGGCAATTATGAATTTAAACTTGTATATACTAGGTTTTAGATGGCTTTGATACCAGCAAGCAGAAATGTTGGGTAGACAGTTGGCATGTCCGATCTGGAGTGATTGAGTGGATGGTGGTGGTGCATATTAAGATAGAAAACAATGGAAGAAAACCAGGAGAGACTCATTTTAGTCTTATTATGTTTATGATACCTAGATATATCTGTATGGGAATGTCACATAGTTGGATTATAACGTAGGAGTGGTAGGTTAAATTCTAGTCATCAGTTTATAGATGATCATCAAAATCATGAGAATTAATGAGATTGCCTGGAGTACAGAGGGTTGAGTGAGACAGAAGAGGCTTCAGACTTAGAGGAAGAAATCCTGTCTTCCAAGGAAGAAACAGAAGAGGTGGCCAAAGAGGTAATTGGAAAACTGGGAGACTATGGCAACAATAGAGTAATGAAAACTAAGGAAAAAGAATGTTTCTTTCAAAAAGTTAACAGCTAGGGAAAGGAGTGTTTCGATATGGAAGGAGTAATCAACAGCATAAATGCTGTTGGAAGATCAAGCAACATGGAGACTGAAAACTTTCTATTGGATCAAGAATAAGAAAGTCATTAATGAGAGTAAAGAATAGTGTATGGAGGCTAGAACAGATTAAATGGGAGATGAGGAAATGCAGACATCTTTAAAACATTTTTTTGGAAATAACCTCAAACTTAGAAAAAGTTGCAAACATAGGGGCACCTGGGTGGCTCAGTTAAGCATCTGCCTTCAGCTCAGCTCATGATCTCAGGGTCCAGGACTGAGCCCCTGCATCAGGATCCCTACTGGGAAGTCTGTTTCACCCTTTCCTTCTACCTGCCTCCCCACTTTCTCTCTCTCTCTCTCTCGCCTACTCTCTCAAATAAATAAAATCTTTTTATAAAAAAAGAAAAAGTTGCAAACATAAAAATAGCATGAAGAATACTTATATATCTTTCCCAGATTATTCTACTGCTAACGTTTTATCCAGTTTCACTTTGACATGAGCTCTGTGTATGTGTGTGTGTGTGTGTGTGTGTGTGTGTGTGTGCATATGCATGAATAGTTTTTTTTTCTGAATTGTTTGAGGGTAAATTACATATATCATGACCCTTATCCCAAACACTCCACTGTATATTTCCTAAGAATAGAAATATTTTCTTATAGATCTGATACAGCAATTATAAATTATAAATATCAATTGTAATGGTAACTATCAATATTTACATTGACACCTTTATTTAACCCACTGTACATGTGACAATTGTATTGTCATATTTACCTTCATAGACTGTTTTCTTTTCCTCTACAGAGTACAAAATCAAGTTTAGGGGCAGGTATTACATCTAATTGTCATTTTGTTTTAATCTTCTTTCATCTCAACTATGTCCACAGCTTTTCTTTGTCTTTCATGATAATGGCATTTTTTGAAGAATGAGAATCCCCCATTTTATTTTCTAAATAGAATTTTCTTCCTTTTGAATTTGATTATTTTTGTGTGATTAGATTGAGGTTATACATTCTCAGCCACACTGTGTCCTTTTCACAGTATTGCAACTAAGTGTGCACAATGTGTAAACAGCTTTTTTTTTTCAAGATTTTTATTCATTTATTTGACAGATAGAGATCACAAGTAGGCAGAGAGGCAAGCAGAGAGAGGGGGGGAAGCAGGGTCCCCGCCGAGCAGAGAGCCCGATATGGGGCTCGATCCCAGGACCTTGGGATCATGACCCGAGCTGAAGGCAGAAGCTTTAACTCACTGAGCCACCCAGGTGCCCCTGTAAACAGCTTTTTAAAGAAGCTTGCTTGCTCAGGGAAGAAGAGAGATAAAGTTATAGCTATAAGCCAGTATTTCTCAATGTTGGTTGTAAATTAGAATTACTTGAATAGCTTTTAATATCAGTGTAGGGCTCCTCTTCTAGAGATATTGACTTAATTGGCCTTGGGTGGTGTCCAGACAGTAAGCATTTTTAAAACTTCCTAAATGTTATTAATTTGCAGGTGAGTTTGAGAAACATTGCTCTAAGAGTATGTGGGTGGTGACAAAGGTGATTTAACATGATAGAAGTTAAAGCACGTTTGAAAGATTTTTGGAAATCCTAGTACATAAGAAAAAGATTGAGGATTAAAGAAAGATATGAAGGGTTTTGACACCTTTTGTTTGAGGCCTTTGTACTCTCCTTGAGTACAGTTGTAGCAAAATTATATTATGGGATAAGGGACCATATTTACTGTTCAATAATGAGGCGAGGATCGTACTGGTAGAATATGACAAATTGTATGTGTTTTGAGATTTTCCGTGAAAGTCAAGTTTTCTTAGAAAACATAAGAATCCAAAGTATACTTGCAGTTTTCCATATTTTAACTGTTAATATTTTGTCACAGAGATTAAAAATATCCTTTCTCAGGGGAACCCTCTTACACTGTGGGTGGGAATGCAAACTGGTACAGCCACTCTGGAAAACAGTATGGAGATTCCTCAAAAAGTTGAAAATAGAACTACCCTATAAACCAGCAATTGCCCTACTGCGTATTTACCCAAGAGATACAAACGTAGTAATCCAAAGGGGCACATGCAGCCCAGCATTTATAGCAGCAATGTCCACAATACCCAAACTATGGAAAGAGCCCAGATGTCTATCAACAGATGAATGAATAAAGAAAAAGTGGTGTGTGTATATATACATAATGGAATATTACTCAGCCATCAAAAAAAGAAATCTTGCCATTTGCAATGACGTCGGCAGAAATAGAAGGTATTATGCTAAGTGAAATAAGTCAATCAGAGAAAGACAATTACCATAGTATTTCACTCATATGTGGAAATTAAGAGACAAAAAAGAGGATCATAGGGGAAAGGAGGGAAAAATAAAACAAGATGAAATCAGAGAGGGAGACAAACCATAAAAGACTCTTGATCATAGGAAACAAAGTGAGGGTTGCTGAAGGGGAATGGGTGGGGGGGGGACAGGATAAATGGGTGATGGACATTAAGGAGGGGATATGATGTAATAAGCACTGAATGTTATATAAGACTGATGAATGAGGGTGCCTGGGTGGCTCAGCTGGTTAAGCATCCGTCCAGGTCATGATCTCAGGATCCTGAGATAGAGCCCTGCATAAGACTCCCTGCTCAGTGGGGAGTCTGCTTCTCCCTTCCCTTCTGCTGTTCCCCCAACTTGTGTGTGCTCTCTCTCTCTCAAATAAATACATAAAACTAAAAAAAAAAAAAGACTGACGAATCACTGAACTCTACCTCTAAAACTAAAAAATTAAAAAAAAATCCTTTCTCATAATAGTTTCACCTTATTTATAGGAATGTACCAGGATATTTTATTTATGCCTAAAGTTGTAGTAATATAATATGGTATCAAAGGTTTTTTAATGTGGGGGGACCTGGCTGGGTCAGTTGGAAGAGCACATGACTCTTGATCTTGGAGTAATAGATCAAGCCCCAGGTAGGGTGTAGAGATTACTTAAATAAGTAAAACAAAAACAACAAAAAATTTTTAATGTCAAACTCTTTTTTTTTAAAGATTTTATTTATTTATTTGACAGACAGAGATCACAGGTAGGCAGAGAGGCAGGCAGAGAGAGAGAGAGGGAGAAGCAGGCTCCCTGCTGAGCAGAGAGCCCGATGCGGGGCTCGATCCCAGGACCCTGAGATCATGACCTGAGCCGAAGGCAGAGGCTTAACCCACTGAGCCACCCAGGCGCCCCATTAATGTCAAACTCTTAAGGACCACAAAAAGAATATGCTACACCTTGAAAATAGGTTTCTTAAAAATTTGTAAGATGGTATGTATTACTTATCAGATAAGACAGAATCTTTTACTGTTGAAAGTGGAAAATATAACCACTAACGCCTAAGAAGAATGACTGAAATACTTTATTATGGAATACATATTATTGTAGAAAAAGCTACAAAATGTAAATGTGCTTCAGTTTTGAAATCTTTACTGAGAAAACAGTTGTGTTGTATGGGCTATTATAATTCATAAAACTTTCACTGGTATTGACCAGGGGAGAGGAAGGAGATGAACCAAATAAACCATTTAGAGAAACTGGTAGTTTAAAATACTGTAGTATATTTAATAGAGGGAGAAATAGAGCTAGAAAGGAGTATGTCAACAAGTTAGTTAGAAAAGGCTTGAAAGGGGCACCTTGGGTGGCTCAGTAGGTTAAGCAACTGCCTTCAGCTCAGGGCATGATCCCAGAACCCGGGATGGAGTCCTGCATTGCACTCCCTGCTTATTGGGGAACCTACCTTTCTCTCTCTGCTCCTTCTGCTTTTGCTCTCTCACTCATGCTTTCTTTTCGCAAGTAAATAAAATCTTAAGAAAAAAAAGAAAAGATTTGAAAAATTTAGAAGTTAAGAAAGTTAGAAAAGAAAAAAGTTGAAACAAGATTGTGATTAGAGGGGCACCTGGGTGGCTCAGTGGGTTAAGCCTCTACCTTCAGCTCAGGTCATGATCCCAGGCTCCTGGGATCGAGTCCCAAATCAGGCTCTCTGCTCAGTGAGGAGCCTGCTTCCCCCTCTCTCTCTGCTTGCCTCTCTGCCTACTTGTGATTTGTGTCAAATAAATAAATAAAGATTGTGATTAGACTCTTTCAGTTATCCTCATATTTACCATCATATAACTATACTTATGTCTAGGTAGCTTCTAAATTAATTTAAATTTCTTTTATTGAGGTGAAAATTTATATAAAATACAGCTATTTAAACATGTACAATTAAAAAATGTACAATTCAGTGCTATTTAGTGCATTTGCCATGTCATGCAACCACCACCTGTATCCAGTTGGAAACATTTTCAACACCCCATATCTATCAGGTAGTCTGTCCCTATTTCTACCCCCCACCCCAGTCATTGGCAATCACCAATTTGTTTTCTTTCTCAATGGATTTACCTATTCTGGATAGTTCATAAAAATGAAGTTATACGGGGCACCTGGGTGGCTCAGTGGGTTAAGCCGCTGCCTTCGGCTCAGGTCATGATCTCAGGGTCCTGGGATCGAGTCCCGCATCGGGCTCTCTGCTCGGCAGGGAGCCTGCTTCCCTCTCTCTCTCTCTCTCTCTCTCTCTCTCTGCCTGCCTCTCTGTCTACTTGTGATCTCTCTCTGTCAAATAAATAAATAAAATCTTTAAAAAAAAATAAAAAAAAATGAAGTTATACAATGTGGACCTTTTGTGTCTGGTTTCTTTAACTTAGCATAATTTTTGAAATTCGTCTACTTTATATCATATATCCATACTTCGTTTCTTTTTATGGCTGAATAATAGTCCATTGTGTAAATGTCACATTCTGTTTATTCATTCCTCTGTTGATGAACATTTGGGTTGTCTCTATATTTTAGTTTCTAATTGTGCTGCTGTGAATATTCAAGTGTAAGTTTTTCTGTGAACATCTGTTTTCAGTTCTTTCCGGTACAGATCTAGGAGTGGAACTGCCAGGTCATATGGCAATTCAATATTTAACTTTATTAACCACCAAACATTTTCCATAGCAGCCATACCATTTACATTTCTACTAGCAATGTTTGAGGATTATACTTTTTCCACATCCTCTTTCCACTTTTTTGAATATAGCTATTTTAGTCAATTTGAGTACCATGTCATTTGGTTTTGATTTACATTTCCCTCTTGACTAATGATATTGAGCATTACTTCATATGCTTACTAATAGCTATTACCATATATTCTTTGGAGAAATGCCTGTTCAAGTATTTACCCACTTTAAAATTGGGTTGTCTTGTTAAGTTGTAAGAGTTCTTTATATATTCTGGATACTACACTCTTATCAGATATATGATTTACAAATATTTCCTCTCTTCCTATATTGATTTTTCCACCTGTGTCCAGGAAGTCATTTCTTCTTCTGAAAAATCTTGGCAATAAATATATTGCTAACTTTGCCTCTGCCACTTAGTCCTTCCTAAGGCCTTCAGATATGCTCATTATAAAAGACACTTGTTTCTTAAAGTGGGTGCTGAGTACATAAGTGCTCATTTTATTTACGTATTTTACTGTTACTCATATATAGGTTATATTCCTTCTTGCATATAGAAGGAAAAAATATAAAGGCTTGGCAATGGGCTTCCTCTCATTACTACCCCATTCTCCTATTTCTTTCCTCTCTTTTTGTTGATATAATTCTAGAATGAGTGGCCAATATTCCCCCCTTCATTTTATCTACAGCTAATTCCTCTTTAATCCTTTGCAGTACAACTTCTTTGCCCATCTTGAAATAATAACACCTCTGATTCTCTGCCCCACCTCCGTCTTTATTCCTTCTTCCCAGGGTAAGTCACTAATGACTCACTTTGTTGCAATATGTAGATGACTCTTCAATCCGAGTCTCCAAACCGAAGCCCTAACCTAAATTTTAGAACTCTTAACTATATCCTGGACAGTCCCAGTCTTTCACTTTACCGGATATATTTCCCCTATTAATCAGGGGTTTTGTTTGTTTGTTTGTTTTTTGTTTTTTTCTAATCCAAATCCCATTTCTTCAAACCACATTAGTTTCATTCGCAAGATTTTTGTAGTAATTGCTGGTTCCTCCCTCTTCAATCGCTCCTTAAATCAGTTATCACGTCTTGTGATTTCTACTTTAAATGCCTTTCATTTCCACTCAGTGGCTATCACCCCCATTTTAATCCATTATCATGGGGTGCTGGAATTATTTCAACAGTCCCTCTCCCGTCTGATTCCACTTCCTTTCCCTCCTTAAGTGATCATGGAAATTTTTAAGAAAAATGATGTTATGAAACGTGGGGCTAGATAAGAAAGATTCCTTTGGTAGTATCGTGGAAGATGAAGTGGAGAAGGGAGAGAGTTGACATGAAGCAAAGACTCCCTGAATTATGGCAATGGCAGTAGGGAAGATGTATGAAGAAGCGTAAAGTCCACTGGTGACCCATTGAAGCTAGCAGGACTTATATTTAATATCCTGTATTCTATTTCCATAAATTAAGTACGTCAAGTGAATTTTCCTTAGGGAGGCAAACCGGTGCCTGTTAAGAATTGTCTCGCTCGGAGTGAGCCAACCAGCCTCCATCATCCAGATGGCGGATCCCAGATTGGCCGCCTGAGTGTCAGGGAGCGGCCTCTCTAGCTACTATCTCTATGGTTCGCGGAATCTCCAGGTCGCGGTTTGACCGGGCCGGCGTTTGCGCGTGCGCGAGCTCCGGCGCGTGCCCGCCCTCCCGCAACTGCCCAAAGCCCGGGGTGGGAGGGGTGGGTCTGGGAACGTTGCGGCGGTAGCCGCCGCGTCCCCAACCCCTACGGTTATTCCCGGGCCGAGCCTGTGCCAGGGACTCTTCCGTCGCCTCCTCGGGCGGCACTCACCCGGCCCTAGATGGTGGGTCCGGACGATGCCGGACCCTGCTCGGGAAGAAACCCCAAGTTGCTCCCGGTGCCGGCGCCGGAGCCCGCGGGCCAGGAGGGGAAGATGATCCGGGCCACCGGCGGCTTTGGCGGAGGCGTCGGCGCTGTGGAGCGGCCGGCGGAGGAGGAGGGGGAGGAAGAGGAGGAGACGCCGCCTCAGCAGCTCCTTCGGCGCTACCTCGCGGCGGCCGGCGGACAGCTGGAGCCGGGGCTGTGCTACTGTCCACTCCCCGCTGGACAACCCCGCGTTCCCCCGTCCCCGGCAGCTCCGCACTCGGACGCCTGCCCGCGGGACTCAGGCTCCAAGCACCGAGGCGCGGAAGTGGCGGATGCCCGCACGCCGCGGCATAGAGGCATGACCAACGGGGACTCGGGCTTTCTGCCGGGCCAGGACTGTCGGGACCTGGAGGAGGCTCGCGGGCTAGCCCGCGCGGGCGGTCGGGATCCGCGCCACCGCCGTCTGCGCCTTGAAGGGCCTGGCGACGAGGACGCGGACGGCGCGGACAACCCGTCCGACTGGGCCGCGCCGCTCGAAGACCCGCTGCGGAGCTGCTGCCTAGCAGCGGCGGACCCTGACAAACCGCAGGGCGCGGGCAGCGGCTCGGAGGGCGGCGGGGCCAGCGACGGCGGCAGCAGCAGTGAAGACGTGGAGCGGCCGGGAGCAGGCGCTGGGGGTCCAGAGGAGGGCGCGTCCGCCGCCGCCTCGGCCGAGAGGACTAGCGGGGGCGCCGGCGTAGAGCCGCGCCCCGGCGTCTCGGACGTTCTCGGGAACTCTCGGAACACGTTCGAGGTGAGCCGCGACCACCTGCCCCCCGCCGGGCCGCCGGTGCCCGCGCCCGCCGCGGAGCAGGGCGCCGCGGGGCCTTCGGCCCGGGCTCGACGGAGCGGCGGTTTCGCCGACTTCTTCGCCAGGTACAGCGCAGGCTGCGCCGGGGCTCGGGGCGGGCTCGGGGCCGGGGCGGAGGTCGAGGCCGGGAGCTGGCCGAGAGAGGCTTGGGGACCGCCTCCGTCCGGGCTCTTTGCTGGCGTCAGGATTTAGCTTTGATTTGTCACCGGAGAAGAGGAACTGGGTCTGCATTGTGTTGCCTGTCAGAGAAGTTGCCAACTTTCTGGGGAGCGAATCTTTCTGTTCCTCTGTGGGCTGGAGGCTATACCTGCTCTTCACACCTGGTTTCCGTGTATTCAGGTCCTGGCAGTGTGCTAATGCCACAGTTGCAGTTTTGCCTCCTGCGGAAAAGCAGACAACCTACTACGAGGATTAGGGGTGGTGTGTGGGGTTGGGGGTGGGCGCGGCGGTATGTGTGTGCGGGTGTGGTTGTGGAAGAGAAAGGGAAGTCATTTTGCAGACATGACTATTTGTGTGGAGTCTAAAACCCATTCAAGTGACTTGGGAATTCTTGAAATTAGAACTGATTGTGTTTCATAGTGTTTAACTGTTTCACTGGCTTTTATTAAGAAGCAGTCAGTTTCGGGTTTAGAATTTGATTCCGGCCCTTAAAGCCAAGTTACTATGGCGCTTTATCTCCAAAATCCCTTTTCTGTACTTCTGCCAAATAGGCCTACGCTTTTTTCAGCAACTTTCAAATTTTTGATGCCATTTTATTTGTGTTTTGACCTGCTATTCTTGAAATTAAGTAATGGTGCTGGACATTGCAGATTTCGGAATAGGGTTTAATAGGGATAAATTACTCATCCTAATGCACATTATTGAAATGCCAATTTTGCTGGACTCTTCTTGCTTGATACGCTTTTTTTCCTTTTAATTTCTGGGCAAATTTCCCAACTTGTAAACTCTCCCCTTCAGAGTTCTCCTGTGCTTTTGTTTCCTTTTCAGGGATTTTGATAGAAATGAAGCAAATTCTACAGCTCCAGTTTTAGAGGATTATACAATCTGTGTGCATTTTTGTAGTCACAACAATTTTCTGATTGTAATTTTTTCTATTTTATTATCATTTATTTTCCCTTGTATGAATTTACAAAAATTTATAAAGTTGTTTACATGAAGATCGGGAAATCCTAATTTTGTCTTACTTGTAGTACAAAATATATAGTAGTGAGATCTGTATTTGTGCCTGTAGTTGCAAAAGTATACAAAAATATACTTAAAGCTTATAGTGGTAGTATTTTAAAAGTTTGCAAGGTGAGCTAAGCTTATACATTTGTGAACTTTGGGTATATTTTGGTCATGTTTCGATGTCAGGTGTCAGGCAATTTTAGACCTGGAAGGGGCTTTGGAGATCGCTAATTCAATCACAGAATGCCTGCTCTGTGCCACCATTGGGAACAGAGATGATTTGCACAGTAGAGTGCAGGCTAGTAGGTATTAAGTTTGAAGACAGATTCGTATATATGCGTTGTAAATTATGAGCAATAACAAGGCAAATCTGTTATAAGAGGTTTTTCATATTAACAGTAGGGAGGAATTTTGATATAATTTTTTTCTTTAATCTGTAGACTAATAGGATTTCAGTTAATATGAGTAGCTGACATTTATATAGCTATATTAAGCATGTGTATCAGAGCACTGGATTTGAAGTCAGAAAATAGGTACCACGAAGTTAATTTCTCTAAGCCTCATTTTTCCTAATTGACATTTGAATGTCAAGATTCTAGGTGTCAGTTGCTTCTTTGTATAAGATGCTTGGAAAGGGGCACAGTCAAGAGGCACAATTTTTCTTTTAGCATTTAACCAAAACCTTACTTGGATTTGGAACACCTTAAAGATGGAGACTATGATATTCGTCTCTGAGTCTACAGTACCTAGCAGTGGATATTGAGAACCTTGCTCAGTTCGTGTTGGATTGGCAACTTTCATAGATTCTTCCTCTTCACTATTCTCTAGGTTGTGTAATTTTATTTTTTGTTAGTAAGTCAACTTGGGGCTTGAGGTCCTGACCCTGAGATGAAGACCTGAGCTGAGATCAAGAGATCAACTGACTGAGCCACCCAGGTGCCCAGAGTAATTTTGAAGAAGTCTCCCATCCCTGGGTAGAATAATTAGAAATTTCCTTTGCCTTGACAACCTGTGAGTTTTTTTTGTCATTGTTGTTGTTGTTTTCCCTTCATGTGTACAGTTGTCATTCTTTTTTTTTAAGATTTTATTTATTTATTTGATAGAGATCACAAGTAGGCAGAGAGGCAGGCAGAGACAGAGAGGAAGGTAAGCAGGCTCCCTGCTGAGCAGAGAGTCGATGTGGGTCTCCATCCCAGGACTCTGGGATCATGACCTGAGCCAAAGGCAGAGGCTTTAACCCACTGAGCCACCCAGGTGCCCCTACAATTGTCATTCTTAAGCCTGGAGCTCCAGATGTGGGATCCCTTTGGGGATATCTTGTTCTAGGACATATTCTTGTTCTTGGGAGCAGTCCCTACCTATAGCCACTTCATTTTTTAATGAGGAAGTTCACTGTCTACATAAGCTATTTTAGGTAGCTAATGGCAGAGCTGGAATTAGAAACCAGGATTCCTGATTTTCAGACCAGGTTAACATTTGATCACAATTTGCATTCACCCATGGCTTTTTTCTCTCCCACCTGATTATCCTCCATCTTTCTTCTCTTTCTACTTCCTCTCTTTCTCTTAACCTGGCAAAAATCTGTAATAGAAATACTTTTAAGGAATAGTTTCATGTTTGTTTTAACTTCAGTAGAGAGAGGGGAACATATTACAATGGTTTATCTATTACTACAAAGTTATCTTCAGTTGAGACACATCATTGACAGAAGCTTCATTGAGTAGGGTAGAAGTTCTGTAGGAGCTAAAGGAGTTTTGTCCAGGATGGGACTGCTCTCCATCTCCTACTTCCCGTCTTTTTCAAATAAAGTGAGTTCTTATTCAGTCCCTGTTGGGGGCTTGCCTCAGCTTCACATGGGCATCCCTCTGTGAATGAATGGTGACTTGACTATGGGAGCCCCAGAAGTAATATTCCCTCAGATCCTTGGTCTTTTCCTGTCCATAAATGTTTAAAATGTTAGGTTAGGGAGCACCTGGGATGGCTCAGTCCTTTGAGCTTGGACTCTTGGTTCTGCTCGTGATCTCAGGGTTGTGAGATCCAGCCCTGCATCTAGCTCCATGCTCATTGGGGAGTCTGCTTGAGATTCTCTCCCTCCCCCCTGCCTCTCCACTGCTTGTGTATGCTCACTTGCTCTCTCTTTCTCTCCTTCTCTCTCTCTCAAATAAGTAAGTCTTTAAAAAAATAAAATAAAATGCTAGGTGGGTACACTACTCCTACTGTCACCAACTTAGCAGTAAGGAGGAGTTGAAAACTTAAAAATATATATATCTTATGTTTCCAGGCTAGCTTTCATTCTTTAAGGATCTGTTTATTACTCTTTCTTTCTTTCTTTCTTTTTTTAAAAGATTTTATTTATTTATTTGAGAGAGAGAAAGTGAGAGAGAGCACGAGACAGGGGAGGCTCAGAGGGAGAAGCACACTCCCTGAGCCCGATGTGGGATTCGATTATGCGACTCCAGGATCATAAACTGAGCCAATGGCAGCTGCTTAACCCAACCAAGCCACCTAGGCACCCCTGTTTATTACTCTTTCAAAAATAAAATAAATTTAAATTATTTAAATGGGTCCTTCAAGCAAATTCATGTCTTAATTTTTTTTTCAATCTAGAAAGATTTATTTTTTAGATAAGGTACATCTTTTATAGGTATTTTTTAATAGGTATATTTTTTAAGCTGTTTAACACTTTTGAGTTTTGTTCAGATTGTACTGGTACAGTTACTGTTATTTAGAAACACACAAGTATCTGTTGCCAGGTAGTGCTGATAATTTTTTTCTTACAAAGTCTTCATGTGAATCATGAGAATTGGGTGGCCTTAAAGGGCATAGCTCAGGTAGAGAAGAAAGTATTGAAGATTTTTTCCTTACTTTTAAAAAGGAGAATTGACACTGTAGATTATGAAACATACAGATCCATGTAGCTTTTTCTGTAATTATTGACTTCTGAAACTTACTTGATGTTGTGGTAAAAGATTATTTTCACAGAACACATATTTCAGTTAGACTGAACATGGAAGACTAAAGGCTTGTTTAGTGATTTCTTTTCCTTTTTTAAAATTTTTTATTTTATTAAGAAGGCTCCACACCCAGCATGGGGCTTGAACTCACCACCTTGAGGTCAAGGTCTGAGATCAAGGCCTGAGCTGAGATCAAGAGTCAGACACTTAACCATCTGAGCCACTCAGATGTCCCATGTAATTTTTCTTTACTTAAGGTTCTCAGAAACAACAAAATCAACCACATTTCTTTTTCCACCTAGAATTTGCACTGGTTGGCAAGATCATAATTCACCTGACTGAACTATCAGAGACTTCTGTCAGATTGGGCTCCCTTATTTGTTGCACAGCATGTATTCCTCCCAACCAACTAAAATAAAAGCCTGTTTCTCAAAAAAATTCCCTTTTCAGCATTTCAATAAAGAAGAGGCAAAATATTAAATTTCTGCTAAGTTTTAAAAGATTTTTAGGGACGCCTGGGTGGCTCAGTTGGTTGGACGACTGCCTTCGGCTCAGGTCATGATCCCGGGGTCCAGGGATCGAGTCCCACATCGGGCTCCCAGCTCCATGGGGAGTCTGCTTCTCCCTCTGACCTTCTCCTCGCTCATGCTCTCTCTCACTGTCTCTCTCTCAAATAAATAAATAAAATCTTTAAAAAAAAAAAAAAGATTTTTAGAGTTACCCAGATCAGAGGTGCAGTATAATTATTTGTAAGGCGAATGAAGGAATATCTTGATTTAAATATTAAATTAAAAAATATATCTTAAGTTTTTGTTACTGCAAGAGATCATAAAAAATGTGAAAGTATTCTTTTCTATGTCACTAGTAAAACACCTTTGACATTACATTTTTAGGAAAGCTGAAAATAATACGTAATTCATTGCTCTAGAATAAAAGTAAGATCCTTTAAAATTTTAGAATGTTGTGAAGCTACCCATTATATTAGATTAAGGAGCTGATGGCTCAAGAGCCTTTTGTGTTATTTGTTCCCTGTGTCTGATACCCACTCCCCCCACTCCCCCCACCCCACCATTGAGTGCTTTCTTAAGACACAAAACACTAAACTACTGGAAATACAGCTCTGGTTCAAGGACATTATGTAGAAATTTGTGGTTTTAGGGTGATTGGTTAGAAATGTAATAATCTAAATATAAGTCAGGTAGAAAATATTGGAAAACTCCCAATTTTTCTGAAACTAAGATAATTTTAATATAATGGGGGGACAAAGGGAGAAGGAAAGAGAATCTTAAATAGGTGGCAGGACCAGCGCAAAGCTGACATGGGGCTCAGTCTCACAATCCCTAGATCATGACCTGAGCTGAAATCAAGAGTCCCCAGACAGTAACAAAGCAGACTCTTACTCCAGTATTAACTTGGAGTTACTCGTTTGGTAGAATTTTTTTGAACTATTAAAAATGGGCATAGAGATTTACTCTATTTTAAAAAATTCTTTATTTTAAGATAGTTTCAGATTTACGGAAAAGTTGCAAAGATAGAGAATTCTGGTATACCCTCACCCAGTTCCCCTATTGTTAATATCACATTACTGTGGTACATTTACAACTGTAACTGTGTTACATTTACAACAACTGAGAAACCCTCATTTGTACATTGCTATTAATTAAACTTCACACTTATTCAGCATAGAGATATTGACTAAAAGATTTTTATTTGGGGAGCAGTTGTGTTTTACTGTACAATAAAAAATGTTTAAAGTAGAAGGAACTTTAAGGATCACTTTATTCATCATTTAATATCCTATGGAAAATCAGCAGTGGTGTTAATCAGAGAAATCTCTGATTTGCTAGGTATCACCTAGTAGGGTGGTATTAATTAATATTGGAAATGAGTTAGACATGGTCATTAATTGTTCTTCAGGTGGACCAAGGGCATTGATTTCCACGGCTTTGCAGTTCACACTATTCAGGACAGTATTTAACAACTATTGTTTACCTATTTGCCTCTAGAAAAAATTATGAAAGCATATCTTAATTCTATATAATTTCATATTTTTCCAAAGTTATATTGATATGTGTTTTCTAATTCTGGAAATATTCCCCGTGACCTATTAAGGGTGGGATTTATTTTTATCTTACAATTATGTGCCTATGGTCAGATAGTGAATGAGTAAAAGAATCAGAACTTGAGCAAAGATCTGATTCCTAGGACTTGAAGCTTATATACTAATTTCTACAAATCCTGAGAAGTGTATGAACAAAAACATAATTTTTGGTGTAATAAAAATACTGTGGGCTTGAGAGAGAAGAAATTTGGTTTTTGTCCTGGGTAAGCTTCTTCTGCTGTTAAATAATTGTGTGACCTTGGGCAAATTAACTAAATTTAGTTAGTTTCCTCATCTGTGAAATTAGGAGATTCAGAGTCCCTTCCAGTTCCAATATACTGTGATATTATATGATTTTCTTGCAATACTTTTATAGGCCTCAAAATTTTACCAGCTAAATATTGCAAATGTGAAGTGAGTTAAAGATGGTGCTTTAAAAAACAGGATGTTTGTTGCATCCGTAAAATGAGAAAGTTGAAATATCTCCAACTCTAAATTCTGCCCTGCAGCTCTTTCCACCATCTTTCCGTGTCACCATAATGGTGCACGTGAATGTCCTGGCAGATGCTCTCGAGAGCGTTAACAATGCTGAAAAGAGAGGCAAACTCCAGGTTCTTACACGCCATGCTCCAAGTTGTCATCCAGTTTCTAACTGTGTTGATGCAGCATCATTATACTGAGAGTCAAAAAATTTTTTTAAAGATTTTTTATTTATTTATTTGACAGACAGAGATCACAAGTAGGCAGAGAGACAGGCAGAGAGAGAGGAAGGGAAGCAGGCTCTCTCCAGAGCAGAAAGCCCAATGCGGGCCTCGTTCCCAGGACCCTGGGATCATGACTTGAGCAGAAGGCAGAGGCTTTAACCCACTGAGCCACCCAGGTGCCCCCGATAGTCAAATTTGAAATCATTGATGATCACAGAGCACGGAAAATTGTTGTGAACCTCATGGGCAGGTTAAACAAGTGAGGAATAATCAGCCCCAGATTTGATGTACAACTCAAAGATCTAGAAAAATGGCAGAATCACGGGCTCCAGTTCTCCCAGTTTGATTTCACTGTACTGACAACCTCAGCTTGCATCAGGGACCATGAGGAAGGAAGTCGAAATAACATAGGAGGGAAAATCCTGGGATTCTTTTTCTAGGGATGTAATACAAATAAATAAAATGTGCAAATAAAATGCATTCATGGAAAAAAAAAATAAATTCTACATTGCACATTTCTTTTAGTAAAGGTCTAACTCTGCCCCAGAATAATGCTGAACATCAATAATCTTTGTTTAGTTTCTTACATATGGGTAGTATAGACCAGCAGCTCTAATTAGAAAATTCTGGACTTTTTTCCTTTTAATTTCTTTGGAGTAGGAGAGAAAATAAGGTAAGTAAATTCTAGTTAATCAGTGCAGTGGAATTTGAGACCTTAACTTCCGGACCATGAGTTCTATCTCAGAGGTTGCCAGTGTTCCACTTTGGTGAACTAATAGCCTAGTACAGTAATTCCAAGCTTTTGTTATACTTCAGAATCACCTAAAAGCACATTTTAAAAAATGAGATTCTCCAGAATCCACAACTCCTACCTTGTTAGATTCAGGGAACTTGCTTTAGGCAGATGGCATATCAAAATACAGGATAGTTTGGTGTTAAAAGTGCCGGCCCTGGAGTTAGACTGCCTTGGTTTGAATTAGCTTATCTTGCTGTATAATTCTGCACAAGTTACTTGACCCATCTAGTTCTTAGGCAACTCATCCATAAAGTAAGGATAATGGCGATACCCACCTCATGAGACTGTCCATGAGATAATGGTCTAAGTGTGTTGTATTTCTTATTTGACATACAGCGAAGGTTCAGATGTTCTTATTCAGACTTCAGTATGACAGCTGTAGTCCCTTCCCCAGCTTCATCACTGACATCCATTGGTTTAAAGAAAGGAAGAGATGAATGGATTTTTTTGTGTACTACCTGAAGAAACATTTCACAATTTGTATAGTAGACTTTTAAACATAATTGGTATTTGGGATTGTATGGGGATTAAAATCGACTGTAACATTATGATCTAAAATTTCCAGAAGTCTTGAAACTTTGACTAAAAAGCAGATCTGAGAAGGACCTGAAAGGGGGGAATGTTGAGATGGATTAAAATATTTGTATCTTTTGTTTTAAGGAACTTTACAGACAGGCAAAGCCAGATTTTTAGTTTAAGTTCATGAAATGTTTAACTTGGCTCACTCATACATTTCAAAGTTAGTATGTTGTTGTGGGAAAGCTTTGGGAAGAGTGGAAACATTTGGAGATTTTGAGGTGACACATCTGTTACCCATCTCCAAGCATATTGGGAAGGGGAAAGTCAGTCCTTTTTGAGGCAGTTTATTTTCCTAGGAACTCTGCTATCTACCCTGAGTTGTCCCCAGGTAGTTCTGATGGATAAGTTCCTTGTGTCCTATTACAATAATTCTTAAACTTTAGTGTTTAAAATTACCTGGAGGGAGGAGATTGTTAAGAATGGGGATTTCTTGAGCTCCCCCACTCTGTTTTTGATTCACTAGATCTTGGGTGGGGCCCAGCAGGAAACCAAGTATTTATTTAACAAGGACTCCCTAGTGATTCTGTTGCAGGTGGTTCCCAGACTGTAATTACTGAAATTATTGTTGATAGGTTTCCTCAGATAATAACTGGAAGAAGGTACAACATGCATTTACAACTCATATTACCTTATTGATTTAAAATTGGGTCATATCAATTATCATCTGATCTCTCTGATATAAGGAATTTGAGAAGCAGGGCAGGAGGTCCTGGCGGGTAGGGAGGGGGAAAAAATGAAACAAGATGGGACCTGGGAGGGAGACAAACCATAAGAGACTCTTAATCTCAGGAAACAAACTGAGGGTTGCTGGGGGGTGGGAGGGAGATAGGGTGGCTGGGTTATGGACATTGGGGAGGGTATGTGCTATGGTGAGTGCTGTGAGTTGTGTAAGACTGATGGCTCACAGACCAGTACCCCTGAAGCAAATAATACATTATATGTTAATAAAATAAAATAAAATTGGGTCATATGTAAGCCCTGTAATTGGTGAGTATAAGTACAGGTATGGTAGAGAACAGGGGTAAATACAAATGTGTAAGTATTTTGCTAACTTTCACTAGGTTGAGAAGTTATCTCTGCCTGATTAAATCGTAGTTTCCTTTTTTTAGTGGGAAGGGTCTTTTTTTTTTTTAATTTTATTTATTTATTTGCAGAGATCACAAGTAGGCAGAGAGGCAGGCGGAGAGAGAGAGGAGGAGCAAGCAGGCTCCCCGCCGAGCAGAGAGCCTGACTCGGGGCTCAATGCGGGGCTCGATCCCGGGACCTGGGATCGTGACCCAAGCTAAAGGCAGAGGCTTTAACGCACTGAGCCACCCAGGTGCCCGGTGGGAAGGGTCTTTTACTTTCATTTTATGCTGTGTAGATAGCCATGCTTGCCTGTTCTGTGAAAAGTTTTAACTTTCAAAATCTTACTCAGATCTCTTTTACGTGGAGACCTAACTGTCCTTATTTATAGCTTATCAAAGAAGGTGTTAATTTTGCTTCCTTCTGCTGCTAGTTGTAACTCTTTTCCGTGCCTTTAAGAAAAAATCCTGCAGATTGCACATGGCTTATTCCCCTGTAGAATTTGCTGCTTCAGCCTTTCTTGGACTTCTTATTTCTGTGGCCAAAAGAAGAAAGAGAGGGAAACCTATGTGACTGTCTGGGTTTTCAGCAGGCTCTTTCCTGCAATTAAGAGAAGTTTACCTTAGGAAACCAAGCTACAAGTTATGCTCCTAGTTAGAGCTAGTTTGAAAGTGAACTTAGTAATGTGTTTAAATTTACCCTTGAATTTGGCTTTTCACTTTCTTTTTAATTTGAATTTTATTTTGGGATACATTATTGGCTAGAAAATATTTCCATCTGCCTGTTTCTAACCCCACAGAGATTAAAACATTCTGAGTTTGGAACTGAACGTGATAGTTTTGAAATCAAATTATGTGCTATTTTCTCGTATTTTCCCAAATACCGTAATGTGTAACTACCCATCATACATTGGGAATTATTTACAGTTTCCAAATCTGGTTTTCATCTAGACTGTTTGTAGTCCTCCTCTAGTTAAGTAGGGGAAATACTTTTATTGCCCTAAGAAAAAGGTATTCAGAGACTATAAATTTAAAATTTTTTTGTAAGAAGAACAGAAAATGCTCACCTTTTTTTGGCTTAAAAAATAGAAATTTATTACCTGATAGTTCTGTAGGTCAGAAGTCTAATAATATATGTCTCAATGGGCTAAAATCATGGTATGAGCAGGGCTAGAGGCTTGAGGGGAGGGTGCATTTCCTTGTCTTTAGAAAATGCTCTTATTATTTGCTTTTGAAAAGCAGGACAGGAAATATAAAACTACTAAGGATAGTAGTTGTTTCCATACTATTCCAGTTAAGGTGGTAAGGAAAAAGTTAAAATTAGAGAGTGTGAAGTTACAGTTACAGACAGGAAAAGCTGTTAAGAGAATGAGTTTGAAGACATTTCTACAGAGAAAAATTGCTGAGGAGAATACATGTTAGTTGGAAGTTAGCTCTGTACTTTGGCTGCTAGGCTTCAGAGTATTGCTACAGATTATCTGCATATTTATTTTTCTGCCCTGCTTACCTCAGTACCCTTGTAGAGGTTTCTGGCAACTTGTTGCCTCCTTAAATATGTCTGCTATGCCTCCCTCCTAACTTCCCTAATGTCCCCAGCCTCTCATGGCCTCTTCAGAAGTCATATTGTACAGCAGAAATATTTTTTAATGACAGGTATGTATGTGTGTGTGTATATGTACGAATGTGTGTGTGTGTGTGTGTGTGTGTGTGTGTGTGTGTATCCTATAATATATATAATATACAGTAGGTTAATATTTATGGTGTATACATGATGTAATGTATATAATGTAAAGTAGCCTCTATATATATGGTTTAATTTAGGTTCTAAAAGTTTAGGTGCTAGTATGATAGACACAGATATTAAAAAGCAGTGTTTTATGCAGTGTGTTCTTCCTTGAGATTCAGTTATTAAGGAAAATTTTTTATAAGCACCATTGTGAACCTAGCAAACAATTAAAATCCCTCTCACCCATAAGGAGAAAATTAATTTCTCATTACCAGGAAGATATGTTGTGTAGTTTTAAATTTAAGTTCTGAAATAAACTAATGAAATTTTAAGTCAGTGAAAGGTCTCAACTTAAGAGTGATAAAATGTAGGTTTTTAAAACATAAGTGATAAAATGTAATGCCTTTTTTTTTTTTTTTTAATTACATGGCCCTTGACAACCCCGTTGGACTGACTTTTTAACCTCATGGTACTACCTAGGATTGAAGAGATTTAAATCCTGGGTGTTGTTTGGAAGACAGATTTGTTGTGATTCAGAACTGGGTGTTGGGAACCAAAATTTGATATCAAAGACTAATAACATTTTTTTAAAAGATTTTATTTATTTATTTGACAGGCAGAGATTACAAGTAGGCAGAGAGAGAGAGAGGAGGAAGCAGGCTCCCTGCTGCACAGAGAGCCCCGATGCGGGGCTCGATCCCAGGACTCTGGGATCATGACCTGAGCTGAGGCAGAGGCTTTAACCCACTGAGCCACCCAGGTGCCCCAACTAATAACATTTTTGATAAATAATTTTTATATAAAGGTAAACAATACAATAATTGAACATATAACCAGAGAATAATGGCCATCTTTGTGATATACTCCCAGAAATGCATTAATACTGTTAAGATACCTAGGACAGAAATTAAGTTTCAAAATGGGGCATACAAATAACTGAGAATAGGTGCACCTGGGTGGCTCAGTGGGTTAAGCCTCTGCCTTCAGCTCTGGTCATGATCTCAGGGTTCTAGGATGGAGCCTGCATCTTGCTCTCTGCTCAGCAGGGAGCCTGCTTCCCCCTCTCTCTCTGCCCGCCTCTCTGCCTACTTGTGATCTCTCTCTGTCAAGTAAATACAATATTTAAAAAAAAAACACTGGGAACAATTTAAGAAGATAACCACTATTATATTTTCCCAAATAAAATAATAACTGTATATTTAATGAGGAGATAAGATTGTTTTGTTCTAAGAGACCACCAAAGTACAATCTTTTGATTTAGTTGTCTATTTAATGGAAATATCACAACACCTTGATCACTGGAGGGATTTCAAATATGCTACTGCAAGATAAGTTCTATCGTGCATGCCATCAGTTCAAGAAGTACTTTTAGGTCAGGCCTGAGCAAAAGGTCAACAAAACAAACCAGTAACAACCAGCACCACCATAGAGCTAAGTGTGTTTGCCTCTTTATTCTTAGAGTTTGGGCACCTGATGGATATTGTTTAGCCTCTGCTTGAGTTCTTTCTCTAACAGGGAGGTCAGTTTCCTCAAGGTAGCCTATTGAGGAAATAATAATTGTTAGAAGTTTTTTTATGTGGAAAACAGTGTATCTCTTT
The DNA here is from genome assembly GCF_002288905.1 of Enhydra lutris kenyoni. Classification (NCBI taxonomy): domain Eukaryota; kingdom Metazoa; phylum Chordata; class Mammalia; order Carnivora; family Mustelidae; genus Enhydra; species Enhydra lutris. Next base: position 47,816,903 of record NW_019154096.1, read on the forward strand.
GTAATGTTTCTGGTCCTAATTTGCCCTTTAGAGCAGCAAAGAACAAGTTATGTTGTCTTTGTTTTGTTTTGTTTTGTTTTGTTTTTGTTTTTTAACATAATCACCCTTCAGAAATTTAAAGATTGCTTCTGAGCCTCTTTTTGTTTTTGGGCCTTCTGACCTAAGCATACTCCGTTCTTATTGAGTTAGTTTGCAATTTTCTTTACCATCTCTTTATTCGACACATGCTTTTGAGCCCTATTATGTATATGAGGCACTAAGGAAATTAAATAATATTAAACAGTAAGAAAATTAAATAGCATTAAACTTTGGATGGGGGAGTCACATGAATCAGTACTTATGCTGTATTACTTGATTACTATTATACAAGATTTTACCAATGAGAACAGTTGGGATAGGAATGAGGCTGACTGACCCAGAGTGCCTGGTGGCTCACTGGTTAACCATTGGCCTTCTGCTCAGTTCCTGGGATTGAAGCTGGCATTGTGCTCCGTGCTCTGCAAGAGGGCTGAGTGAGGCTGACTGAAGACCATACAGGCACACAACAGTATGTGCAGAATTTATGCATGAAAATAGCACAGCACTTGGGACTGCAGTATAACTGCCCTTGGGGCAGGTGAGGCAGGGTGTCAAAAATGTTGAAGTTAAATTGTGAGGGAGTTTGCATGACAGAACTAAGCAATTTTAAACTGATTCCATCCAGGATGTTTGATGGGCTTTTTTTTTTTTTAAATTTTAAAAGATACAACTTATTAGAGCGAGCACAAGCGGGGGCGGGGGGCTGACTCCCTGAACCTCAGGCTGGGCTGGATCCCAGGAATCTGGGATCATGACCTGAGCTGAAGGCAGACACTTAACTGATCGAGCCCCCCCCCCCCCCAGGTTCCCCTGATGGGCTCTGAAAACAAGGGAAGCATGCTCAGAATTGCTTTTATTTGTTTTTTTTTTTTTTTTTAAAGATTTTATTTATTTATTTGACAGACAGAGATCACAAGTAGGCAGAGAGGCAGGCAGAGAGAGAGGAAGGGAAGCAGGCTCCCTGCCGAGCAGAGAGCCTGACGCGGGACTCGATCCCAGGACCCTGAGATCACGACCCGAGCCGAAGGCAGCGGCTTAACCCACTGAGCCACCCAGGCACCCATATTTAGTTATTTTTTTTAATGTAGGTAGGCTTCACACCCAGAATGAAGCCCAATGTGGGACATGAGCTCATGACCCCGAGATCAAGACTTGAGCTTAGATCAAGGGTCTGATGCCTAACTGACTGAGCCACCCAGGCACCCCTCAGAATTGTATTTCAGAATAATGACTCTTGTGGCAGATTGATTTGGGACTTGTGAAATTAGGGTTTGGTGCACTGTGGTAGTTTATGCATGCTTGTCAGTCTCTTTATTAAAGTGTGATATCTGGTAGTTGATGTAAATAACATTAAATTCAATCCTTGTTAGAAGGCATCCCTAACAAATTGAGTGACTTATGCTTATACCAGATGTCTTTTTGTGAAGCTTTGGTGGAAGAAAACCTTGAATCTGATTTTTGTTTTGAGGGAAGTGGGATGACATGAAAATGGAGAGTCATGTGAAAAATTATGTCTACCATGTTCTGTAAGGAGTTTGATGGGCGGGGGGGAGGAGCCAGAATAGCTGTTAGGCTGGTTGTTTTGCTCTCATGAATCAGAAGGAAAACAACCTCCGGGAAAACCCTTAGAGTGTTAAGTTATTGTACAATCAAGTCTTTACATTCAATGCACATGTTCTGTACATTGCTTCATAAAAGTGGGTGCTGGCAGTATACCCTCAGCCATTTCAGGGATTGTTTGAGGTAAAGACAAAATATCGAGACTTCCAAACTCCCTGGAGATAAAGAACATGTCTATTTTGTTTCTGCATAAAAGCGTAGGTCCTTATATGTAATAGGAAAACAAAGATTTATTGGGTTACAGCTTTAAAAAGGTACAAGAATGTAATATAGCTAAATGTCTGGAACCTTTGAAATGGTCACTTTGGGAGGCTCTCCACTTTTTACTTTAATAGTATCATTTCTCAAAGTATTTTGGTACCTGTCTTTGGGGAGATGTTTCTGTAGAAGAGAAATCCTTTGGGCCAAAGTAAGGACTGAAAAACAACGCTGGAGGAGATCAAAGCTGAAACACATTGGGAAGCCAACTAAAGTTGTACATTAACTATAGTAAGTACTTTAAATAATATCTTAGGTATAATAGATTTATCCCCAGGCAAGTAGTTAGACATAATATGTAAATAGCTGTGGTTTGTACAAACGGGCATAAATGATTTCACCTTCATATTCTTTTAAAGGATTAAATAAGATCAGAGACTTGGTGTCTGCCACCCTTAAATTTGGTCATCTTGGGTAGATCTGGCTCTATCAGTTTAATTTTGGTGGAGCCTAAAACTCTTCTTACTTACCACTGTGTTTGCAAAAACAGTCCATGTTTAAAGGACTTTTTTTTTTTTTTAAGATTTATTTATTTAGAGAAGGAGTGCATGCACCTGAGTGTGCAAGCAGAAGGGGCAGAGGGAGAAGGAAAGAGAATCCCATGCAGACTCCAAGCTCAGCACCGAGTCCAACACAGGGCTAGATCTCATCACCCTGAGATCACGAGCCAAAACCAAGAGTCAGTAACTTGACAGACTGCACCACCCAGGTGCTCCTAAAGGACTAACTTTCATATAGATAATAGGAAAATCTATAATATAGCATCTGTAACTGGCAGTGTTATAATGTAAAAGAAATGTTGAACTCTGTATAGTAAATGTTGCCTTAATGATGTAAGTTTTGAAATATCCTTTATGCTTTTTCCACTTGGAAAATAAGTAGTTTTCTTTAACTTTTCTTTTTTTTTTTTTTGAGAGAGAGGGAGAGAGGATGTGTGCACATGCACTTGGAGGGGAGGGCAGAGGGACAGGGAGAGAGAGACTTAAGGAGGCTCCATAGGTGCTGCTTCTTCAGCTTACCTGATTAGCAAACAATTTTCAATTTCAGTAGAAGTAGATGTATCTGGCTTTTTCTTATACTCTGTATTATATTTTTGATCCTTTATTAATAGCAAACACATTCATCTTTTGTCATTTTGTATATTCTTATTCATTCTTAGAAATCTATACTAAATAACACTTGTTTGCCATCACCAAAATTTTTAATAATTTAAAATATTAGCCTTCATTTTAGATTTGATAACACTTAAAACAGCTTTTGATATACAGTCATTTTTGTATATTGTTTTAAAAGCCTTAACCAGTGGATTTAGTTTTCTGTGTAGTATATTTAGTTCCAAACATTGCCAGAAAAAAAAAAAAAGTGAATTACCTTAAAATAGTTCTTTACAAAGATGTGTGGTTTCGGTATGGTTTTTGGTTTGGCATACTTATTACTACTTAAAGATGTAGGTCTAGTCTTAAACCGGTGACTATATTTTAAAAATTGATAATTGGAAGTTCAGTTTTAGAAACCTGTTAACATTTTTTATTATGTTAAAATACATATAAAATTTACCATTAGTGACATTTACTGCATTTGTTGTGTTTATAGTCATCACCACTGTCTAGTTCCAAGACATTTCATTACTCCAAAAGGAACCTCCATTCCCATTAGCAGTCACTGTACTCCGCTCTGCCCCCAAGACCCTGACAATCACTATCTGTGTCCTGTTTCGGTGGGTTTGCATAGTCTGGATATTTTGTGTAAATGAAATCATACAATGCATGGCCTTTTGTGTCTTCTTTCACTTGGCATGAAGTTTTCAAGGTTCGTCCATGTCGTGGCATATACCAGTATTGTTCTGCTTTTGATGGCTAAATAGTATTCCATTGTGTGAATATAGCACATTTTTTAATCCACTTATCCATTGACAGGCATTTATTTGTGTTGTTTTCACCTTTTGGATTTTATGAATACTGCTGCTATGAATATTTGTGTACAAGTTTTTTTTTTTTTTTTTAATGCTCCTCAAGTTTTTTGGGTGTTATGTCTAGGAGTGGTATTGTTAGATCATATGATAATGTTTAACTTATTAAGGAACCACCAGTTATTTTCCACAGTACTTGCACCATTTTACATTCCCCCCAGCAATGTACAAAGATTATACTTTTTGTATATCCACTTCAACACCTATAATTTTCCCTTTTTTTCCCCCCCTAGTTATAGCCATCCTAGTGGGTATGGAGTAGTAGCTCACTGTGGTCTTAATTTGAGTTTACCTAATGACTAATGATGTTGAGTATCTTTTCATGTGCTTGTTAGATAATTTGTTTATCCTTTTTGGAGAAATGTTTATTCATATCTTTTGTCCATTTTTAATTGGGCTGTCTGTATCTTTGTGTGTGTGTGTGTTTTAAACGATTTTATTTATTTGACAGAGAGAGAGACAGCAAGAGAGGGAACACAAGCAGGGGGAATGGGAGAGGGAGAAGCAGGCTTCCCACTGAGCAGGGATCCCCATGTGAGACTCCATCCCAGGACCCTGGGATCATGACCTGAGCCTCAGGCAGATGCTTTATACCTGAGCCACCCAGGCACCCTTTGTTTGTATCTTTGTTGAGTTATGAGAGTTCTTTATATATTCTGAATACTGGCCCTTTATCAGTTACATGATTTGGAAATAGGTTCTCCTATTCTGTGGCTTATCTTTATACTTTTTGGTAGTATCATTTGATGGACAAAAGTAGGAGCTTTTTAGATTGGCTATATTTGGGGTGCCTGGGTGGCTCAGTCAGTTAAGCATCTGATTCTTGATTTTGGCTCAGGTCGTGATTTCAGGGTCATGAGATCGAGTCCTACGTGGGGCTCCCAGGCTCAGTGTGGACTCTACTTGAGATTCTGTCTCTTTCCCTCTCCGTCTGCCCCTCCCCCTGCTTGTAGGTACGCACACACTCTCTCTCAAATAAGTAAAATCTTTAGATTGGCTATATCACAGTTCTAACCATGTGTTACCAACTTAGTTTATATTTTAAAAGGGGGAAATAAAATGTGTATATAGAGCGTAGAGGCAGGAAAGTACAGAATGTGTGGAAAGGATATAAAGTTTGGCTAATACTATGTAAGGGTTAGTGTCCATAACTGTAAGGAACAGAAGCCCACCTAAGCTACCTTAGAGGAAGGAAGGTTTATTGTAGGCATGTAAGAGGCATCTTGTAGATATTTTGAAAATAGAGAATGAAATATACCTGGGCTGTAGATTGCCTGGAACAGTTCTCCACTTTTCAAGAGATGGTTTTTCTCATCTTTCTGTCTTCTGATTGTTCAATGCATGGTTTCCACCTGCAAAAGCCCTATAAAGCTCTCCCAGCTCTACCTGATTTATCAGTTCAAGCATCTACTAGTTCTCAACTGACTTAGTCTCCAAGTTTCCTATTTAAAAATCCTGGGACAAAAAAAAAACAAAAGAACAAAAAACAAAAAACCCACCAAAAAAAGTAAGTGGGGGGCAGCCCCTTTGGTTGCCCTTGGGAGCTTTGTACTATCACTTTGCTAGCACTCAATAAACCTTGCTTTGCCGCCCACCAAAAAAGAAAAAAAAAAAAATCCTGGGAACCTGATTGTCTCAGCCTATGAATTAATTTGTTCCAAAGGCAAGGCCATAAGATATAAATGCAGCCACATTGGGCTGCTGCTTCAGTAGGAATTGGAACAAATGGACAAAGAAGTGGGAGTGGGTTGCAGGTATGCTAAAGTCACGTATATTTCTCTAAGTTGTGGCAAGAGTAGTAGGAACTAATGTCGGACAGATTATTTGGGTTCAAGTTGTGAAGAGCTTTTAATACTAGGTTAAAGAATTAAAAAATTTCCTTCAGGATTAGGGACTATTGAGGGTTTGAGGACAAGGAAATGAAATATATTCTTTCTTTGTACTTTGTAGTTTATTCTAGCCAGAATGAGTTGTTTAACATTCTCCTAATTTCAGTTTGTCTGGACCCCCCCCACCTTGTTCATTCAGCAAGCATATTTGAACACACAGCTATATTCCAAGGAAGGATCTAGAATAAAGCCTTTCTGGTGAAGTCAGCAATGATCACATTGCAGACATAAATTGAAATGCTATGATGTGATACTAGCAGGCAGCATGAGATGGTGGAGGGGGGGCAAAATTTACTTCTCTGGCACTGAGTCTGGCTTGTAAGTTTATCTTCAGGTTTATTCCAGTGCTTTACAGGAGTTAGGGGAGAGGATGATTACAAAGAGGTAACATGATGGATTTTCTGGGGGTGATGGAACTGTTGTATACCTCAGTTGTGGTGGTCGTTATGCAGATCTGTACATGGGATAAACTTGTAGAACTGCACATCAAAAGAAAAACAGCCACTTTTCATTTCATGTTAGTTTAAAAAGTATTTACTGAGTGTTTTACATAGCTTATATGCAGGGCATTGTTAATGCTCTACAGTCCTGTTCACAGTGCATTTATAGCTTAAAAGTTGCATTCAGATCAGTATATTAAGATAGAAAGTGAGAAGTATTAGAAGAGAATGATGCAAGAAGTGGCTCTTAGAGAGGATTCATAAAAATAATGGTTCACTAGCCTGTGCCGCTCCATTAGACTAATGCTGTAGGACTGAATCTTTGTCATGTACTCCTCCATCATATGTTGGAAACCTAATCTCCAGTGTGATAATATTTGGAGTTGGAGACTTTGGGAGGTTCTTGGGTCAAGTGAAGCCCATCCACATGAATGGGATTAATGCCCTTCTGAAAGAGGGCTTGGAAAGCTCTCTCATCCCTTCCACCATGTGAGGATAAAATCAAAAGTCTATGAACAGGAAGGAGGCTCTCACCAGACACTGAAATGGCCAGTGCCTTGATCTTTGACTTGCCAGCTTCGAGAACTGTGGGAAATAAGCTTCTGTTGTTTATAAGCCACCAAATCTATAGTATTTTGTTATGGCATCCTAAATGGACTAAGACAACTAGGAATAGAAGTTATTTTTTTTTTCTCTGTTGCTCCCCAAATGAGTAAACTTTCATTCATGTGTGTAAGTGCAGCACTAAGGATACAAGGATGAACACAGATCTCACAGTCCAATACAGTGATAACATCGTAGAGCTTATATTCAAGTGCAGAAGATAACTAAATAAATTTTCAAAATCGTTTTGGCCATTTTACTTCCTTTGCCTTTTCATATAAATTTTAGAATTAGCTTGTCTGTATCTACAGATAATCTTTATTAACTTAGGAAGAATTGACATTTTTAGTATGTTTAATTTTCTGTTCCTTGAATACAGTAGGTGTCTCCATTTACTTTGGTCTTGTTTGATTTCCTTCATCAGTATTTTGTATTTTTCAGCATATGCATTCTGCTCATGTTCTATGTTTATATGTGAATACTTAATATTGGAGATACTGTAAATGATACACTTTTAAAAATTTTAGTTTCCAGTTATTAATTGCTAGTATATAGAAATATGATTGATGTTTGCCTCATATCCTGCAATCAAACTAAATGTCTATTAGTTCTAGGAGATTTTTTATGGATCCCATGGGATTGTTTATGTAGATGATAATGGTTTATACAAATAGGGAAACTTTTATTTCTTTTTCCTTCTCAGTCTGCAAGACTGACTTATTTTATTGCACTGGCTAGGACTTTCAGTATGATTTTGAGTGGGAGCGATGAGAGTGGATATTTTTATTTTGTTCTAATCTCCAAAATATTTAATCTTTCATAGTTTAGTATGATGTTAATATTAGGGTGTGTGTGTGTGTGTGTGTGTGTGTGTGTGTGTGTGTGTGTGTGTGTATTTTAAGAGGCCCTTAATCAGACTAAGAAACTTCCATTCTATTCCTAATTTCTTGTGTTTTTTTTTTTGTTTTTGTTTTTTTTTTTTTTTTTTTTTTTTTTTGTCAAGAATGGATTTAGGATATTGTCAGTGTATCAGTTGATATGATCATGTGGTTTTTCTTTAGGCTGCTAATATGGTAGATAACATTGATTGACTTTCAAATACTGAATAAGCCTTGCATTCCTGGGATAAACTGCACTTTTCTTTTTGCTTTTATTTTTAAATATTGTCACTTTTTAATTTTTTCACTTAAATAATGCTTTATTGAGGTATAATTCACATACTATATAACTGATCCACTTAAAGTATACAATTCCGTGGGTTTTAGTTTATTCACAGAATTGTGTGACCATTGCCACAGTCAGTTTTGAACATTTTTATCACTTCAAAAAGAAACCCTGTGTCCATTATTGAAGATTAAATATATATGAATATATTTTACTTTTATTATAAAGAAAAACACTAACATAATTTCTTTTTTTTAATGCAAGAGGCATAAATAGAAATGTATTCACAAACGTGATTAGCTTTACTTATCATCATCAGTCATTATCTTGCGTTCCTTTCCTAAATTTCTTTTAGGTTAAAAGATAGCTTACCTCCTGGTGAAATACCTTTCTCATATTTTGCTAATGTGTTGTTCCTTGTTACTGTTTATGTTCTCTTTCTAAAAGTGCTTTCTTATATTCTTCCTCTTTTCTTCTGGTGGTTTCTATCTTTCTTCTGAATGTGTTAGGTACTACATAAGGTATAGAGAGATGGAGATTTTCTTCATGAAGCATTCAAGATGTATAATTAGTATGTAGCACAAAAGCAAATATATTTTTTAATTTTTTCTTTCCCCCTTAATTGTATTCTGTTATGTTTTGCCTGTGCAACAAAAGAATAAAAAGATCTCTCTTAGTAAGATCCTGCCCAAAACCTATTATGGCTGGCTCAGTTGGTAGAGCATGCCACTCTTGATCTTGGGGTCATGTGTTTGAGCCCCATGTTGGGTGTACAGATTACTTAATAAAAATAAATATTTGCTTAAAACAAGAAATAAGATATACCATAAGGTGACTTATTGACATGAACATAGGAGGAAGAAAAAAATAATGTGTATTTTTAAAAAGCATTTCGGCAATATGTAGAATCAAAGGGAATAGGAATAGTTAAAAAGCTCTGACATGTTAATCGTTCTGTGAAGGACATGAACAAATTAAGTGTGGTTGGAAGAAGAGGATCTAGCTGTTCAAGAGACCTGACTCCGGTCTCTAGTGATGTGACTTTGGCAAGTGATTTTATAGGTTTTCCCGATGTGGTGGCAGGTACACATTGAATACTTTGAGAATTTGATGGAAGCTATAGACAACTGCCCCAAAAAAATTTCTGTAAGCACATCATTTACTTCAAATTTGCATGTAGTTTGAGGAGGCTTGTGGACCTCCTCTAGCTCATTCATGTAGGTTCATTGATTCATGATGAAGAACCTTTGACCTGGTTACCCTCTGAGTTCCTGGAAACTCTAAAATATTTAACAATAACCCCCCAAAATTATAACCTTTACTTTCTTTTTTAAAATTTTTAATTTATTTTTTAAAATTTCTTTTCAGTGTTCCAGAATTCATTGTTTATGCACCACGCCCAGTGCTCCATGCAATCCGTGCCCTCCATAATACCCACCACCAGGCTCACGCAACCTCCCACTTCCCTCCCCTCCAAAACCCTCAGTTTGTTTCTGAGTCCAGACTCTCATGGTTCCTCTCCTCCTCCAGTTTCTCCCAACTCACTTCTCCTCCATCTCCCCATGTCCTCCGTATAACCTTTACCTTCAGCCTTGAAATTGTGTGTTGTTTTTTCTTGACAGAGTAAATGATATGAATTCTGTCCTTTTTAAGATAGTTCCAATCTCTGAGAATAGGTAGGTTAGTTTAGCAGTGTATGTTAAATAAAAATTATGTATTTTTTTATTTTTACAATTTTTACAATAACAATAAAGAGATACAGAAAAAGCCTGAAAAAGAAAATTCTTGGAATTAAAAAAAGCCTTAGTTATCTGGCAGAAAAAGTACTTTTTTTGCATATAGTCAGCTGAAAGTCTTTTTCAAGTGAAAAATGATTGAGGTTTGGAAAGAATGTAAGTAATCTTCATGCCAGATCTTTAATCCAAAATACTCAAGGGTAGCCAAAGTACTGAATTTTAAAGAGACAGTACTTCTACTTCTTTGAATTAATTATGTAGTCAACTGTGGCATTCCATGATCACTAGATAATGTTTTCTTTTTGGCTTTCTATTATGCTTCGGAGAAACTTAAGTACAAAGTCCAGGAAGTTCATGTGTTTTCAGCAGTCCAGTTTCTACTGAGATGGAGTTCTAAGATCAGGTCATGATTTCTAGTTTTGTTTTGTTTTTTAACTGATTTTACTTTTGATTGAAGTTGGATTCTTAACTGTTTGGAAAAGCATTCTAACCCCTTTTTATGTATTTCAGTGATGATTAGAATTTAATCTAAAAAATTAAAATAATCATATAGGTATAAATGTTAGGCAAAAAGAATGATTTCCTCCCCCGAACCCCCCCGGAGTTGACGTTATTGACAGAAGATTGAAAATTTAGGTAGTTCCAGTTTTCTGTGTCAAATTCCATAGTCTGAGAAACTATGGAATTTACATGGTTTTGTCTCAGAATTTACATGGTTTTGTCATGTTTATGGGTTTGCCAGTTCTTGAAGACTGAAGCCCTGGAGTTTCTTCTACTTTAGGAATCATGGTGTAAGTTTTGCCCCTTTTTGGTTAGCTTTATCCTTTAATATGGTGTAATAGGCAAGTGGTCTGATTGTTTTATCATATGTAACTCTTTTTGTGTGGTAAAAGACATGAAATCTTAGAAAAATGAAACGGACACAGATACACAGATACGTGAAGCAAATATTAGTACTAATAAGCAAGAATCATTCACCAACCTTTATTATAAAAGCCACTGAGAAGAAGGGCTAGGCCCTTTTTTTTTCTCTTTTAACCCCCACATCAGTTTTTTTCTTGGTGTGCCTCTTTTGTGTGTGTGTTTTCAGTGATGTGGAAACATTGAACTGCTACTTCTCACCTAGTGCTGTTTCTTAGCTGGTACAACAGATTTTCTTATTTCTTTTTGCTAAAAAGACCGGACACAGATTAGAGGAGAGAATGGAAGATGGTGTGTTTATGTCTCTGTGTGTGTAGATAGTTGTGTGTGTGAGCACAGTGTTGATAGGGGGTAGAGAATGAACTTAGTGGAGAGAAGATGGATTGCCACTACCATTTCCTATTCTCTAGACAAGATGTTGTCACAAAATGGAAAAAAAAACAAAAACCCAAACACCCAAACTAGAAAAATAGTTTTTAATATCTCCAGTTTATCTGAAGTAATAAGATGCTTTCAACTTCTAAAAACTTGACTTTTGGAGTTTGGGGAGAACCAGTAAATAATACTTTTTTATCAGCCCATCTGAGTTTGGAATCAGTATAAAAAAGAATAGGACACAGACGAATGGGGCCTGAAAACATCAACTTTATGCTGATGACATCTGGATTGAAAGACATGCCTTTGGCTGCAACGTGACTTCTAAAACTTCCCTATATACCTAGCTAGTCACTAGCATAGCAGGTCTTTCTTTAGGGGGTCGGAGACAGAGGGGTACAGAGGAAGCCTAACCTTGTATTATTAGGGAAGCAGAGCAAACTGTATCTTCTCTGCTGTTAGGCAGCATGTTTGTCTACCAAAATTTAACCCCTCAGGTAGAGGAGATGAATAAGGGAGCAGGAAGAAGCCAGGAGTGACCTTTTCCTCCTAACACTGCCATATAATTCTCATTCGTACGGTCAAGCTCTACCTCTGAAATCCGGAGAGGAGGAACTGTCTCCTCTTTTTTGTATATGGGTGCTTGAACATGTTTGGTTGGTTTTGCTAAGAACCTTTAGTGTGGACTTTAAGAAATTTAAAGGGGATATTTAAGGGGGACAGAAAAAAGGGAACTGTGTGTGTGTGTGTTCACTTTGAAAAGGTGGCAAGGAGAAAAAGAAAAGGTGGTGAGGAGGAATCTGGTCCCACGAATTTATTTGCACTGAGACCTTAATTTCACCAGTCCTCTGATAGTGGATTAGGGGACGAGGGATGGGGTATAGGAAGAATGACAGCATATGACATATTTTTGAACTATTAATGTACCTTTTTTGTTATGTTTTCCCTTAAGACTTAATAGAGTGGTACTCTTCCTAGACTGACTAGTAGAACCCATTTGATTTGTATTATTTTAATACAATTTCATATATTTGTAATAATATCTTAAAATTACTTTTTGTTGCAGATGTATGCCTTTTAGTCGCATTATATACAGTTTCTGTGGCAGGGGATAACTTGAAAACCTAATCCAAAATTTCTTAGTGGCATAAGAAATTAATGTGAAACATTATCTGGTGGCCTTTCTTAGCAATTGGATACCTGTTGGCTTATATTTCTTTTATGGAAATTTCTTGAAGTAACCAAAGTTTATTGGATATGTAAGCTTAAGGTATTTGGTTTTGACTTGTTTTAATGATTTAATTAAAATTTAAACTTTATGCTGAACTTATTATCATTGTGATATTATACTATAAAAATGTTGAAACCAGACTTTCTCTATTGTGGAGGTTATACATTTATTTTGCTTTTTTCCTTTCCAGTCATATCAAGATTCTTCAGAAACTACATCCATAGAAAGTATTGTTTGGTTTAAGATGTTAGTATTCCTTGACATCAATTTTGGAAATCTAAAATATCCTCACAAATTAATTTCAGATGTAAACCCACATCTTAACAGGCCTTTTATGATGCAGGATAATTTCCAATGGTCTTTGTGAAAAGATCCATGTTTATTTGGCATGCTGACTGTGGTTTATAAAGAGTTCTATAACTTATAGGTGGCCCGATGCACAGTATTACTATGTATAGCTGCTAGTTTTTCATATGAGAATGTATTTGGTAGTGATTACAGTACCTTGATCATTGGTAAAAATCGTAGATTACAATGACGACACCCCCCACCCCCACCCAAGAGCTCTCTGTAATGCTCTGCGCCTGGAGATTTTTCTGATCTGTGATTATTACTCTCACTTGGTATAACTGCATCTTATGCTTGTGGTCTCCTCTTTCTGCTTCTATGTCTGTATTCTCTGCCAGGTCACATTATTTGAAACTATATTTCACTGTGTTTGAAAAACCTGCATAACCTCTTCTATTTTTATGTTAGCTTTAATTATATGCATAATTCTGTATTTCTCGGATAGAGAATGAAATGCTATTTTTTTCCCCATCATAAAACTACCTTGTTTATACATTGTGAGGGGCAAGTGATTTATGGGGTTCTTAGATTTGAGTGAAAGATCTGATTCTGGTCAATGATTAGAATTGGTGGTAGTTGTAAAAATCAAACTTATTGTTCATTGTACACTTCTTTCTCCTCCCCCGCCAAGAGCTAATTGTTAGCATGAAGTCTTCTGACCCGTAACAACCTCAGTTTGATGATTGAGACAAATTTATATAGAGATGTGAATTGATCATAGGAAGAGTACTTAAAATCTGAAATGTCTGTCAACTTTGGCTCAAATAAGTATACCTAAGCTTGTAGCAAAAATGGATATCCATCACTATGTAGGAAAAGGCTAACTTTATAGCTCCCCAGTGGTGGATTCAGAATATGCAATCCTTTATTTATATCATGCTCTCCAGTTATAAGGGAGTTCCAGTTGGGATGTTAGGTTTACATAACAATAAAAACTAATATTTTTTTGGACACATACAGAAGAAAATCTGTAACAGATACATGAATTATGAGGCATAGTATGCATTGGTGAACCCTTTGCCCAGTCTCAGAAATAGAACATTATCAATACTATTGAAATTATACCTATGAGTATCATACTATCCTTTCCCCCACTAAGAGGTAGCAACTAACCTGAATTCATTTAATGATTTAAGCACTACTTTTGCCAGAATGTTTTTCTTATTATTTTATATTATTTTAGAGCTTTGTAAAAATGGTATACGGTGTGTACTCTTCTGCATCTTTCATTTTTGTTTGTTTTTAAAACTCAGCATTTTTTTAAAAGATTTTTTTATTTTACAGAGAAAGAGAGATCACACGTAGGCAGAGAGGCAGGCAGAGAGAGGGGGGAAGCAGGCTCCCCACTGAGCAGAGAGCCCGATGCGGGGCTCGATCCCAGGACTCTGAGATCAGGGCCAGAGCTGAAGGCAGAGGCTTAACCCACTGAGCCACCCAGGCGCCCTTCAGCATTGTTTTTAAGATTCATCCATATTGATGGTTGTAACTTTGGTTTGTGTTCATTGAGGAACAATATTACATTCAGTAACATGCCACAATTTAAGTTTTCTATTCTTCTGCCAGTGGATTATTAGACTGTTTAGGATTTTTGCTCTTTTGAATAGTGTTCCTTGAATGTTCTTAAATGTGTCTTCTAATGCACATGTCCAGAATTTTCTCTAGAGTATGTGGCTAAAAGTATAATCACTAGATGCAAATGTTCAGCTTCATGAGCTAGAAACTGATGTGTGATCACACTATTATCAATTCCTAGCAGCTTTCTTCTCCCTCCAAATCTGGTGACATCAGATTTCTTGGTTTTTGCCAATCCTGTGTAAATAAAATGTTATTCTGCTTTTAGTTTGTGGGCTCACTAATTACGAATGAGGCTAAATATCTTCTGATGGATTTCTTTATTTGCCATTTGTTTGGCTTCTTTGTGCAATATATTTTTTTAAGATTTTATTTATTTTTTGACAGAGAGACAGTGAGAGAGGGAACACTAGCAGGGGGAATGGGAGAGGGAGAAGCAGGCTCCCCGCGGAGAGCAGGAAGCCTGATGCGAGGCTCCATCCTAGGACTCTGGGATCATGACCTGAGCCGAAGGCAAACACTTAATGACTGAACCACCCGGGCGCCCCTGTGCAATACTTTTTAATAGTTTTCATTGTTTTTATCAGACAGTTTGTCACTTATGAAAATGATAGTTGGAGTTCTTTATATTTTCTATATGCTAATCTTTTGTCATTTACTTGTGTTATAGTTTCTGCTCCAGATTTGGGTGTGTGTGTGTTTTAAGATTTTATTTATTTATTTGAGAGAGTGTGCATACAAGCAGGGGGAAGGGGCAGAGGGAGAGGGAGAGGGAGAAGCAGACTCCCTGCTGAGATAGGAGGCCAGTGTGGTACTCCATCCCAGGACCCTGGGATCATGACCCACCGAAGGTGGTCACTTAACAGACTGAACCACCCGGGCACCCCAGATTTGTGTCTTTTTACTTTCTTTTTCTATACTGCCCCTTGTAAACAAGTAGTTAATTTTAATGTTGTGATTTAATTAAGTTTAAAAAATGATAGTGCTTCTAGGTATTGTTTTTAGATTCTTCACTGCTATGAACTTATTTAAAAATTCTCTTGTATTTCTTTCTAAAGCTTTGGAAGTTTACTATTCAGATCTAACTATTTAATCCACTGGGAACTGACTGTTACATATGGTAGGGATCCAGTTTCATTTCCCCTGCATTGATAGCCAAAGGTCCCAACATCATTTTTTTTTATACTTAAAAAAAAAAAAAGTTAGATCCGTGCCCATTGTGGAGCCCAATGCAGGTCTCAAACTCAAGACCTGAGATCAAAACCTGAGCTGAGTTTAAGAGTTGGACACTCAACCAACTGAGAGACCCAGGAGCCCCCTAGCGTCACTTTTTTAATGATCTGTCTGTTGTCATTGATTGCAGTGCCACCTCTGTTTCCATTTATGCTTTTGTGTGTTTCTAAGTTGTGCATTGTTTTTCTGATGATCAATTTTTTCATCCCTGGGCCATTACCATGCTGTCTTAAAAACAGTGGTTTTGGGGGCACCTGGGTGGCTCCGTTGGTTAAGCATTTGACTTCAGCTTGGGTTATGATCTCCAGGTCCTGGTATCGGGCTCAGCTTTGGGTTCTGTGCTCTGCGGGGAGCCTACTTCTTCTCCCGCTGCCTCTCTGCCTGGTAGTGCTCTCTCTCTCTCAAATAAATAAATAAAATCCTAAAAAACAAAACAAAACAAAACAAAAACTGGTTGTAGTAAACTTGGTAATCTTTGGTAGGGGGACTCAGCTTTACTTTTTTTTTCTTTAAAATATTTTATTTATTTATTTGACAGATGGAGATCACAAGTAGGCAGAGAGGCAGGCAGAGAGAGAGAAGGGGAAGCAGACTCCCTGCTGAGCAGAGAGCTTGATGTGGGGCTCTATCCCAGGACCCTGAGATCATGACCTGAGCTGAAGGCAGAGGCTTAACCCACTGAGCCACCCAAGCTCCCCTTTACCTCCCCCCCGCCCCTTAAAGTGTTGTGGCTATTTTTAGTCCACTCTTCAGTATAAATTTTCAAGATCTTCAAAAACCTTGTTTAGGGGCGCCTAGGTGGCTCAGTCAGTTAGTGTCTGCCTTCCGCTCAGGTCATGAACCCAAGGCTCTGGGTTTGAGCCCCATGTTGAGTTCCTTGCTCAGTGGGGAGTCTGCTTCTCTCTCTCCCTCTCCCTCTGCCCCTCCCCTGCTTGTGCTGTCTGTTTCACATAAATAAAATCTTAAGAAAAAAAAAAAAACCTTGTTGAGCTTATGATTGGAGTTGTGCAGAATCTTTAGATGAATTTGGGAAGAACTGATTTTTTTTTTTTAAAGATTTTATTTATTTATTTGAGAGGGAGAGAATGAGGGAGAGAGAGAGAGAACAAGAGGGGGAAAGTCAGAGGGAGAAGCAGACTCCCTGCCAAGCAGGGAGCCCAATGTGGGACTCGATCTGGGGACTCCAGGACCATGACCTGAGCTGAAGGCAGTCGCTTAACCAACCGAGCCACCCACTTGCCCAGAACTGATATTTTTATGGTAGTGTCCTTTCTATAAATAATAAGCTGCCTTTCTATTTAATTAGGTTTTCTTTAATATGTTTCAGGATAATTGTATCCATTCCCCATAAGGGTCTTATAAAACTTTGGTTAGATTTATTTCTAGGTACTTTTTGAAGATTTATTTAAGTAGTTTTTACACCCCAACCGAGGCTCAGACTTACAGTCTTGAGATCAGGAGTCAAAAGATCTTCCAACTGAGCCAGCCAGGTGCCCCTAAGTACCTTATATTTTGTTGATACTGATATTGCTTTCAACTTTTTTATTTCTAGCCATTGTTGATAGATAGAAAGTCAAAACTGGGTCTTGTTTTTTGATCTTATAGGTAACCACTTGCTGAACTCTTTATTTCTGGTAATTTGATGGTATATTATGGAGTTTTTTTTTTTTTAAAGATTTTATTTATTTATTTGACAGATCACAAGGAGGCAGAGGGGCAGGCAGAGAGAGAGGGGGGAAGCAGGCTCCCTGCTGAGCAGAGAGCCCGATGTGGGGCTCGATTCCAGGACTCTGGGGATCATGACCTAAGCCGAATGCAGAGGCTTTAACCCACTGAGCCACCCAGGTGCCCCTATTACGGAGTTTTTAAATACATATTTTCATATTGTCTATGCATAATGGCTTTTGTTCTTCCTTTCTAATCCTTCTGCCTTTTATTTCTCTTTCTTACCTGATTGCACCAAGACCTTCAGTACAAAGTTGAATAGAAGTGACAATAGTGGCATCCTTGTCTTGTTCCTGATTTTAAAAGACTATGTTTCTGACATTTTATTAAGAACGACATTTACTGGGGCAGCTGAATGGCTCAGTTAGTGTCCAACTCTTGCGTTCAGCTCAGGTCATGATCTCAGGGCTGTGGCATTGAGCCCTGTGTCAGGCTGTATGCTCAGTGGGGAGTCTGCTTGAGATTCTCTCCCTCTCCCTCTGCTCCTCTCTCTCTCTCTCTCTCTCTCTCTCTCTCAAATAAATAAATAAATCTTTAAAAAAATGACATTTGGGGCGCCTGGGTGGCTCAGTGGGTTAAGCTGCTGCCTTCGGCTCAGGTCATGATCTCAGAGTCCTGGGATCGAGCCCCGCATCGGGCTCTCTGCTCAGCAGGCAGCCTGCTTCCTCCTCTCTCTGCCTGCCTCTCTGCCTGCTTGTGATCTCTCTCTGTCAAATAAATAAATAAAATCTTAAAAAAAAAAATGACATTTACTGTAGGTTTTTGGTAGGTGTCCTTAAGGAAGTTCTCTTTGAGTCATCTTTTGTAGTTTCTATCCTGAATGGAATGTTTTTCATTATCTTTTTTTCAGCATTGAGATTATCATAGTTTTTTTTTCTTTTTTTCATTACTGTATTGAATAACATTTAAGATCTTATGTTTGACTACCTTTGCATTCCTGAGACAACTCTAACCTAGTCATGATGTATTCATCTATCTTTACAGATTATATTTAGTTTGCTAATATTTAGTATATTTCTTCTGTGTTCATAAGTTAGATTGGTCTGTAATTTTACTCTCTTAAGCTGTTTATGCCCAGTGTTGTTACTGAGTTCATATTGGCCTTACAGATATGATTAAGGATTATAGAATAGTTTATACAATATTGGTGCAATCTGTATCTCGAAAAATTTGGTAGGACTCTCATGTAAAACTAACATGCCATGGGGCGGCTGGGTGGCTCAGTCATTAAGCATCTGCCTTTGGCTCAGGTCATGATCCCAGGGTCCTGAAATTGAGCCCTGCATCAGGCTCCACGCTCAGCAGGAAGCCTGCTTGTTCCTCTCCTTCTGCCTGCTGCTCCCCCTTCTTGTGCTCACTCTCTCTCTCTCAAATAAATAAATAAGATCTTAAAAAGAAACAAAACTAACATGCCTGACTTTCTGGGGGAGAAATTTTAACTCTTATTTCAGTTTTTAAAATGATTTTTGGACTATTGATATTTTATATTTCTTATAAGTCTGTTTTGATAAATTGTATTTTTACAAAGTTCTGTCCATTTTGAGAAATACCCTTTTTTTTTAAGGTTTATTATTTATTTATTTGACAGAGAGAGCACACACACAAGGAGGCAGAATAGCAGGCAGAGGCAGAGGGAGAGGGAGAAGCAGGCTTGGCACCCTGGTAAGCAGAGAACCCGACCTGGGGCTAGATCCCAGGACCCTGAGATCATGACCTGAGCCAAAGGCAGATTCTTAACCCACTGAGACACCCAGACGCCCCTTGAGAAGTACTCTAAATTATTGGCTTGGAGTTGTTTATAAATTCTCTTCCCTTTAAAAATTTTGTTGCATCTGATTTTATGTTCTCTTTACAACTAATTTATTTATTTCTATTTTTTGCATAAATCCCACTGGAAGTTTTATCTATTTTACTAAACTTGATGAAAGACCAACTTTTGGCAATGTCAGCCTTCTATATTTGATTGTTAGTTTAAATAATCTCTTTTAATTAACAGCTTAATTGAGGTATAGTTAACATCCTATAAAAGTCATCCATTTTAAAAGCATAATTCAATGATATTAAACTTATTTAGCTGTACAGCCATTACTGAAATCTAGTTGCAGAGCATTTCTGCCACACCATAGATCATTCGTACCCATTTATAGTCAATACTTAATTCCACCCCAGGAGTAGCCTTTTTGCACAGTTCATATAAACAGAATTACACATGTGGTCTTACACATCTGACTTCTTTCATTGGGCATATTTTGAGTTCATCCATGTTGTAGCATATATCAATCGCCTCATTCCTTTTTACTGATGAATAGGATTTCATTGCATGAATATATATTTTATTTATACATTCAGTAGTTGCTGGATATTTAGCTTGTCTTTACATTTTGGCTATTATGAATAATACTGCCATATGAACAGGGGTGCCTGGGAGGCTCAGTGGGTTAAACCTCTGCCTTCGGCTCAGGTCATGATCTTAGAGTCCTGGGATCAAGCCCCACATTGGGCGCTCTGCTCAGCGGGGAGCCTGCTTCCCGCTCTATCTCTGCCTGCCTCTCTGCCTGCTTGTGATCTCTCTCTCTCTCTCAAATAAATAAACAAAATCTTAAAAAAATATATTGCTATGAACATTTCTGTTTAAGCCTTCATGTAGACCTATGTTTTCATTTCTCTTGGGTAAACATCTAGAAGTGGAATTGTTGGGTTGTATGGTTACTTTATGTTTTACTTATAAAAGAAACTGCCAAATTAGTAGGTGGCTGTACCACCTAACATTCCTACCAGCAATGTTTTCCAAGCTGTTTCACCATTTTACATGCCCACTGTTCCAGGTTTTCCACATCGGTGCAAACTTGTTATTTTGTTGTTGTTTTATAAATAATAGTCATCCTTAGTGGGTGTGTTTGGTACCTAATTGTCATTTATGATTTGCTTTTTCCTAACACTAGACTATGAACAGTTGTTTATTGTATTCACATATACTCCTTTTTATTGGTAATAATGTCCCTCTTTTATTTCTGCTTTTAGTGATTTGAATCTTCCTTTTTTTTTCTTAGTCATCTAGCTAAATGTTTGTTAATTTTGTTGATCTTCTTTAAATAACCAGCTTTTAAATTTTTTTCTCTATTTTTCTATTCTCTAGTTCATTTGTACCCACTCTAATTTTTTTTTCTTTCTTTCCTTATTCCAGCTTTTGGTTTACTTCTCTCTCTCTTTTTTTTTTTTTTTTTTTTTTTTAAAGATTATTTACTTGTTTATTTGAGAGAGAGAGCCTGAGAAGGGAGAAAGTCATAGGGAGACGGAGACTCCCCATGGAGCTGGGAGCCTGATGTGGGACTCGATCCTGGTACTCTGGGATCATGACCTGAGCCGAAGACAGTGACTTAACCAACTGAGCCACCCAGGCGCCCTACTTTGCTCTTTTTCTGGTTTCTTCATGTGTGCCATTAAGTAATTGATAAGAAATGGTTCATTTTTAACGGTTATAACTATGAATTTCCCCCTTAGCTGTATCTCATAAGTTTTGGTACATTGTGTTTGTTTAAATTCATCTCCGGGTATTTTCTTTTCTTTTCTTTTTAACCCCCCGAAGGTGTTTTCTAAGTAACCTTGTGATTTTTTTTTTCTTTGACCAACTGGTCATTTAAGACCATTTTGTTTAATTTCCTCATATTAGTGAATTTTCCAATATTTTTCTGTTACTGAGTTCTAGTCTCATTTTACTGTGGTTGAAAAAGGTACTTTGCATGATTTCAATCTTTTTAAGCTTATCAAAACTTGTTTTGTGGGTTAACATGTAGTTCATTCTAGAAGATGTCCTCTGTGCCCTTGAGAATGTGTATTTTTACTTTTGGGTTGAGTGTGCTGTGTATGTCTGTTAGGTCTAATTGACTTACAATGTTTTAGTGTTTTCCTTTTTGATCTGCTTGTTCTATGTATTAGAGTAGGCTGCTGATATCTCCAGTTATTATTGTAGAACTGTCTATTTCTCCCTTCAATATTGTCAATTTTGTTTCACATATTTTAGGGCTCTTGTTGTTAGGTGCATATATGTTTTAAAATGGTTATATCCTCTACTGGATTAACTTTTTTTCGACATACAATGTTGTCTTTGTGTCTTGTAACCTTCTTTGACTTAATGACTACTTTGCCTGACAATAGTGCAGACACTCCAGGTCTCTTTTGGTTTTTATGTTTTTTCGATATAATTTTCCATTCTCTTTTTTTCAACTTCTTTGTATCTTTTTATCTAAAGTAAGTCTCTTGGGGCACCTGGGTGTTAGACACTTAGACTTAAGTGTCCAACTCTTGATTTCAGCTTACGTCATGATCTCAGGGTTGTGAAATCGAGCCCCTCATATTGCCGCATACTGGGCATGAAGCCTGTTTAAGATCCTCTCTCTCCCTCTTTTCCTTCTCCTCCCTGCCCCCGCTCTCTCTTTCCCTCTCTAAAAAAATAAATAAAATGAGTCTCTTATTGTCAGCTATACTTTGATAAAAAAAATAGAATCTCTTGAAGACAGCATATAGACAGTTTTTAATTCAGTCTGCCAATATCTCTTGTGTAGAGAGTTTAATCGATTTATATTTAAACCAATTGTTGGTGAGGAAGGACTTACTTCTCCTATTCAGCTATTAGTTTTCAGTATATCTTTTATGATTTTTGTTCACCAGTTCCTCCATTACCACTTTTTTAGTATTTAGTTGAATGTTTGTAGTGGATCATTTTGATTCCCTTCTTTCCTTTTCTGCATATTTTTAAGCTGTTAGCGATAACTTCAAGGATTACAAGTAACATCTTAAACTTACAGCAACCTATTTTGAATAATACCAAGTCAGTTTCATTAGTATACACATTGCTACACATCTCTGTCCCTCCTACTCTATATTGTTATTGTCAGAAATTACATGTTTATACATTGTGTGTCCGTTAACATGTATTTATAAATATTGTTTTATACATTTGCCTTTTGAATTATATAGAAAAAAAAAAGGTTACAAACCAAAAGTGCAATAATACTGGCTTTGACGTTTACCTATATAGTTAATTTTACTGATGTTATTTATTTCTTCTCATGGCTTTGAATTACTCTTCAGTTACTTCTCATTTCAGCCTGAGGAGCTCCCTTTAGCATTTCTTATAGCTCAGGTCTGTTGGTAATGAACTCCATCAACTTTTTTCTAGAAATGTCTTCATTTCTCTTTCATTCTTGAATGATAGATTTGCCACATATCGAACTTTTAGTTTTTTTTCTTTTAGACCTTTAAATAATGTTATCCTGCTACCTTCTGGCCCCCATGATTTCTGATGAAAAATCAGTTGTTAATCTTGTTTGTGGTATTTGCTTCTCTGTTTTCTAAATTTTCCTTATCCTTTGTTTGTTTGTTTTTTTTAAGGTTTTATTTACTTAATTTGTCAGAGAGAGAGAGCACACTAGCAGGGGGAGCGGCAGGGAGAGGGAGAAACAGTTTCCCTACTGAGCAAGGAACCATGTATGGGACTTGATTCCAGGACTCTGGCATCATGACCTAAGTGAAGGCAGACACTTAACCGACTGAGCTGCCCTGGTGTCCCCAAATAAAATCATTTAAAAAAATTTTTTTTTCATTTTAGTTATGCTAGTTTTCAGCCCTAGAATTTGCTTGGCTCCTTTTTGTAATACTTTTCCCTTACCGATATTCTTATTTTGTTCATGCATTCTCCACTCCCCATTTCTTTGTCCGTGGTTTCCTTTAGTTTATTTAGGTATATTTGAGACAGTTAATTTAACATCTTTGAGTAGTAGTTCCACTGTCTGAACTTCCTCAGGGATGTTTTTGTCAAATCTTGTTCCTGTGAATGGTTCATACTTTGTTCTTTCTTTGTGTGTTTTTTAATTTTTTATTGATACATGGACATTCTGATTACTATGATGTGGCATTCTGTAAATCTGTTAACTCTTCAGTGTTTGGTGATTTTTGCTTATTGAGTGCTAGAGTCATCCATTTGTGATGTTTCCAAACTATTTGGTGAAGTGTATCATTCTTTTTGTGTGATGTCACAAGTTTCTGTTATTTCTGCAGTCAGCTGGTAGCCTGAAAAAGATTTTTTTCCTTAAACTTCTGGCTCAAAAAGAGAGACAAAAGAGTTTTTTGTTTTTTTGTTTTAAGATTTTATTTATTTGTCAGAGAGAGCACAAGCAGAAGGGAGCCACAGGCAGAGAGAAAAGCAGGCTCCCAGCTAAGCAAGGAGCCTAATTCAGGACTTGATCCCAGGACCCCAGGATCATGACCTGAGCCAAAGGCAGATGCTTAACCAACTGAGCCACCCAGGCACCCAAGAGTTTTATCTTTTTTAATGTTCCAGTAGACACCACCAGTAGAAGCCATTGCTGCAAGATGACTGAACTGATACAGGTGTCTGTGCTGGTACCTCAGGTCACTGACAGACCAACCAAAATTCATAACTCCAAATTTTAGAAAGACATGAACCCAGCTATCCTTCCTGATGCATCAACCACTTCAGAAACATGAGCTCCTAATCCCCACTTCTTTGGGAGGGAACAACTAAGGAGTTGAGGGAAGGTGGTTTGTTTACACATGCTGTAGATTTAGGAAGGATCAGCAGCACCCTCTTCCTTCATGTACTTTCCTGTTTGTTACAAATGTTTGATAAGTTTCTAGAGTTCTGAAATGGTTGATTACAAGTGCTCTTTCCAGCTCAGTTTTTACTTTGGGGAAGGAACTGACATCTAGAGCTTCATAGTCTTCCATTTTGCATGAGTGATGCTTTTGAACTGCAAATTTGATTTAAATTTGTTTTAAATTTGATTAAGGCCAGTTTTTTTTTTAATTTTATTTATTTGTCAGGAAGAGAGAGTAAAAGCAGCGGGAATAGCAGGCAGAGGGAGAAGCAGGCTCCCCCCTGAGCAAGGAGCCCAGTGCAGGACTCGATCCCAGGACCCTGGGATCATCACCTGAGCCAGAGGCAGATGCCCAGCCGAGTCACCCACGTGTCCCTAAGGCCATTTTTCAATTTTTATTTTAGGGGGGCCTGGGTGACTCAGTCAGTTAAGCATCTGCCTTCAGCTCAGGTCAGACGATCCCAGGATCCCAGGATCGAGCCCCACATCAGGCTCCTTGCTGAGCATGATGTCTTCTTCTCCCTCTCCCTCTGTTCCTCCCCCTGCGTGTGCACACATGCACTCTTTCTCTCAAATAAATAAAATATTATTAAAAATTAAAAATTTTTACTTTATGGATCATGACTTTGATGTCATATTCAGTAATTTTTTTGCATAAACCATGGTGACAAAGATTTTTCTCCTGTGTTTAGCATGGCTGGATGGCAAACCGTTGGAGTATAGACAAGCCTTGTGGGGCTTATCGAGGGAATTGGTATTTCACTGCCAGCAGGAGGCCTTTGGGGTACTAGTTTCCATATAAGGAGGGGTGTAGAAGCCATCTCCAGGATGAGTTTGCCAGTGCTGCAAATTCGCTGAACGACTGCATGTCCTGGGCACGTGACTGAGTGGAGTTCTCCTCCCTACTTGGCAGCTGCTGAAAACCACAGGAGAGTTCCTTTCTCCTTCGGTGTCTTTTTCAGTGCCCTCTGTTAAGAAAATTTAACAGTTTCATGTTCATTTCGAAGGAGAAATGCTCATAGAAATTCTATTATTACACACAAGATATCAAATATTATTTAAATTAATAGGCCATCGTTTGAAGCTTGAAATTGTATGTTGTAAATATACCAGTCCTCAGTATAATCATTATTAAAACCCTCCAACCTAGAGATCTTTAGTAGAGAATTGAGTCGCTATATATAATCTCTGAGATGAAACTTCTAGAGTATCCTAAGTAGAACTTACATTGTCATCAGTTCACTTCCATTGCACGGAGATGGGAGTGTCCCTTTGATGTATTATGAATTAGCCCACATTCTTTTGTAGGAGTCCATTAATACCTTCCTAAACTCAAAGAATGGTTTTAATATTATGCTTTAAAAACATAACTCCTTTTTATCACAATAATGTACTTTTAAGAACAGATACATGATATTTTGAATGTAGATAAACCAAGTTATTTAGGACTTCAAATAATTTGTAACGATGTGAAAATTAAAAATTTTCATAATAATTACATATCATAGCTTATAAGAAGGGTTCCTATTTGGTTGGATTCATCCGGACTTTTTTGAGAGTGCCTTGATCATGCTTTATTGGTGGATATATATTCTGAGTATCATTCCTGCTTATATCTGCTATAGATACTTAATTTGGTTGGTAAGGGCCTAGAGATAAAGTAAAATCCTTGATCCTTGGGGGCACCTGGGTGGTTTGATCAGTTAAGCAACTTATTTCAACTAAAGTTATGATCCTAGGGTCCTGGTTGGAGCCCTGTGTTGGGCTGCCTGCTCAGCGGGGAGTCTGCTTCTCTGACCCTCCCCCTTGCTTGTGTTCTCATGTGCTTTCTATCTCTCTCTCCCTCTCTCAAATGAATAAACAGTCTTTAAAAAAAAATCTTTGATCATTGTGCAGGTTTCCTTTAGATTTGTGAGAAATACTTTTTTTCCTTTTTTAAAAAAATATTTTAAAGATTTATTTATTTATTTTAGAGAGCAAGAGCAGGAGGAATAGAGGGAGAGGGAGAGAGACTCCCAAGTAGGGTTCACATTGAGCGTGGAGCCCGATGTGGGGCTTGACCATGACCCCTGAGGTTAGGACCTGAGGTGAAACCAAGAGTCAGACGCTCAACTGATTGAGTCACCCAGGTGTCCCAAAAGATACTTTCTTCCCAGGCTATTTATTGACCTCAGGGTTGTGAGTTAAAGTCCTGTGTTGGGTGTAGAGAGTACTTAAAAATTAAAAAGATAGAATTTAATTTAAAATATTTGTATTTGTCTTGGGTACAAACATACTTTAAAAATTATTAAATAGTGTTCTGGTTACCAAAAACACAATTCATGTAACTTTTCTGTGTTTCAGAAACCTTTTTCCAAAAAGGACAAAGGAACTCAAATCAGTTGTCCATAGTGCTCCTGGCTGGAAATTATTTGGTAAAGTCCCTCCCAGAGAGAATCTTCAGAAAACTTCTAAAATCATTCAACAGGTAAGTATTAATATAGCCACGTGGTTTGTCTTCGCTTTTCAAATATTTTTTTCTTGATAATGAATCATATTCCACTTTCATTTGTCCTTTTTTTAATATATAAAATTTGAGGATTATTAGATACTTATAGTAACCTTAAATTTTTTTTTAAAAACACATATTTTCAATTATCATTTATGGTTGTGAAAATTCTCTAAAGTAATGGAACATTGAATTTTTTTCCTAGTTACTCTTTGAAGAGCTTTTTGGTTTTTTTGTTTTCTTCTTAGCTAAGCAGTCTTACCACGTACATTGACTTGTAATTGAATATGGTAGTGTTTGCCAGTGGCACAGATTTTATGGATGCAAGGAGTTACCAATCGGTGAAACAGTAGAAAGCAAAAACTGAGTAAATTTTGAGGTTGAACACCTTCTTTGGTCACTTTTCTAGTGTTCTACCTTAACCAAGGACTTTGTGAAATAGGTGGATGTATAATCTGTTTCTAGTAATTTTGGAGTCAGTTCTTCTAATATCTGTATTAATGTCCATATTCTGAAGCTCTTAAGAATTTCAAATCTTACTTGACTCCTAAAATTGGGCTCCATCAGTGCCAGGAGATCGGTGAGACTGGATGAGTTTGCAGGCATTTCTAAGTTCTGAGAAATTGTTTCTCAGAAGGAGGAGATATGTATGTAACACCTTTTCTATTTCTCTCCTTCCCAATTGTAGTTTTTCAGATTCAGCGCAATCATTGTGTATAAAAATCACATTAAGACAATAATCGCCATTCCAATTAGAGAAAACATCTTCCATTAAGGATTTAATAGTATTCCTTTTATTGCTTAAAGAAAAACTCATTTCCCATGCAATACAAGAAAATTTATAAATCTTTAAAAACATATGTTTTAGTTAATTTTATTTACAATTAAAACACTGACTAGTTTATATAGCTGCTGGGACTTGAAACTGCAGTGTTGTGTTTTCCAACCTGTGGGCCTGGGTACTCCATGTGCTGCAGCCTACACACAGGGGAACAGAGGCTGCCTCAGTGATACTCCATGTCTGGTGGATACAGTGCAGACTGTTAGCTTGAGATTATACACAGTTTTGACATTAAGTGACACTGTTTTTTTCCTGTGGCATCATATCTTTGTTAATCTGGTTTTCTGAGGTTTCTATGATGAAAATCAGATACTGTGCAAAGATCAATGTTCAATGGGAAATGAGCGTGATTGTGTCCAATCTGATTTCGAGATTTGTGAAATTATACAGTGCACGATAAGCATATATGCCTAATTAGTAATTGTGGTTATTTAAGAATGAAAACCTTTTCCCCTTCAATTTATGTGCATTATTTTTTTCCAATGACTACTAAGTGTTAGGGTATAAATCCTTATTAAATTGTCGGGCAAAACTACTTATTAAACAATACTTTGGTATTTCTACTGGTTTAGGGG
Source organism: Enhydra lutris kenyoni (assembly GCF_002288905.1). Classification (NCBI taxonomy): domain Eukaryota; kingdom Metazoa; phylum Chordata; class Mammalia; order Carnivora; family Mustelidae; genus Enhydra; species Enhydra lutris. The sequence goes on from NW_019154096.1 coordinate 47,844,586, forward strand.
GAGCCATGAAAAAATTAATGGTACGCCAAGGGCACTGTTCACCAAAAAAGTTTTTGCTATCTGAATATCTTAATTTTAACTTTTTTTGGTAAAGTCTGAAAGTAACTTCTCTTGTCTAGAGTTTTCCAGAAGACCAAGTTCGCCCTCTAGAGGCAAAACAGTGGTCTTGCTATTGAAGGTTTGTATTCTTTATGATAGTTTATGTTAAATATGCATGTGCATACTTTTATATTTTTATGTAAACTAACATTCTGCGACAGGCCTCTAAGTAAATTACCGATTGGATAATTATCTGTTTACTTATATGCTGTATGCTTTTAATTAGCTATTTTATTTTGGAAAGCTAAGAGGTCACATTCTCTCTTTTTCATATATATATATAGTGTGAAAATTTGGTGAGGGGTCAGGGAAAGAACAACTCTTATTTTCATGTGGGAAGAGGGAGTGGAGTTGCTCTCCTCTGTAGTCCTTTGTCTGGCCTTTTACAAATGCTGATAGTCTCCTACCTGCTACTTTTATTTTTGAACTCTCCAGCAATGTGTAGGTACTAGTGTCTGTTTTGGTGCCTTTTCCATGGTTGTTTGTTTTCTGGGAGGTATGGTAGATAGTGAAGTCTTTGTTCTTCTGATCCTTTCCACCCTCAAAATATGTATCTCCTCATGGATGGAACCTGTTTCTGCCTCTCCCTTTCTGCTTTCTTTTTCCCTGTTTCTGTGTATGTTCTCTCCTCCCCATTTGTCTGACTTTGCTCTCCTCTTCCCTGCAATCGTCATTTTCAAGGTGGGCATGATTTTCTTTTATTAGTAACAGCAAATTTATAACTTCGTGTCTCTGTTCCCACTTGAAAACATGTTTTCACAGCCCTGACTTTTAAGCTCTGTAAAACTATTATGAATACGAAGTATGATTGAGATCTTTTGCCATGTACTCCTTTTAAATGAATACTGTATGTTCAGAGTCCGAAATAAAAAAGGAAGGTATTATCAGTAAAGACATGAAGAATGTTAGGGCCTATCTTTTATTCTTTCTTTCTTTTTTTTTTTTTTTAAGATTTAATTTATTTGAGAGGGAATACACAAGTAGGGTGAGGGGAGGTGGGGGGAGGAGTAGAGGGAGAAGGAGAAGCAGACTCTGTACTGGGCTTGGAGCCTGATGCAGTGCTTGACCACAGCGGAAGGCAGATGCTTAACCAACTGAGCCACCCAGGCACCCCAGGGCACATCTTTCATGTTTTAGGGCAAGGTGTTCTGCTATTCAGCCTGTAGAAAATGAAGGGATCTAGTAATTCCAGTGTAAAAGTGCTTGAAAAAGTGAGGCAGTGCTAAAAATACAGAAGGAAAGTACATTCTGCTGGGCTTTCTAAGGTTTCCTTACTTGCTTTTTGAGTGGCAAAATAGATTTATTGAGAGATTAGAGGATGAGGAGTATTTCCTAAGATAATTTTTTTAAAAAATTTTATTTATTTATTTGACAGAGAGAGATCACAAGTAGGCAGAGAGGCAGGCAGAGAGAGAGGGAGGAAACAGGCTCCCTGCCGAGCAGAGAGCCCGATGCGGGGCTCGATCCCAGGACCCTGAGACTGTGACCAGAGCCGAAGGCTGAGGTTTTAACCCACTGAGCCACCCAGGCACCCCTCATAAGATAATTTTTTAAAGCAGAAAGCAGATATTTAGAAAGGAGTTGATATATTCTTAAGTATGAATATATTATTGGGCCAGAATTTTCTTTTTAGTGGAAAGACATCTATAAGATTATAAAGTAACTATATAGAAAAGTAAGGTTTTATTTTTAAATGTTTTTCTTTCTTAATTATTAATTACACAATTAACACATGATTACATTCTCTATAAAATGTTAAACATTATAGGAAGGTATGTCTCATTTCACTTTCACATTTTTGGGCCTTTTAAAATTCAATTTTTTGTGTGGAAGCACATATAATTATGTGTGTATATTTGTACATATATGATATTATATATTTTGACTCATTTCAAGAACAGAATATCATTATATATATATAATTTTTTGCATTATTTATCTTTACATGTTTTGCACCCATAGCTTTTCAGAGATCTATGAAGTTCATAAGTGAAAGATATTTGTAGGTTAAATATTTTTTTAATTTTATTATAGTAAATTTTATTAAAGATCTGATCAGTTTAAGTGCTTTAATGTTAACATAAAGCAACATAAAATCATTTTAGGGTAATAGCAAAGTCAAACTAACTCACATTTGGCATTTAACTTGAATCACTTCCCAAATCACATGAATATTCATAATATTATTTTATGAGGATTATCACATGTGTTCTCTTGCAGGTGTGAAATTCCTGCTTGTGGCCTTTTGAACCAGTTGGTGAGCCATGTTAAAAGTTGCATCTATTAATAGTAAATAGTATTTCAGTTATATTGTAATTCGATTGACCTAAGTTTTTGGTTTTTCAAAATTAATTGGCCAAAGTTGGAATGTAGCTACATTGTCTTCTAACCTTCAGACTGCAAGTAAGAATGACTGCAAATGAGCCATGTTACGTATAATTTTAACATGATTGCATACTAGATTGAATATACCCTATTTATGTCAAACTGACGGATCTTTTTTTGCTTGATACTGTTTATATATTGACATCTTAAAATAAGAAAGAGATTATAGTACTTAGATGACATTTCCAGTTTTTCATCACTCATGTCTTTTTTTTTTTTTTTAAAGATTTTATTTATTTATTTGACAGACAGAGATCACAAGTAGGCAGAGAGGCAGGCAGAGAGAGAGGAGGAAGCAGGCTCCCTGCTGACCAGAGAGCCCGATGTGGGGCTCAATCCCAGGACCCTGAGATCATGACCTGAGCCGAAGGCAGAGGCTTTAACCTACTGAGCCACCCAGGCGCCCCACTCATGTCTTTTTCTGAGTGAACCTTCAGTTGAGAGTTTGAAACACTTTCACATAACTTTTGATAGGTAAGGGAAAAAACTTTTAAGACACTATCTGACTTCTTAATCTGAGCACTTGAAAATGTCTTAAAAATCTAAAAGAATAGGTCACTCTCCTCATTTAAGCCATTTCTTTGAAATGTTTTACTGGAGAAACAATGACATGAAAAGGACTAGAATATGTGTACTTTGTGAGTAGTACTCAAATCTATAACATTGTGAAAGTGTTAGAGCTTAATATTCTGATTAATAACTTGATTGGTATGTGCAGCATTAGAATATTTGAAAACAATTTGTTGGCTTTAATTATACCTTTGGTGTAAAATTTGAGCAGTGCAAAAAGTACCCATTTCCTTATTTATGGTTAAATTGTGGAGGGGATGGACTGTGTCAGAATTTATTTTTGAAAAATCCTTAAAATTGTTACACCCTTGTGTGTTTGTTTCTTTCACCTTTGTTTACCTAGTGTAATGTCACCTTGAGAAGGAAGTCAGTAATTACCTTTTTGGCTGCATGTGTGTTCTTTATTTTATAGTTAATGATAAATTATTGTCTTTCCCATGTATGAATAGATTGATTTCATAAAAGTTAATATATATGGTCTGAAGGTTGAGAGAGGAATTCATAATAGCTCAGCCAGCCTCTTCTTGGAGAGGAGAAAAGTGTAAGCCTTAAGAAAAAACTTACTTCGGTTAAAGAAAACTAAAAGAATAAAAGCAGTAAGTGCTCAGAAATTAAACTGGGTGGGATTTGGAGGAAAGTTTTTTGCTATCATCAGAGACAGAGACTTGGAAAAGGTTTGCTGTCTGAAAATATTGCCTACCTGTTATTTGATTCTGTAAATACAGTTTATGTCAGAGTTTTATTAAAAGTTGTATTCATTATGTCTTTATGTCAGACTTATATATTATGTTAGGCATCAGATTAGACTGAACAAACAAAATTGTGCTAATAACTTTACCAAAATGAAGTTTACTAAGGCTTTCCTGTTTGCCAAAGGGCGATTAAATGTTTTGCCCCAAGGTTTCATTAAGGTTGAGTTATGCAATGGATTTTATTTGGCCTACTACACAGATTCTGGGATAAAATTTAGAATCAGTAAAGGCATCATAATTGCCTTTATCCTCTCTACTCCAAGCCTGATGGTATCCCTGGCTCTTGGATCAAGTCGTGTTAAGAGAGCCCTTTATCTTGGGCAAGCATGGTCTTGAGGTGGTAGGTCCACATGGGGAGTTACTTCCATTTCCAACACATTATTCTGGCTGTCTGTAAACTATTCACAGCATATAGAAATATGATTGATGCAGGTTTAACATTAACTCCATTAGAAGGGGTGTTCTCACTGTCTACTAGAACTCCAAATCAGTTTATGTGTCAGACTATTTTGGTTTTCATGTTGTCTTTGGAAGAGAAGCTCCTATTTTATTCTTTCCTCTTACCAGTTCTAGTATTTTACTTCTTTAAGAAGCTATTCAAAGTCTCTGGCCACCCTGCCTTTGAACCTATAGAGATCTTTTCTCACATTTCCCTCCTAGGTACCTTCTTTCTGGTAGGTACCTTTAGCTACAGAGCCCAAAGCGTCAGAGTGTGGCAGAATACCATTCTGCTCCTACTTTACCATGGGACCTCATGTTAACAAACTCTAAGCCTTTTCTCTAGCCGAAATTGAAGGACAAAAATCTTTTTATTAAAAGATTTTTATTTATTTAACACAGAGGGATCACAGAGGCAGAGAGGCAGGCAGAGAGAGAGGGGGAAGCAGGCTGCCTGCTGAGCAGAGAGCCCATTGTGGGGATGTGAGTCTCAATCCCAGGACCTTGAGACCATGACTGGAACTGAAGGCAGAGGTTTAACCCTTTGAGCCACCCAGGTGCCCCGAAGGACAAAAATCTTGAACTGATTCTAGATTCTTCTCTGGCTTTTATTTCAATGAATGCATAATTCAGCACACATTGACTGTAATATAGAATAGGTATGGTTCAGGTTCTTAGAATATAAATAAATAGGAGTCCTAGCCTTTGAATTATTCCAGTATAACTGAGGGGAGGCATAGCTTCATATATAATCTTAATGATTCTGAGTGCTATAGTAGAGTTGTGAACAAAGTATGAAGAGTACATATGAAAGAATAGTTAATTCTGTTCAGGGATGACATATGAGTTGTGTTCTAATGTGTACTAACTGGTAGGAGTTTATGAGGTAGAAATGGGGGAAGCCATTCCAGAAAGAGGAAATTGAATGAGCAAGCAGGAATGCACAAGGCTTGTTTAATTAGTCGGCCAGTATATTAGTGATATAGGATAGATGGTGAAAAGTCATTAGTCACAAGATTAGAGGGCTGGGTTTTATCCAAAATACCTTTTTAAAAAAAGTCTTATTTCATTTCATTTTTATTTTTAAAATAAAAATTGTTTTATTTGTTTGCCAGAGAGAGGGAGAGAACACACAGGGGGAGCAGCAGAGGGAGAAGCAGGCTCCCTGCTGAGCAAGGAGCCTAATGCGGGACTTGATCCCAGGACTCTGGGATCTTGACCTGAGCCAAAGGCAGACACTAACCAACTGAGCCACCCAGGCGTCCCCCAGAATACTTTTAAATAAAGTACTGAGACATCAAATTCATATCTTAGAAATGAGACATCAAATTCTGGAGGCATTATAGAAGCTAAAAATGTGGGTTGGCAAATAAGGACATTAAGACTTATTGTAATAGCCCACAATTCTGGTTTCTAAATATATAGTGGATTACTAATCCTACAGAATATGTTAAAAATACAGCCCCAGACATTGAGTTCCTATTATCAGATTTGTATTTTTCAATTCCTGTTTCTAGCTGGTTCTTTTTCAAATCTGCTATATCACTTTTTACAGTTTACAGTTCCCTGCTGAAATTTCAAGCTTGGCCTTTTTCTCCCTTAACATAGTTAAGTATAGTTGTTTCATAGCCCCTGTCTGATAACTCCACTGTCTGCAAATTCTTTTTTTTTTTTTAAAGATTTTATTTATTTACTTGACAGAGATCACAAGTAGTTAGAGAGGCAGGCAGAGAGAGAGAGGAGGAAGCAGGCTCCCCGCGGAGCAGAGAGCCCAACAGGGGCCTCGATCCCAGGACCCTGGGATCATGACCCGAGCTGAAGGCAGAAGCTTTAACCCACTGAGCCACCCAGGCACCCTGTGTCTGCAAATTCTATAGGTCTGTTTATACTGAAAATAATTTCTGCTAGTTTTTTTTAAGATTTATTTATTTAATTTTTTTTTGAGAGAGAGAGAGAGACCGTGCAAGCAGAAATAAGGGCAGAGGCAAAGGGAGAGAGAATATCAAGCAGATTCCCTGATGAGCGTAGAGTCCCACGTGAGACTTGATCTGATGACCCCAAGATCGTGGCCTGAGCCAAAATCAAGAGTTGGATGCCTATCTGACTGAGCGACCCAGGTGCCCCTCTGCTAGTTTTTGTTAGATGTTATTTTATCTCTGTGCATGCCTACTTACCTTTGCTGGGGTACTAGATAAAATATTTGGAATATCCATATCTAGAAAACAATTTGAAGGCTAAGATTATATCATCCTTTAGAGATTTTAATTTACGTCTCTCGGGTACCTGATGGTGCTAGCTGTCTAGTTTTTTCATCCATTAAAATGAAGCAAAGGTCAGATGCAATCTGTTTTGGCCATTTTTCTTATTAACTTGAAAACATTTTTTGATTTTTTTTTTTAAGATTTTTTTTATTTAGTCATTTGACAGAGAGAGATCACAAGTAGGCAGAGAGGCAGGCAGAGAGAGAGAGAGGAAGGGAAGCAGGCACCCTGCTGAGCAGAGAGCCCAATGCGGGGCTCGATCCCAGGACCCTGAGACCATGACCCGAGCTGAAGGCAGAGGCTTAACCCACTGAGCCACCCAGGCGCCCCCATTTTTTGATTGTTAAATCAACTTTTCATTCCTGGGATAAACTCCAGTTAGTCAAAATTATTATCCATTTTGTATGTTGCTGGATTTGGTTTGCATATATATTTTCTTAATTGATAAACTTTTTTAGAGTAGTTTTGGATTCATAGCAAAATTGAGCAGAAAGTACAGAGAGTTTCTATATACCTCCTGTCCCCACCCTAAATACAACCTCCCCCACTGACATCCTGTACCACCATATGATACACTTGTTACAATCTGTGAATCTACACTGAGACATCATAATTACCCAAAGTCCATAGTTTATATTAGGGTGTACTATTGGTGTTGTATATTCTTAGAGTTTGGACAAATGTGTAATGACATTGTAACATATGGAATAATTTCACTTTATTTAATGAGTAAAGCTACTATAAACATCCATAGGCAGGTTTGTTTTTTTTTAATGGATATAAATTTCCATTTCATTTGGGTAAATGCCAAGGATTCTGATTGTTGGATCATATGGTAAGGGTATGTTTAGTTTTGTAATAAACATCACATTATCTTCCAAACTGGGTATACCATTTTGCATTCCCATCAGCAGTGAATGAGAGGCTCCTATTGCTTCACATCCTCATCAGCATTTGTTACTGTCAGTGTTTCAGATTTTGAGCATTCTAATAGGTACATAATAGTATCTTACTGTTGTTTTAACTTGCAGTTCCCTATTAACATATGAGGTGGAACATGTTATGTTTATTTGTTGTCTGTATATCTTCTTTAGTGAGATGTCTCTTGGGTTGTTCATTTCAAAACAGTAAGAACAGGACACCTGGGTGGCTCAGTCAATTAAGAGTCCAACTCTTGATTTTGGCTCAAGTCATGATCTCAGAGTAGTGAAATTGAGTCTCATATCAGGCTCTGTGCTAAGCAGGGAGGGAGACTGCTGGAGATTCTCTCCGTCTCCACCTACCCCCCCCACTTGCTCGTTCATGTTCTCTCACTCTTTCTCTAAAAATAAGTAAATTATATGCATAACAATAAGAACAGAACTCAGTAGACTTTTACAAGGTTTTTGTATATTTTTTTTCTGACAGTTCTTCATCAGATGTATCTTCTGCAAGTATTTCCGTTTAGTTTGTGGCTTGTCTTCTCATTTTCTTACAGTATCTCTCACAGAGCAGAAGTTTTTCATTTAAATAAAGTTCTGCTTCTCAGTATTTCTTTCATGGCTTGTTTTGGTATTACAGCAAAATAAAATCATTACCATGACCACAGTTATTTAAGTTTTCTCCTGTCTTCTAGGAATTTTATAGTTGGGTTGTTTTGTTTTGTTTTGTTTTTACATTTATGTCTATTGAATTAATTTTGTGAATGGTGTAAAGTCTATGTCTATGATTTTTTTGCAAGTGGATGTCCAGTTATTCACCATTTGTTGACAAGACTATCTTCGTTTGATTCTGTTTTCTTTGCTCCTTTGTCAAAAATCAGTTAACTGTATTTATGTGGATCTATTTCTCAACTGTGTGTTCTGTCCCATTGATACATTTGTCTTTTGTCAGTACTACACTATCTTGATTGTTGTAGTTTTATAGTAAGTCTTGAAAATAGGTAATAGCAGTCTTCCAACTTAATTTTTCTCTTTCAATATTGAGTTTGTTATTCTGGATCTTTTTCTGCTACATATAAACTTAAAGAGCCACTTTGTTAACATCCGCAAAATAACTTGCCAGGATTTTGATTGGGATTGTCTTGAATCCATACATTTGGAAAGAACTGACATCTTAACAATATTGACTCTTCCTTGCTATATACATGGCGTAACTCCCCATTTATTTAGGTTATTTTTATATCTTTCATCAGGGTTTTGTAGTTTTCCTCATGTAGATCTTGTACATATCTTGTTAGGTTTACACCTAAGTATTTCCTTCCTTTGAGTGCTAATATGTAAGTGTGTTTTAAATTTCACATTCCAGGGGCGCCTGGATGGCTCAGTGGATTAAAGCCTCTGCCTTTGTCTCAGGTCGTGATCCCTGGTCCTGGGATGGAGCCCCTCATCTGGCTCTCTGCTCAGCGGGAGCCTGCTTCCCCCTCTCTTTCTGCCTGCCTCTCTGCCTACTTGTGATCTCTGTCTGTGAAATAAATAAATTAAAATATTTTAAAAATAAATAAATTAATTTCACATTCCATTTGTCCTTGTATCCTGCAACCTTGTCTCTAATTAGTTCCAGAAGTTTGTCTATTCTTTCAGATTTTCTACAGTGATAATCTTGGCATCTGCAAACAAAGACAATTTTTATTTTTTCCTTCCCTATCAGTATACCTTTTATTTACTTTTCTTGTCTCATTGCATGAGCTAGGACTTCCCGTGTAATGTTGACATCAACAGTGGTGGGAGGGATATCCTTCTGCTGTTCTTGATCTTAGCAACAAAACTTTGAGTTACTTACCATCAGATATGATATTATGTACAGATTTTTTTTTTTTGCTATTATAAAAAAAATGTGTGTGGTATGTATGTGTTTCCCATGATATCTCTGATAATTTCTTTAGGATACATTTGTCTTTTGTCAGTACCACAAAGTCTTTAGGATAAGTTTTTTTTTTTTTCTTAAACAGTTTATTTGTTTCAAGGATACAGGTCTGTGATTCATCAGGCTTACACAGTACGCAGAACTCACCACAACACATACAATCCCCAATGTCTTTGGCTAGGATCCAAATCCTATAAAGAACTTACCAAACTCAACTCCCAAAGAACAAATAATCCATTCAAGAAATGGGCAGAAGACATAAACAGGCATTTCTCCAAAGAAGACATCTAGATGGCCAATAGACACATGAAAAAATGCTCAGCATCACTGTGCATCAGGGAAATACAGACCAAAACCACATTGAAATACCACCTCACACCAGTCAGAATGGCTAAAATTAACAAGTCAGGAAATGATGCATTGGCAAGACTGTGGAGAAAGGGGGAACCCTCGTACACCATTGGGGGAATGCAGGCTGGTGCAGCCACTCTGGAAAACAGTATAGAGGTTCCTCAAAAAGTTGAAAGTAGAACTATTACCCTATGATCCAGCAATTGCACTACTAGGGATTTACCCCAAACATACAAAGGTAGTGATCCAAAGGGGCACCTGCACCCCAATGTTTATAGCAGCAATGTCCACAATAGCCAAACTATGGAAAGAGCCCAGATGTCCATTGACAGTGAATGGATAAAGAAGAAGTGGTCTATATATACAATGGAATACTACTCAGCCATCAAAAAATTGAAATCGTGCCATTTACAAGAATGTGGGGGGAACTAGAAGGTATTACTCTAAGGAAAATAAGGCAAACAGAAAGACAATTATCATATGATTTTACTCATGTGGAATTTAATAAACAAAACAGAGGATCATCGGGAAGGGAAGGAAAAATAAGACATGAAATCAGACAGGGAGACAAACCATAAGAGATTCTTAACTGTAGAAACAAACAGTTTTGCTGGGGGAGGGGTAGGGTAACTGGGTGATGGACATTAAGGAGGACACGTGATGTCATAAGCCCTGGTTATTACATAAGACTGATGAATCATTGAACTCTGAATGTTCAACTCTGAAACTAATAATACACCCTATGTTAATTGAATTTAAATTTAAAAAAAAAAGTTCTTTTCTCCTCCTAGCGCTAGAAGCATGAGGGGATTTTTCTCTAATATTCACTCTAGACCTGGTAGAGTTACTGGAGGTAGAACTCAACAGAAGTATGTGGGACTGGGTCCTCTTGTAGTTTTAGCTCTTAGACCTGTCCACATTGTGCCTCCAGCTATTTTTCAATAATAGAATTATAGTTCATGTTTTCCTACCCTAGCATTTGTTCCTGCAGAGGTTTGTGTTCACAGCTTTCTGCTATGTTTCTTTATATCCACCTATCTGTCTCCATTTTGGGAGGCACAGTTCACCCTGTGACTTTACTTCTCTGATAGCTCCAAGAGAAGTTACTATTTTTTTTAGTTTATTTGACTTTTTTAGGATGGAATTGTAATTTCTAAGTTTCTTCTGTGTTAGACCATAAACAAGAAGTCAGTTTGCTAATATTTTGTTAAAAATATTCATTCAAGGGGCGCCTGGGTAGCTCAGTGGTTTAAAGCCTCTGCCTTCGGCTTGGGTCATGATCTCAGGGTCCTGGGATCGAGCCCCGAATTCGGGCTCTCTGCTCAGCGGGGAGCCTGCTTCCCCCCCACCCCACCTGCCTCTCTGCCTACTTGTGATCTCTGTCTGTCAAATAAATAAATAAAATCAAGAATTTTCATTCAAGATACTGGTCTGTAATTTCCTTTTAATATCTTGATCTGATTTTGGTATTGGGATAATGCTGGCATCATTGAATGCGTTGAGAATGATTTCTTCCCCCTCTATTCTGAAAGAATTTGTGTAGAATTAATATTATTTCTTCCTTAAATATTTGGTAGAACTTGTTAGTATTATCAGAAACAAAATTTCTCAACCTCAATGCTATTGACATTTTAGGTCTTGTAATTATTGTTGTGGGAGGCTTTCCTCTGCAATGTAGCATATTTACCAGCATCCCTACCAATTAGGTACCAATAGCCACACTCCACCCCTACCCGGAGTTGTGGCAACCAGAAACGTTTCTAGATAGTGCTAGATGTTCCCTGAGGGCCAGAGCTGACCCCAGTTGAGAAGTACTGACATAAACCAAACATGGAGGTTTGTTGTTGTTGAGTAAATTGTTAAATATAAATTTATTATTTTAATTGACATAGGGTCATGAAGTTTTCTGTTTCTTTTTGAGTCCATTTTGGTAGCATTCCTTTCAGGAGTTTTTTATATTTCTCTCTGTAGTTGGATTTATTGGAATAAATTGTTCTTAATATTCTCTTATTATCCTTTTATGTCTATTGGATATGTGATATGGATAGAGGCCATCTCTCTTACATTTCTAATTTTAGTAATTTGTGTCTTCTTTCTTGACCAGTTTTACCAGAAGTTTATGAATTGTACTGATTTTTTAAAAAACATACCTTTAGTTTCACTGATTTTTACCTCCTGTTTCCTATTTTATTTTTGCTTTTTATTGTTTACTTATTTCCTCTTACTTTGGGTTTGTTTTTGCTTTTATTCTAGGTTTTTTTTAAGGTGGATCACTGATTTTAGGCCTTTCATCCTTTTACTATAAGTATATTAAGATATAAATTTCCCTCTAACCATGCTTTAGTTGTATTCCACAAGTTTCAGTGTTTTCCTTTTTTGTTCCATTTCAAATTGTTTTTTTTCTTTTTCTTTGTTATTTCTTTTACTAATATTTATTTGGAAGTGTGTCATTTTAACTTTCAGATATTTCAGAATTTGCCAGATAAGTTTCTGTAAATAATTTCCAATTTAATTTTGTTACGGTCATATAATATACATTATACAATTTCAGTCTTTTTCAATTTGAGATTTATTTTCTGTGTCAGACATAGCTTGTCTTAGTGAATATTCCTTGTGCACTTGAAAAGATTGTGCATTCTATAGATGTGAGGAGGAGTTATATAAACGTCAATTAGGTCTTGTTAGAAGATAGTGTTGTTTGAGTCCTGTATAATTTTGCTGATTTTCTGTTTATTCTATGAATTACTAAAAGAGGAATAATGAAATCTGCACCACAATCTACTTGGGTGTTTCTCCTTTTCCTACATGTGTTTTGTTTTTGTCTTCTTGGTGAATCAGCCTATGAAGTTATTGTCTGACTTAAATTTAGCCACTGCACCTTGCTTTCAGTTACTGGTTGCATGATAATTTGTATTTCTATTCTTTTCCTTTTTATTCATCTTTATATTTAAAAGTGGGTTTCTTACATAACATATATTTGAATCTTCTGTATGCCATCTGATATGATGAGCTTTTTATAAATGAGTGTCATTTAATGTCATTATTAATGTGACTTGTTTTAAATTTACCATCTTGCTATTTCTTTTCAAATTGTCCCATCTGGTCTTTGTTTCTTTTTTTTTCTCTTTTCCTGCTTTCTTTTGGAATAAGTGAGTATTTTTAGTACTCCATTTTATTTCCATTATTAGCCTATTAGGTATACCTTTGTTTTAGTTTTTCAGTGGTTGACTTGACCAACAGTTCTCAAGTGTTTTAGTTTCACAACTCTTGGATTTGTAGTTATTAATGACTTCAGAGACTTTTTGCTTAAGGTGATAATCAGTTATTACTATACCCAGAGTTAAAACTGAAATATTGAGATATTTATTAATTCATTTTAAAATAATGGTAATCAAGTCATTGCATGTTAACATAAATAACATTTATGTTAACTCTATTTTAAAAAGTATTTTTAAAAAACTGGTAGAAAGAGTGGCATTGTTTTACTTTTTCTTATCTCTTTGAAGTCTGGCTTAATAAAAGAAGGCTAGATTATATCTCTACTTCTGCTTTCAGTTTCTTGCTATATGTTGTTTTGGTATACATCTGTGAAGAAAATCTGGCCTCAAACAGATATGTAGACAGTATTTGAAAACAAAATTCAGCCGAGTGAATGTGAAGATCTAATTGGCTTTTTTAGCGATTTATGAATTGCGTAGTATCCCATTCAGCAAGCAGAGAAGCTCTGAGGTGCTGTACAAAATGGAAGGTTTTTATAGGAAGGAAGGTGGGTCAAGAAATTACTAGCAAAAGAAAAGAAAGGATGGTTTCAGGCAAAGTTGCCCTTTTTTAGGGAAGACCCTTTAAAGGGGTCTTATGATGCATATTACTTCGTCTGCCTTTGTGGAGAGAGGGGGGAGGATGGAGAGGGCCCACGTGACAGATTACCTCATTGGTACTGAGCAGAAAATTCCTGACTGACTGATTAATAAGACCGCATTTCTGTGGCAGGTTGAAGCTGCAGTTAGGTTAGGTATCAAGCCTTTGTGTGGTCTAAGTGACTCCATTTTGGGCCCGTGGTTTTCTTTTTAACAATTGTAAAGGGAAGAGCATTTTAATAGCCTTTTCAGATATTTGTGGCTATTCTTGTTACACTCAAACTCATCAAGTGGTAGTTTTTCTTAAAGGTAAGTTACATTGTGGAATCTGAAAATAAATAACTCTGTTATATTAAAATCCAGTGGTCTCTCTCTCACTTTGAGTGGATGTTTTTACCCCTGTGTGGTTTCATATTATACATTGATCATTTGGAAAATACTGGTTTACCATATTGCAGATCATTTAAATGTTGTAATATTTTATTATAGACTACTTAAAAATTTATTATAGACTACTTAATATCACCATTGGTTTCTTCTGAAAAATTCATTGGAAACTCTCAAACATGTGGCGTTTATAAGTTTTGCAGCATTTCAATTTCACTTGAAAGGTTGACTTTTATTATTGACAATAATTACCTTCAATTGCTTTCCTTGAAATCACTAGTTCACTTCATCCTTTTTGTTTTAATAAACCTTATATTCAAATAACTTTAGATTTATAGAAGGGTTGAGAACAATGTATGATTCCTGTATAATCTTTCATTTTTTCATTAATGCTGATATTACCTGCATTATTCTGGACTTCTGTCAAAACTAAGAAGTTTACAGTTGACACTGGTACATTGCTGTTAACTAAACCCCAGACTTCATTTGGATTTCACCAGTTTTTCCAGTTACGTCCTTTTACTGTTCCAGGATCCAATCCAGAATACCACATCGTATTATCATGTTTCTTTTTCTCTATGGCCTTTGACAGTTTCTCAATCTTTCCTTTTTTTTATGACCTTGACAATTTTGAGTAGTACTGCTCGGGTATTTTCCATCATGTTCCTTAAAAAAAAAAAACAAAAAACCTACTATTTTCTCTCTACCCTCAGTATTTCTGACACCAACTATGTAGGGTTCCCCTCCCCACCCCAGTCAGGTGTCCTACAATTAAATTCAGTTTTGACACTGTTTACGTGGAGTCAGTGTCAGATTCCACAGCTTAAGAACTCAGTTCTATAAGACTACCCCCCACTTCAGAAGCCAAGTCCAGGTCCAGGCTTCTTGTGCTTCTGACCATCCAGCTACAAATTGGAGATTCCCATGATTCCCTCCTTGGGTTTGATAATTTGCTAGAATGAATCACAGAACTCAGGAAAATGGTTTACTTATTAGATTTAGATTGCCAGTTTGTGAAAGGTTAAAACTCATGAACAATCAGATGAAAGAGATACATAGAGCAAAGTATATGGAAGGGGCATAGAGTGTCAATGACTTCTCCATGTGCATCACCCTCCCACACCCCCATGTGTTCACCAACCCAAAAGCCCTCTGAATTGTTTGTTAGGGTTTTTTATGGAGGCTTCATTATATAGGCATAAGTGATTGACTCACTGGTCATTAGTGATTAACTCAACTGCCAGCACCTCTCACCTCTCCAGAAGTCAGGGGATTGGGCTGAAAGTTCCAACCCTCTCATTACACCATTCATTCCCCTGACAACCAGCCCCTATCCTGAGGATATCCAGGAGACTTCAGCTACCCATCATCTCATTAGCATACCAAAAAATCACTTAACTCAGAGAATTCAAGGGTTTTAGGATCTGTGCCAGGAAACAGACCAAATATATATACTTATTATGTCAGGTCTTCAGTTTGGGTTTGTTTGATGATTTCCTCATGACGTGACTGGGGTTATATTTTTTTGGAGGAATACCATGGAGATGAAGTACCTACTTTCTACAAATTTGAGAAAATAACCTGCCAGATACTCAAGTCTGAATAAGTATAGTTCGCTATCAGTTTTTTTTTAATTAAAAAATGGTGCCCATAATAAAAAAGATTCATCCTGTTCACCACTCAAATAATTGCATAAGTGCTTTTTCTCTAGACAACTATTGTACTTTGGTGTGCAGCAGCAGTTCCTTATGTATACATTTCCTTTTATCACATAAAATATTACAGAGATGTTTATCATAGGTTGAGATTTAATATAATTAGTAACAATTACTATTTAATCATAGACATTCTTAAGTGAAACTGACCAGACCTCCCCCATTCCCTTTTTGTTTCTTAACTGTGAGTACATGCCACGATGAATACAGTGATTAGTGGGGTGCCTCGGTGGCTCAGTGGGTTAAGCCTCTGCCCTCGGCTCAGGTCATGATCTCAGGGTCCTGGGATTGAGTCCCCCATCGGGCTTTCTGCTCAGTGGGGAGCCCGTTTCTCGCTCTCTGCCTGCCTCTCTGCCTCCTTGTGATATCTCTCTCTCTCTGTCAAATAAAATAAATCTTAAAAAATAAAAAAATACTGGGGCATCTGGGTGGCTCAGTGGGTTAAAGTCTCTGCCTTCGGCTCAGGTCATGATCCCAGGGACCTGGGATTGAGCCTCACATCAGGCTCTCTGCTCAGCGGGGAGGCTGCTTCCTCCTCTCTCTGCCTGCCTCTCTACCTATTTATCATCTCTGTCAAATAAATAAATAAAATCTTAAAAAAAATACAGTGATTAGTAGTACAGTTGGAGTCTGCCTTGATTTGTGCTAGAGTAACAACGGTTTTATGTAACGTTGCTGTAGCACCAGGAGAGCTAATGTTAATACACTGACAAAGACAAACTATTATGAATATAGTTTTGACTTCGCAAATCCAATGAAAGTGTCTCAGGGATACTATTGAGAACTGCTGCAGTAGGACTTACAATACTTTAAGCCCCGTGTGGGGCTTGAACTCATGATCCTGAGATCAAGGCCTGAGCTGAAATCAAGATTTGGACACTTAACTGAGCCACTCAAGTGACCCAAAGATATAGTGCTTTTGATTCTGCATATTATCTTCCTATGAGAAATTTTGTCCCCCGCCGTAAATTTCCAAATGCATTACATTTTTTATCTTTCATTCTGTAAGGTATAAAATTATCATCTCTATGGCAAAGTCTCTTACTTTGTTTTTTTTTTTGTTTTTTTTTTTAAAGATTTTTTATTTATTTATTTGACAGAGAGAGATCACAAGTAGACAGAGAGGCAGGCAGAGAGAGAGAGAGAGAGGGAAGCAGGCTTCCTGCTGAGCAGAGAGCCCGACGCGGGACTCGATCCCAGGACCCTGAGATCATGACCTGAGCCGAAGGCAGCGGCTTAACCCACTGAGCCACCCAGGCGCCCAACTTTGTTGTTTTTTTAAGGTAATCTGTAAAGTCTCTTTGTGAGAGTTTGCAATCAATCAGATGGATATACCTCCTGGAATCGTTACTTATTTTACATTCAGTTTCTTCCTTTCCTATTCCAGTCAAGCAAACAACAACAAAACCCCCCACTAATCAACAAGTGACCTTCCACACTTAGCATTGGTTGAGATAATTTCAAGATAATGGGTCTTCTCCAAATAAGTAGTTTGCTGTTCAAAATTAACAGGGAGAAAGCACCCATAATATGAGAGATGCTATTAGCAAATGGGCTACATCTTCTCTGAGAGATTATTTTGGGGAAAAACATCTTTTCTCTTTATGTGTAGAATATCTCTTTACCTTCAAATTGTAAGACTTTTTTTTCTACTTTACTCTTAACGGAGATGACAACAACTACCTACCATCTTTTGACCAGGGTTAGAATGATCGACTGATGCAAATTTTTTATAGTAGCAGAATATATTATATAATTTTTAATATTGTAGAATATTGCAGAACATAAATTATTCTACAGATATTTGCCTGCCTGCCCTTAGCATTGGTTTCATCCACTATTCTAGTTATCTCAATTAAACATATTTCATAGGACAGAATATTTTGAATGAAAAACAAGAATAAATTATAGAAGCAATAAATAGGCTTCGTTACAACATCCCATAGAAATAACATGCCATATGTTAAATGCTTCTTATCTTATATTTGGCAGGTAGATTCCAGTTACTCATAAAATAGGTCAGTTAAAACAGCTTTGTTGGCAAAAAATGAGGCAGAATCTTACAGTATTTTCAGACGGTGAATGTACTGTAGCTAGCATTATTTACTGATTTCCTTGGACTGTTATATTTCCAGTTGCTTTTTAATATTGTAATGTTCTTTTAAAACCTATCAAATTATTAGTGTTTAGCTCATTATTAAACTTCTGTTGAAGAAATACACGGGGGATTTTTATGACATGATAATACACATGGAATTAAAGTGAATTCCACCCCCATGAGATATTATTTGTTATATTTTTAAATGAAATCTTACGTGTTTCAACTACTTTTCACTAACTTGAGCCCTCTGATCTCCCTACTGCCCCTGACTCAAGAGTTCCTTAAGAGTCATGCGATTGGCCTCAGCTATAGGCCCTGGCTGACTCATTGATAAGGCTTATTTCTCAGGTCATTGTGATGCTTGTGGAATGAGATATTTACTGAGAACTTTCAGGAAGGATTTTTTTCCTTCTCTTTTGTGAGAGTTACTAGAAGAGCAGCTGGAGGATCATTGAAAGTCGATTAAGGATGTGACAATTCACACTGCTGCAGTCATTTCTCTGAGTAGCAAGCCAGCCTCCAGATGATGCCCACACGTGGAGCAAGATGTGGCTGAGAGACTGGTAGAGAAGTGGAGTCCTTGACTAATGCTATGAACCTCTTGGTCAAAGACCAAAGTTAGCTGAGTATATGGAATATTCAGTCCTCTCACCTGATAATTTCACGTAAAACTGTTTGAGTTGGCCTTTTGTTATGTATTATTAAAAAAAAAACAACCCAAACTAATAGATACCATGTTGTGATCAGTTTTGAAAGTACTGGTACTTAATATTTTACTATTTCTAATATAATTTGTAATTCTAATCCCATTAGAGTAGCAACTTTAATTCAGCAAATATTTTAGTCATTCCAGATATATTAATCTATATTATTTTCATATAAGGGTGGATTGATGCCATGTTTTTTTAGCTTTTCTTGTTCATATTACCCTTAAGAAACTCAAAGCATTTTTATGCTAAGGATCTATGATTGGAATTGCAGGAAATACAATTTATTTCTTGTGAAAAATACCTGAATGACAATTCTGTATAAAGCCCATTTGTAAGGTAGACACATAAATGATATTTAGGTGCCTCATTTTGTGTCACCTTTTATATTAAATGTATACTTACTCAGTTAATTTTTTTTTTAAGATTTTATTTATTTAATTGACAGAGAGGGAGCACAAGCAGAAGGAGCAGGAGAGGGAGAAGCAGGCTTCCCACTGAGCAGGGAGCCTTATGCGGGGCTCGATTTTAGATCCCTGGGATCATGACCTGAGCCAAAGGCAGATGCTTAACAACTGAGCCACCCAGGCACCCCTTCAGTTAATTTTTAGTAAAAAACTACTTTCATCAAAGCTAGGCTTTGATGACTGGCTCACGCAGCAGAACATGCGACTCTTGATCTTGGAGTCATGGGTTCAGACCTCACACTGGGTGTAGAGCCTACTTAAAAACCTACCTTGGAGTGATCCGAAAGGGCACGTGCACCCGAATGTTTATAGCAGCAATGTCTACAATAGCCAAACTATGGAAAGATCCTAGATGTCCATCAACAGTTGAATGGATAAAGAAGATGTAGTATATATACACAACGGAATACTGTGCAGCCATCAAAAGAAATGAAATCTTGCCATTTGTGACGACGTGGATGGAACTAGAGGGTATCATGCTTAGCGAAATAAGTCAATCGGAGAAAGACAACTATCATATGATCTCCCTGATATGAGGAAGAGGAGATGCAACATGGGGGGTTAAGGGGGTAGGAGAAGAATAAATGAAACAAGATGGGATTGGGAGGGAGACAAACCATAAGTGACTCTTAATCTCGCAAAACAAACTGAGGGTTGCTGGGGGGAGGGGGTTTGGGAGAGGGGAGTATGGTTATGGACATTGGGAGAGTATGTGCTCAGGTGAGTGCTGTAAACCTGACAATTCACAGACCTGTACCCCTGGGGATAAAAATATATTATATGTTTATAAAAAATAAAAATAAAAAGAAAAAAAAAAAAACCAAACCTACCTTGGGGCGCCTTTTCCGGTCATGGTCCAGGGGTCCTGGGATTGAGCACCCTGTCAGGCTCTCTGCTCAGCGGGGAGCCTGCTTCTCCGCAGCACCCTCCCCACCCCACTCCACCCCACCCCCCGCCTGCCTCTCTGCCTACTTGTGATCCCTGTCTGTCAAATAAACAAATAAAATCTTTAAAAAAAAACAACAAACCAAAAAAAAAAAAAAAACTACCTTTTTTTTTTTTTGTCTTCTTAATCTAAACTTTTAATGGCTCTCCATTTTGTTCATGTATTCCAAATATTTTCATCAATGGAAGATTCCATAATTTAGCTTACACGTTTTCAACCTTATTTCCTATCCTTTTTCATGTTCAGTAAGATTAACGTGTTGCCTCATCCATGCCTTTTCTTGCCCCCCCCCCAACTTGTTCTTTCCTATTCTTTCTGCCTGTGGAATTAATACCCATCATTTCTGCCCCAGTTCTGATCCTACCTCTTCAGTAAAATCTTTGTCACTTATCTACCATGAATGTAAGTGATCGCTCTTAGAAAATACTTTATTTCTTCTTGTAAGAAAATTCAAATAATACTGAATATGTTAAAGTAAAACAAGTGCCCTTCATTCTTAGTCCAGTCCTCCAGAGGAAAACCTCTTAATAGTTCAGATTCCTTGCTGTTTTTCTACATGTATTTAAGCATATGTGACATACTTGGTTATTACTCCTTTTGACTGTATTGGAAAGCACAGTTCTAGAGGTTTAACCATATTTAAGTTTGGTTTTTTCTTTTGGCAAGAATATGTAAAGAATGGTGTTATGTACTTCACACTGCCTTGTAACAGGAAATATCATCTGGTGGTCTTTTCTTGTGATGTTTAGTTGGATCAGTGTATTGTTAGCCTGATCTACCCATTTTAAAGATCCCCATGATTCTGTCACTGAATGATTTTATCATTTTATTTCATTTTTTTAAATTGTCATAGATATCTACTTGACTGTTAATATAATAAAGTAATAGATTGTTAAAAGGCCCAGCTCTGGAGCTACACTGTCTACCATTTATGACCTCAGCAAGTGACTGCATATCTTTGTGCCTAAGGTTCCTCTACTGTGAGTTAGGTGCCTCACGGGGTTTTTTCAAGGATCAAATGTGTTAAATGTTTAAAACAGTGCATGGTACATTATATCAGTAAATATTATTAATATGTTGATTTAGAAATGCTATTTTGCTGTCTGTGCATTGGCATTTATTTGCATGGGAAATGCTTTACTGGATAATATTCATTGTATTCTGTCTGGCAGTGAGACCAGGTCACATTGTAGGAAAACAAAGTGCCATTTAAATAAATAAAAAACAAAACAAAACAAAAAAACCTTTCATATGTATCTAGCATCTATGATTTTTTAAAAGATTTTATTTATTTGGCAGAGTGAGAGAAAGGGAGTGTGTGTGTGTGTGTGTGTGTGTGTGTGTGTGCGCGCGCGCGCGGGCGCATGCAGGGGGATCAGGAGAGGGAGAAGCAGGCTCCCACTGAACAGGGAGCGAGATGCAGGGCTCCATCCAAGGACCAAGGGGTCATGACCTGAGCTGAAGGTAGTCGCTTAACAACTGAGCCACCCAGGCGCCCTGCATCTATGATTTTTTTTTAAAGATTTTATTTATTTATTTGACAGACAGAGATCACAAATAGGCAGAGGGGTGGGGCGGGGGGCTGAGCAGAGAGCCCAGTGCGAGGCTCAATCCCAGGGACTCTAGGATCGTGACCTGAGCCAAAGGCAGAGGCTGTAACCCACTAAGCCACCCAGGTGCCCCTGCATCTATGATTTTTAATAAGAAAAACATTAGCAGAAAAGGGGATTTGTTAGATTTGAGTTTGTAATGGAGAAAAAAGGCATTGATCATAATTATATATATATATATATCCTAGATGTTAGGAAAGAAAATTGTGATAAAGAAATGAGTGACCTTTTGACTCAAAAGGTCTCAAAAGCCGTATAGCTCTTTGGGATGGGAGTTAGTATAAATGAGCATACACAGTCTTAAATAACTTGAGCAAGAAGTCTCAAAAAATCCAGTGCAATTTTCCCTAAAAAGTAATTATCTCAAATTAGAAGATTAAACCTCAACAAGACCATCAAATTTTTAACAGGGATAGAACCATGAATTTATTATTTTATAACCGTTTGATTCAGTAGGGTGAAATAGTCTTTGAGTTGGAAAAGGTAAAAATAGTATAAAAAGAATTATAGGTCATGGTAGGAAAGCAGCCAGTAAGTGAAGCACTTGATCAGTTTAAGTGCATTTCATTTTCTTCATTTAAATTAATGTCTCTGGGGCTCCTGGGTGGCTCAGTGGGTTAAGCCTCTGCCTTCAACTCAGGTCGTGATCCTGGGATCCTGGGATCGAGACCTGCATCAGGCCCTCTGCTCAGCAGGGAGTTTGCTTCCCCCTCTCTCTCTGCCTGCTTCTCTGCCTACTTGTGATCTCTTTGTCAAATAAATAAATAAAATCTTTAAAAAAAATTAATATCTTCTGTAGTGGCCAGCAGACTTGCAAATCTACCCATGAAATTGTATAATCTTTAAGAATTTCTTTTTTTTTTTTTTAAGATTTTATTTTATTTATTTGAGGGAGGGCATGTGTGAGAGTGGGTAGGAGCGGGGGGGAGGGAAAGAAACCCAGGCAGACTCCCAGTCAGTACAGAGCCTCACAACTCAGGATCCCAAGACCACGATCTGAGCTGAAACCGAGTCAGACAGACACTTAACTGAGTCACCCATGTGCCACTTTGAGATTTTCATGAAAAATATATTTATTATCTAAGTATGACTAAATCTAGATTAATTTTTTTAAAGGGAAATGTGGGTTCTGGAAACTATAAGCCTGCAACTTGTTATTGATCTTTGTTAAATTTCTGGAAATAATTTCAGTAGAAGTCTGTGAACATTTGTGAAAAAAATGCTCATCTGTAGAAATTTAAAGGTATCCACCAAGAACATACTGTGTCAAATTAACTTCATTTCTTTTGATAGGATTATCTGTTCAGATGAATTAGAAAAATGCTGTAATAATAGTTTCTTAATTTTAATAGTGTATTTGACAATCTTTTGCCATATTTTTGGGTAAGAAATGATGGTGAATTATTGTTACATTTAGAGGAAACAGGCAGATTTACAGTATTTAGATTTAAAGTAGGTCAGAATCGAAAACCAGCATTTTGATTACAGGTTTATTGTTACTTTTGGGAGAGATCTTCAAGGCATTATAATAGGATTATGCCTATATCAACATTTTCATTATTGATCTGATTGAAGGGTTAGAAAGTAGGTTTATCTGCTCATAGATTCAAAGCTGGACTTGGATAGCTGATACCATAGAAGGCAACTCCCTAAAACCTTGACTCGTTAATGTAGTGCATTTGTATCTTCCTCTTCTCTTAACATATTTTGCTGCTTTATATATAATATAAATTCATGATTTAGATTGCTTCAGGGAAAAAAAGTGACTTCTTTTTTTGTCTGCCTCATAGTTTTACCAAATTAATGTATGAATAGTATCTTTTATTATAGTGTAATATCCTTAATGATACAGATTTAATAATACAAACTGAAAATTGGAAAAGATTCTACATAAAGTATGTTTTTATCTGTTCTAGGAATATGAAGCACGAACTGGGAGGACCTGTAAACCACCACCTCAGTCTTCAAGACGTAAGAATTTTGAATTTGAGCCACTTTCTACCACTGCCCTGATTCTTGAGGATCGACCATCGTAAGTATTCTGGTTGTCATCAGGTACACTGTTTATATTTTAAACCTCAATTTAATTTAAACTTCAGTTTAAATTTCAATTTAAATATATTGAGAAATTAATATAGAAATGGCTTTTTTTTTAAAGAAAATTTTAAGAATCTCAGTCATGTATCCTAAAACTAATAGGAAAGAATATATTATTGATGTCCAGACTTTATACATATTTTCTTGAAGTATCTCTGAGCCAATGTATGATACATAAAATCTTTGCTTTTTTCATATCTATTCTTATTTCAACCCTTCCTGCCTTATCTTAACAAGATGAGGCAATTATTTTTCCTTTCTTGACATTTAATGTATACTTAAGATGTATTTGTCCTTGCCTTTTGGACAGATTTTAAAATTGTAACTTGAGATAATAACTACTGACTGTCAGCTAGTTGGTTTACTCTTATAAAGAATATATTCTTTTTTTTTTTTTAGGATTTTTTTTATTTATTTGAGAGAGAGAGCATGAGAGGGGAGAGGTCAGAGGGAGAAGCAAACTCCCTGTTGAGTAGGAAGCCTGATGTGGGACTTGATCCTAGGACTCCAGGATCATGACCTGAGCTGAAGGCAATTGCTTAACCAACTGAGCTACCCAGGCACCCCTCTTTTTTTTTTTTTTTTTAAAGATTTTGTTTGAGAGAGAGAGAGTATGAGTGGGGGAGGGAAGAGCAGAGGAAGAGGGAGAACAGACTTCCAACTGAGCAGGGAGCCCCATGTGGGGTTTGATCCCAGGACTCTGGAATCATGACTTGAGCCGAAGGCAGATGGTTAACCAGCTGAGCCCCCCAGGTACTCCAGGAATATATTGTTGATACCCAGTAAAACATTTTTAATTTCTTCCCTTTGCTTTCCCTGCCCTTCCCATCTCAGCCTTCCACAAAGCTGGTGTTCTTCAAAATACTGTCTTTGGTTTGTTATTAAACAAAAGACACCTTCCCTAAAGCAAGACCCCTTGGTTCTTAACTCCTTTTCCCCTTCTTGGGCTCTCTGGATCTATTCTTTTTCTTCTTCTAGACTTCTCTTTCCTTCCAGAGTAAAAATTCCTAACCTGTTTTGTCATTTTCCTCATCTGCAGCTTTTTCCACCTGTTATCAAGAGGAACATAATAAAAGAATCTAGAGCCAAACAGGCAGAGGTTGAATTGAATATTTTTTAGATGTTGTGAGAGAAGAAAGGTTGCACATAAGTATATATATATATATATATATTTTATTCTTGTTGCATTCCTTCACACTAAAGTGATCATGACAGTCCTTTTAAAGGACTTGGTAAACATGTTCATATTCATTTTTCCGTTGGTTAAAAAAAAAAAAAGATTCTCAGAAATTTAGCTATGAGAACATGTCAGTTTTATTTAAGTCTTTTTGCCAGGGAGGGGAATAAACCAGGTCAATTCAGAGTGCTTCGATAAGCCAGAAAAGAATGCCTGGTTAAAGACCTTCAGACTCTGGCAGACAGTCGGCTGAGCAGGTAGATAACGAAGTTCACAGAAGAGTTTTCTTAAGCTTGTTGAAATTTATCCGAAATGGGTTAAGCTTTTTATCAGGACTATTCATTTCTTCCCAGGAGTTCATAAAAATTTTATGCAAAAGGTTCTGTTCTAAACAGTATTTGGGACATATTTTTCTTTACGCTATATTTTATTCTATAACTGAACCTATTTAAGTCCCGCCTTTGTACCTTTGCTCATTTACTGCCCTCACTTGGGATGCACTTATCTTACTTCCGCTTCTCACCTCCTGATCCTTTAAGGACTAGACTTTATCTTTGCCATCTAGTCAAGTCTTTAACTTCAACCTTTAGTGATTCTTGCTTCTCTTAGATTTTTCTTGTAATGCATATAAGCAGTTCATTAATATTGGAACTTGAAATAGTACACTAGACAAAGTAAATAAGATCTCAGTGTACCAAAAATGTATAAAACAATGGAAAGAATGATTTTCTTTTCCACACTACTATCTGGAAATTAATATGGGAATTATAATAAATATTACAACTTCTTTGCTGTTTCTGTGTGATTTTGTTCATCTGTAACAAACAGATTCAACTTGATAGCAACTGTTCCCCCCAGTTCTAAGATGCTGCAATTTAATTAAAAATTTTATTCACCTTTCTAAAATTGGAGGGGTCTTTTTTGGGAAAGTGATTTATATAACTTACCATTTATGTAACTAAAGCCAACAAACAAAAGCTTTAGTACATGGGACTACCTGATCATCGATCCCTCTTCTACTTCAACAATTAAAAAATAGATCTAAAGAACCAATGAGAATGAAAACTTTGACTTTATTAACAATAAAACCAGATGAGAATGCATGGATGCAACTTGTATATTAAATGGCACTCCAGGGTGCCTTGAGTAGCTCAGTTGGTTAAGCTTCTGACTCTTGATTTTAGCTCAGGTCATGATCTCAGGATGAGATTGAGCCCCACTTTGGGCTCCACACTCAGCCTGGTCTGCTTGAGATTCTCTCTCTTCTCCCTCTGTCCCTCCCTCCATCTGCGGTCCCTCACTCTCTAAAATAAACAGACTTTTAAAATAAATAAATGACAAATGACACTTCATACTTTATCTCCCTCAGAATACTCCCAGCAGCTCTGGGCCAGTTCACATCCTTCCTTTCACAGGCTGAGAAGTTGGAGCCGAGATTTATATAATCTGTAGTGTTGTTCTGTTTCTGGATGCATCCACGTTCTGTTACCACCACTGCTCCATTTATGAGATAGCATCTGGGTGGAGGTAGAGAAGGGGGCAGAAGTTTTTCCCTCAGTGTGAACTTGATGTTGGAAATTTCATGTTTCATCAGTCACAGTGACAGTAGAAGGAGGAGAAGAATTTCCCCTTGCAAAGGGGGTTTGTGAATTGGTGCTACTTTTCCTTTCTTAACCTCTGTAATTTTGCAGAAACATCTAGAATCATTGACTGCATAAGTTTTTATTGTCGGAACTGCTTTACATTGGAAGCAACACTAGCGTTTAATCATCTGAAATCTCATAAGATTTCAAATGTAGGAATTTCTGTAATTTCATCCTTTGGTTAATTTTCTCTCTGCCTATTGCTATCCCAATCCACCTCGAAATAAAGCCAGCCTTGGACAGGAAGGTAAGAGCATCCATATGAGCTGACCCTTCTATGTTTTGTTTTGTTTTTTTAAAGATTTTATTTATTTATTTGACAGAGAGACAGAGAGGGAACACAAGCAGGGGGAGTGGCAGAGGGAGAAGTAGGCTTCCCTCTGAGCAGGGAGCCCGATGCGGGGCTCGGTCCCAGGACCCCAGCATCATGACCTGAGCCGAAGGCAGACACTTAACAACTGAGCCACCCAGGCGCCCCAACTCTTCTATGTTTTGAATCACTGTTGCTTGGGGGACTTTTTTAAACCCGCTGGTGGATAGAGCTATCTTCTCTTTCTATTCTGGCTTCCTCGCTGAATTACTGCATATACAATACCAAACATAATGGAGAAATCTTAAGATACAAGTGAAGACTGACAAAAAAGTAAAGCATAGGCTTTTATGTGATACCTTTGAAAAGGAGCAAATGTTCATATCATGTATTTCAGCATGATAGGCTATCTTAAGTATTCATTAATGGTTTCTTCTCTTGACCACATAACTGATTGACATTTTGGGGCACCTGGGTGGCTCACTTAGTTAAGTGTCTGTGTTTGGCTCAGGTCATGATCCCAGAGCCCTGGGATGGAGTGCCACGTCAGGCCTCCTGCTCAGGGGAAAATCTGCTTCTCCCTCTCTCTCTCTCTCCCTCCCCCTGCTCATGTTCAGTCTTTGTCATTCATGCTCTCTCTCTCTCATTCATCCTCTCTCAAATAAAAATTTTTTTAATAACTAATTGACATTTTGGTAAGAGATAGGAGTAATCTGTATCTTTTTCGTAGAGTAAGAGTACTGAGTGAGGTGCTTAGTATTTCTTGATTATATTCACTCAGTCTTTGATTTTCAAGACTATAGAATCGTATTTTTTAATATACTTCTCCAGGCAAATGACTGCAAAATTAGGGATTTTTTTTTTGAAGAAAAAAAACATGAAAACTAGTGTATATGTATTTATTTTTATGCTTTATTCATTCACTCTAACCTAGAGTTACTTAAAACTTAAGGTACCGAAGACTCTGGTCTTATTCAAAATGTCAAAGATTGTGTTTACCAAATGGACAATTCACCTTTGAAGCATAATTATTGAATATGTATGATGTCCCAAGGTTTTTGCATCTATAATGATTTGAAGAAGAGGATACCAAAACAGAATAATTAATAAGCCAATGATTATTTATGTACTGTTTTGGTTTAGAGTATATATATTCGCTCTCTCAAAAAAAAAAAAAATGAAATCACAATTGAAGAACCTTACATAGGGGCTCCTGGGTGGCTCAGTCATTAAGTGTCTGCCTTCCGCTCCAGTTCATGATCCCAGGGTCTTGGGATTGAGCCCCACATCAGGCTCCCTGCTCAGTGGGAAGCCTGCTTCTCCCTCTCGCATTCCTCCTGCTTGTGTTCCCTTTCTCACTATGACTTTGTCAAATAAGTAAAATCTTAAAAAAAAAAAAAAAAAGAAAGAAAAGAAAAGAAAAACCTGACATACGACTATCTGAAAAGTTCTGTTTCCTGAACAGTGTTTAACTCCTTCCTGTAAATCATTTCATGCTAAGACTGGAGTACTTAAAACTGATATAAATCTCTCTGCTAACCTCTTCTCAAAGTCTTCTTTTAGGACTAGGTAAACATAGTTTGGGGAACTGTCTGGAAAAATCAAGGTGTGAATTGTCAGTGAAACAGTTACATGGATATAGAGACTGTACTCTCTCATTAATTAGGCCTTTATAACTATGGTTTTGAGACATAGCTCTGTGTTACTTTAAAAATCTCTGATCTTTGTGGTTATTAAGAGTTTAATTCTGCTTTCTTACATAAATGACCTGGATAGCAAGTTAATGCTCCTTCTTTTTCTAGAGTCTAGACCATTTTATCACGATTATGGTAACAACTAGCCACATATAGCTCTCTAAATTGAAATTTAATTAATTAAAATTAAAGAAATTATAAAATTCATTCCCTCAGGCACACTAGAACACATTTCAGATGCCCAGTAGTGACATGTGGCTAGTGGCTGCTGCATTCTGAACAGCACAAAAGAGCATTTCTAGTATTGCTTTAGTACTGGTCTCACCATGTGGAGAGACTGTGAGGTTGTGCAGAGAAGAGATCTATTTAGATCTATAAATTCTGCTTTCTTAATACATAGAAGACCAGATCCCCCAGATTGTGCTTTTTAAGTTTAGACTATAGTCTTTTGCTGAGACTTGTGGAAAAAAAAACAAGAAAGAATGAAAGTGCAAAAAGCAAAAAGCGTTAGGATTCACACCAGGAGAAGCAGGCAGCATTCTAATTGAGGGGAATGATCAGGCCCCTTTGGTGGAAAATAATAGTAAATGGTAAGATATCTTTTTTTTTTTTTTTTGAAGATTTTATTTATTTATTTGACAGACAGAGATCACAAGTGGGCAGAGAGGCAGGCAGAGAGAGAGGAGGAAGCAGGCTCCCCGCCGAGCAGAGAGCCCGATGCGGGGTTCAATCCCAGGACACTGGGATCATGACCTGAGCCGAAGGCAGAGGCTTTAACCCACTGAGCCACCCAGGCGCCCCAATGGTTAGGTATCTTAAGAGTAGGTTTATAATCAGGCACCTGGGTGGATTAGTTGGTTAAGCGTCTGCCTTCAGCTCTGGTCATGACCCCCAGGGTCCTGGGATTGAGCCCTGTGTTGGGCTCCCAGGTCAGTGGGGAGTCTGCTTCTCCTTCTCCCTCTGCTTCTCCCCCTGCTTGTGCTCTCTCTCTGTCAAATAAATAAAATCTTAAAAAGAGTAGATTTATGGTTCAAAAACTAGAAATAAAATTTTAATTAAGCTGTTTCTCTATTGCTAAAATATAAATTTCTAAAGGTAGATGAAGTATAGCTACCAATCAAATAATTTTCTGTATCTTAAAGGTTCAGAGTCCAGTCAGGAAGAACTGACAGCAACATAGTGATTTCAAACAAAGAGACTTTAATAGAGGAATTTATTACAAGGTTGTTAGAAGGACTAGAAAAGCAAAAGAAGGGAATATGAGGTCAAAAGATTAATAGATGCAAAAAAACACTTCCTCTCTAAGCTGGAGGGAGCAAAAGAGAAAACAGTATTATTGAGTCCAGTTCACTGTTTACTCGAAAACTAGATTTATAGGGGCGCCTGAGTGGCTCAGTGGGTTAAAGCCTCTGCCTTCGGCTCAGGCCCTGATCTCAGAGTCCTGGGATCGAACCCCGCATCGGGTTTTCTGCTCAGCAGGGAGCCTGCTTCCTCCTCTCTGTCTGCCTTTCTGCCTACTTGTGATCTCTCTCTGCCAAATAAATAAAATAAAATCTTTAAAAAAAACCCTACATATATATATATAATATATATATTATATATTATATGTATTTATATAAATATATATAATAATATAATAAATATATAAATCTATATATTTATATAAGTATATAAGTATATTTAAATATATATTTATATATATAAATAAATACATATGTATCTTCTTTCTCTTTTTTCTGTGGTCTCATTTTCTTACAATAAATAAGGTTTCTCCTTTCTTTGTATAGTAATAGCATCTGAAATTTATTTATTTATTTATTTTTTAAGATTTTATTTATTTATTTGACAGAGAGAGATCACAAGCAGGCAGAGAGGCAGGCAGAGAGAGAGGAGGAAGCAGGCTCCCCGCTGAGCAGAGAGCCCGATGCGGGGCTCGATCCCAGGACCCTGAGATCATGACCTGAGCCGAAGGCAGCAGCTTAACCCACTGAGCCACCCAGGCGCCCCTAGCATCTGAAATTTAAAAACCATTAAACCTGTTCCTTTGTGGTACCAAACTATAACCAGAGACACAGGCAAGATAGTTTGCAAAAGGAAATGAGAGAGACTTAAGGCTGGGATTGGCATTAATGATTGGTTAGGATCTGGGTAGGAAGCAGCTTTGGACAACATCAGTTTGTAAGATTTAAGGGTAGGCAGTACTAGGAATCGTAATGTTAATTAATTTAGTGTGAGGGCTAAACATCGGAGTCAGATAGGTGAGATTTGTGATGGTCCTTGCCCTTTAGAGCATTATTATTGTTTAACTGGTAGAATACTCAGCAATTACATTCAACTACAAATAAGTGTCTCCCCAAATAGTGGCTTAAACACACAAGGATTTATTCCCTCATATATACATGGCCCAGAGTTGGGCCATTCAGAGCTAGTATGGTGTCTCTATGGATCAAGAACCCAAGTTCATATCTTTCTGTTGCACCATCTTCAGGAGCTGACTTTACTCTCTTGCTGACCTTGCACTTGCGTTTGGGACAAACCTGATAGAGCAAAAGGTCTCTTGCAGCTGAGTCAACTCTCCTTTTAGGAAGTCTTCTAAGAGATTCCACACTTTTGTTTAAATCTTATTAGAAACAATTCTATGTTTAATGCTAAGGAGTTGGAGAAATTCATCTTTATTATAGGATGGCAATCAAAATTCTACTTTTTTATTTTTAGCCTTCTTTTGGATAAAATATTTTGTTGACTTTTAATTTAATCTATTATTGGTGAATTGCCTATATTTTTAATATTTTATTAGTACTTTCTCTGTAATACATATTTTGACCCTTCATGGACTACCTTCAAGTGATATTGTACTATTTCACATATATAAGAACATTACAGAAATATACTTCCACTTTACATGTTATAAACTCCATGTCTTAGTGTTCTTTAGAGAAGTGGAAATGCTATGTATTAAGATTCTTCTTTTTATATATCCTATATGTAAGAAATTTATTATAAGGAAGTGGCTGTCATGAATTTGGACACTGAGAAGTCTGAAGATGTGTAATCAGCAAGCTGGAGACCCAAGAGACCGGATGTTCCATATCCAGGTCAAGTCCCAAGCCTATGAAATAGGAAAGCTGATAGTGTAATTTTCGGTTGAAGACCAAAGGCAGAAGACCCATGTCCCATCTCAGAGGCAGGCAAGCGGGCTTAGAAAGAGAGAGAGAGTGAGGGGAGAGTGAGAGAAAAAGAAAAAGTTTGATACACAAAACTAACCATTACATCCCACCATACAGTTTTTTTTTCTTTAAACCTTTTTATCTTCTAAGGATTTGAGTAACTAGATTTCCATCTGCTATTTTCCCCTTCTACTGAATGGCCTTTATTTTTAAATAAAGATTTTATTTATTTATTAGAGAGTGCACCCTGTGAAAGAGCATGGGCAGGGAGGAGGGGCAGAGGGAAAGAGAGAAGCAGACTCCCTGCTGAGCAGGGAGCCACAAGTGGGGCTCGATCCCAGGACCATGACCTAAGCTGAAGAAAGATGCCTAACTGACTGAGCCACCCAGGCACCCTACTAACTGTTCTTTTAACACTTTTTGTAGTGCTGGTCTGCTGTCTGAATTCTTTTACTCTCTGAGTGCTTTTAAGATTTTTCTTTATCTCTGATTTTCATGAATTTGATGATGTGCTTTGGTATGGTTTTCCTCATGTTCCTTTTGTTTGGGGTTCATTGAACTCTCATGTGTCTGTATTTATAATTTTATATCAACTTTGGAAAAATTGTTGCCTTTATTCAACTATTTTTTGTCTGCCACCTCTCCCCTTTCTTCTGAATCAGTTAAGCATATGTTGCTGTTTCAGGAGGATGTTTTTTCTCTTTGTATTTCATTTTGTCAAGATTTCTATTATATCTTAAAGCTCACTTATTTTTTTTTTCTGCAGTTTATAATCTGCTGTCAGGCCCATTTTTTTGTGTTTTTCAGTTTAAGAATTGCACTTTTCATCTATAGGTGTTTGATTTAGATCTTGAGTTTTTATCATGTTCCTGCTGTCTTCTACCGTCTTGAGCGTATTTACAACAGCATTTGTATTATCCTTGAGTTATAATCCTGTTATCTGATATTTCTGCACTATCTCTATTGATTTTTTTCCTCAGTATAAATTGTATTTTTCTGCTTCTTTGCTTCCTTGGTAACTTTTATTGGACACTAGATTTTGTGAGTTTACATAGTTTACATAGCTGGACTTTTTGTATTTCTTTAAATATTGTTTGGCTTCAGTCTCATACAAAGTTCTTTGGAATTGGATTGCCCCTTTTAATCTAATCATTGTTAGAGTGATTCTAGAAGAGCCTTTAGTTTAGAACTAGTAACCTTACTAATGAAGCTGTACCCTAATAATTCTACCCGCTACTTGGTCTATTAGGAGGTCTTTCTACTCTGACTGGCCCAGTGCAATCTTTCAGAATGTTCTACCTAGGGGCGCCTGAGTGACTCAGTGGGTTAAAGCCTCTGCCTTCGGCTCAGGTCATGGTCTCAGGGTCCTGGGATCAAGCCCCAAATCGGGCTCTCTGCTCAGCGGGGAGCCTGCTTCCTCCTCTCTCCCTGCCTGCCTCTCTGACTACTTGTAATCTCTGTCTATCAAATAAATAAATAAAATCTTTAAAAAAAAATGTTCTACCTATTCCTTTCTGGTATTTCTTTCCTTGGCTACCATAATTTAATCACACACATGCATAAATAGTATTCAGCCAGAAATTTGAGATGACCCCTCCGTAGCTCCCCTCTCTCTGTACTCTGATCTGCAAAGTCTGGCTGTGGACGCTTCAACTCCAAACTCTGTTTCCTCACCTCAGCAAGGTTGATGGACTCTGGGTACCTCCAGCACTGAGACCTAGAAATGGCAGGCTTTGTGCTTAGGCATTTGTAGGGTTACCTTGTTGGTTTCCTTTCTATTAAGGATCACTGTCTGTGCTGCCTATTGTCCAGTGTCTAGAAACTAATGGTTAGTATGTTCTGTTCGTTTTTCTGATTAATCAAGGCAAGAGGGTAAGCCTGGTTCCTCTTATTCCATTATGGCCTAAAGAAGTTTTAACTGTGATTCCTCCCCGTTATAACATACCTGAGGAATCTAATTTGAGAAGAAGAGGTAAAATGTATGTTTTGAAAGTTTGTCAATATCTTTGCCTATCCTGGCCTGTTGAAAATAATTCAAAACACTGAGGGTCACCTGACAGTCTCAGCCATAAAGCATGAGACTCTGGATCTCAGGGTCATGAGTTCAAGCCCCACACTGGGTGTGGAGCCTACTTGAAAAAACATTTTTTTAATTAAAAAACCTGAATTCTCAAACTGGACATTATTACGATATATTTGGATATGTGGTAATATTCAAATGTACTTCTTTTGCACAGTAGATATCTAAATCACCTGCTATATGAAGCCATTAATTTTATAAGCCAAAATATAGTATATGCAAGTGATTAACTGATAATCAAATTTGTAGGTAGAATGTTATCTTAACACTCTGAAAGTAGGGGCACCTGGGTGGCTCAGTGGGTTAAGCCTCTGCCTTTAGCTCAGGTTATGATCTCGGGGTCCTGGGATCCAGCCCTGCATCGGGCTCTCTGCTCAGCAGGGAGCCTGCTTCCCCCTTTCTCTCTGCCTCCCTCTCTGCCTTTTTGTGATCTCTCTCTCTCTCTGTCAAATAAATAAATAAAATCTTAAAAAAAAAACCACTCTGAAAGTAGAAAGCAATTTATAAAAGTATACCTGCACTTATCATAAAACCCAAGAATTCTACTCCTAAGTTTTTACCCGAGAGAAATGAAAGCAGATGCCCACACAAAGACTTGAAGTGAATATTTATAGTAGCTTTATTTGTGGTGGCTCTAAACTGGAAAGAATCTAAATGTTCATCCACATGGATAAATAGAACATTACTCACCAATTAAAAGAAATACTAATTAAGTACTAATTAAAAGAATTACTAGTATGCAGAATAACATGGCTGAATTTCAAAAGCATGCTCAGCAAAAGAAACTAGACGAGAAAGAATCTATATGAAATTCTTTTTTTTTTTTTTTTTTTTTTTTTTCCTATATGAGATTCTTTAAAAGGCAACTAACTAACTATGGGTGCCAGGGTGACTCAGTCAGTTAGGTGTGGACTCCTGGTTTCGGCTCAGGTCATGATCTCAGGGTCCTGAAATCCAGTCCTGTGTCAGGCTCCACACTCATGGGGAGTTTGCTTGAGGATTTCTCTCCCTGTCCCTCTGCTCCCTGCCCCCCATCTCTCACTTTCTCTCTCTCTCCCAAATAGATAAATCTTAAAAAAAAAAAAAAAAGGCAACCAACTAATGTGTAGAGATAGAAATCAGAGATGTGATTGCCTAAGGTAGAAGTGGGTAAGTATTGAGTGCAAAGAGGTCATAACGACATTTTGTAGAATTATGGAATTGTTCTATATCTTGATTAATATGTTGGTTTCACAGGTATATACATTTGTTAAAACTTGTCAAACTGTATTCTTGAAATCTATTCATTCATTTTATTGTATGAAAATTATACCTCAAAAAAAATTGACTAAAAAAACTAATAAGTGGGTTTGACAGATAACCTAGAAGTGTTGGCTGAAATCTAACACATTTAAATAATATATAAACGTGTATC
This sequence comes from Enhydra lutris kenyoni, assembly GCF_002288905.1. Taxonomy (NCBI): domain Eukaryota; kingdom Metazoa; phylum Chordata; class Mammalia; order Carnivora; family Mustelidae; genus Enhydra; species Enhydra lutris. The sequence goes on from NW_019154096.1 coordinate 47,879,658, forward strand.
TGTCAGACATATAAATAGTAACATTTATGTAAAATATTAGCAATCAAGATTCTGATTCTTTTCTGAAATTCAGAGTTCTTTTCAACCTTGTACTGCCTTGGGGTGTGAAATGAGAAGGTTAAGATAGAAATTCTTTATATTTGGCTACAAAAAAGAAGTTTATACATTTAAAAGTTCATTTTTAAAAAATCAACTTAAAACATTTTTTCCCCCAGAAATCTACCTGCCAAATCTGTGGAGGAAGCTTTACGTCACCGACAAGAATATGATGAGATGGTGGCTGAGGCTAAAAAACGAGGTATAAAATTGAAGCCTAATTGGTATATTTAATTTATTGATGTCAATCAGGAAGCTAACCCGTTGGTTAATTTCAACAGGAGGATAGATGATGAAATTGATTAAGTCCGTTTTTAAGATGATGCTAATTTCTTATTTTTCTAACTAAATCTGTTGTTAAAAACAAAATGTCAGGGATGCCTGGGTGGCTCAGTTGGTTGAGTGTCTGCCTTCGGCTCAGTTCATGATCCTAGGGTCCTGAGATCGAGTCTCGCATCGGTCTCCTTGCTCAGCTGGGATCCTGCTTCTCCCTCTGCCTGCTGTTCCCCCTGCTTGTATGTGCGTGCTCTCACTCTCTGAAAAATAAATAAAAACCTTTAAAAAAAAAGTCATACTTTCTCTACAAGTTCTTTTACAAAACTAATAGGAGAAAGGCAGCAGACTGAGAATTCTTAAAATTGCAGTGATAAGGGGCGCCTGGGTGGCTCAGTGGATTAGGCCACTGCCTTCGGCTCGGGTCATGATCTCGGGGTCCTGGGATCGAGTCCCGCATCAGGCTCTCTGCTCGGCGGGGAGCCTGCTTCCTCCTCTCTCTCTCTCTCTGCCTGCCTCTCTGCCTACTTGTGATCTCTCTGTCAAATAAATAAATAAAATCTTTAAAAAAAAAAATTGCAGTGATAAACCTTAGACTACTATTATTTTAACTTATGAATGGAGATGATATGAATTTATTTCATGAAGTTCACCTTTACAGTTTTTAAGCTTTTAATATAATTTAATAATTTTTACACTTTAACTTTCTGTATGACTGAGAATGCGATTTGAAATTAGAATTTGCTTTTGTAACTTAATAGAGTCTCTCTAGAATCCCAGATGTGTCATTTGGACAGGCACATAAATGTGTATTTTGGTATATAAATACACACATTTATTTATTCTGTCTCTCCTCCCACCAAGAAGTATAATGTAAGGATAATTTAACAGTATTTATTTACTAAGCACCGTTAGTTCAGTGTACATTTTCAGAAAATATTATACAGCTATGTATATTTTTAGGCACAAGTCTTTTAACAATGAGTTTTTTTTCTTTGACTTAAGTTAGTGGACTACTATTATAGTATACATTTCTATTTTGTGGCATTATTTTGGAAATGAAGTTAATTTTTTTAATATTATAAGAAACCCATAAGGCCAGTTATATCTTTCTAAAAGCCCTAATCATTTAAACATTGGTTGGGTTTATTTTACTATCTAGAATTTGAAATATTCCTGCCATACCCAACAAATTTTAATTGACTCTGAATTTTGACTTTACTAGTTGATTAATGTTTATGATAGTTATTGATAAATACATAATCCTAACAACATGATATGGTAGAAATAACATTAAATTGGGAAATCAGAAGGTAATAGCTTTACATCAAAAAACAATATATATGGCATGATTCTGGTTAGTAAAAGAAAGAAACACGGGAAGTATAAAAAAGACAAATTCAGGGAGACAAACCTTAAGACACTGTTAATCACAGGAAACAAATTGAGGGTTGCTGGAGGGGAGGAGGGTAGGAAAATGGGGTAACTGGGTAATGGGCATTAAGGAGGGCACTGGTTGAAATGAGCACTGGGTATTATATAAAACTGATGAATCACTGAACTCTGCCTCTGAAACTAATAATACGCTATATGTTAATTAAATTGAATTTAAATTAAAAAGAAACCCCCCAAAAAGAAGGTAATAGCTTTAATCTTCTTTGATACTACCTGGATATGACTCTGTAAGTAAACCTAATGTTAGTTTCCTTAAGTCTGAAGTGCATGGGTCAGGTTGACTAGATTAAGGCTAAAACCTTTTTTGGTTTTGTTTATTATTATTAACACTTTTTTGTTTTAAAAGCAGTGGAACTCTCTACAAAGAAGCCTTATATAGGGGTTCCTGAGTTTGCTGAGCTTCTGACTCTTGATTTTGGCTTGGATCATGATTTCAGGAGCTATGGGATTTAACCTTGGGCTCTGTGCTCAGTGGGGAGTTTGCTTGAGATTCTCTCCTTCTCCCTCTGCCTCTCCCCCAACTCCTGCTCATGCTCTCTCATAAAATAGATCTTTAAAAAGGAAAAAAAAAAAGAAACCATATGTAGAATCTGAAAATATACAGCAAATAAAAGAGCTGCTGCTTACTTGGCTTCCTGCTTGCTGCTTAAAATGATTTCTGAGGCATTTGTGAAGCACAATTAGTAAACATTCTGGCTAGCTGACCTCTGAAGTCCCCACTGGGTCTAAAATTGCATATTCTATAAATAAATGTATGTAAAGCATTACATATAGTATACTGTTATTAATGCATTAATAATTATGGTGATCAATGGTATATAATAAATATATTAATATGACATGTTATATATCATAATATAAAACATGGTTATAATTTCTCATATATATTCTGTATAATTATTTTATGTACATATTCTCTTTTTGAGGAATTTCTTGTTTTAAAATTGTGACTTCTGATTTTCTGTTATGTATAATTATAGTGTATATTATATAATAATATATGTATTTTATCTCTTCTCTTTTTGAGGCATCACTTGTTTCAGAATTGTGATTTCTTATTTTCAGAGGAGTGTTGTGTTTGTGTGTATGTTACAGTTTTTAAAATTTCAGTCTAACTAGTAAAGTAAGACATCATAGTAGAAAGGTTTAACTATAATAGTGCCATTGGCAAAATTATTTTTTAATGTTATTTAATGTGAATTTTTGAAAAGATTCATTTATTTATTTTAGAGAGCGTGAGCAGGAGGAAGGGCACAAGGAGAGGGATTGAGAGCACATTTCAAGCAAACTCCCTGCTGAGCACAGAGCCGGCTGTAGGGCTTGATCTCATGACCCTACGATAATGACTTAGGCAGAAACCAAGAGTTGGATGCTTAACCAACTGAGCCACCCAGACACTCCTAATGTCATTTTTAATGCCTCTTTTTTAGACTTAGGTAGAAAGAGAAGGGCATAGGGTCTAGCTTTTTTGTATTGAAATAATTTTTGCTTGTTTAAAACAGAAATTAAAGACGCCTATAAGAGGAAAAAAATAATGAAAGAACGATTTAAACAGGAAGAAAATATCGCAAGTGCAATGGTAATTTGGATCAATGAAATACTGCCCAATTGGGAAGTAATGTAAGTAAGCAGACTTTTCCTGAATTCCGGTCTGTCTCCAAAGATCTCGTGTTTCTAATTCTTCATTTTTATTACTTCCAACATGTATCTCATGCTTTGGCTAAATGATACTGTTAATCAGTGTCTGAAAAATTTCATGATTATTTCTGTGCCTTTAATTTTATGAATCCCTCAATCTCTAATACCTCCCTTACTGACCACCCTCTATGCCCGTCAGAATTGTACCTATCCTTTGAAGATATCCATCTGAAATGGGAGTTGATCCATGAAATGTTAATTTCCTCAATTACCATATTAATTCTGGCATATCTTTTGTCACAAGATGCACTATTGATGTAATAGCAGGTTTTTGCAAAGAAAATATTAAATATGTATATTCATTGTAAGATGCATTTATTAAATGTTATGTATTAAAATGATTTTTAATGTTTTCTTATAATTATAAATACGCTGTAAATGATCTTTCCCTTCTGTAATGTCCCAATATAATTTGAGACTTATGTAGTTCTTGCTTTACTTTGCCTTTTATTTTCTGATAATATTTTTGTACATGGCTTATCTTCCCTCTAGACTGACTGGAAGGTAGAAGGGAGATGTAGTCTGCAGAGCCTAGTGTAGGGTATGCATAAGGAATTTGTTGAATATTGGTACAGTGTGACATATAGCACATTAAGCTCTTTACATAAGTAATCACATTTGATTCTTACAGCCTTTATTCTCATTTATCTTATAAAGAAGCTCAAGGCCAGAAAGGTTAAATAATTTGCCCAAGGTAATACAATTAATGAATAGTTAAACCAGATTTGAATTCAGGCCTCTCTGACTCCAAAACCTATACTTTTCAGTAGACTAACACTGCCTCTCAAAGACTCCTTATCCTTAGTAAATACCTTGTGGTTTTCTTTTTGGTACTGAGTTGACAACAGATTTTTATGTTCCTTTTATCCTGTTTCTTATGTGATTGTCCACATATTTCTGATTCTCTCATTGTAGCCGATAAGTGGCAGTTGTAGATGGCAGCTCCCTTTAAATTACTGTTGTCCTCCTTTAGAGTACTGTTTATTCTTTAGGTTTCTGTTGCCTATAGACATGAACCCCACAGAAAGAATGCATCATATACTTAACCATGTTCTTAAAAAATCATTCAGTCACTTGGCCACAGACTAGGTAAACCATCATGCAACTAGTGTTTTTGGTATAAAAAGTAACTCTCTCCTTTTTTTCTCCCCCTTTAATTCTAGGCGTAGTACGAGAAGAGTTCGAGAATTGTGGTGGCAGGGATTGCCCCCTAGTGTTCGTGGGAAAGTTTGGAGTCTAGCTGTAGGAAATGAACTAAATATCACTCCTGGTTTGTATTCTATATTCAGTTACTCCCACCCATCCAAATAGCCATCTGCAGTGTTACAAGGCAGATTATTAGATTGACCATTTAAAAAGACATTGCCATATCTAATGTCATTTTAAGAGCATGCCTCATTCCCACTCCCTGTAAAACCTGGTATGGTTTAATGAGTAAGTTTTTTACATAAATAAGATTTATGGGTTTTCCTTTAGTTGACAACCATCAGTAGTATAATTGACATCCAAAATCTTGACTGCAGGTAACTTCTTGGATTCTAGGTAGCAGTGGATGTATAAGTATATAAAAGGAAAAATGAAATAGTCTGATGGTGGGAAGGTATCCCCTCTGTTTAAAAAAAACATAAATGCTGGTAGAAGGCTAGAAGTTTCTTTTCCTACATCTCTACCCAAACCACTCCTTTCAGATTTGTATTTGAAAATTTCAAATTTAAAAAAAAACAGAAAAAGAAGTAAGAAAGACTCTCAAAGAACATTTTATTTTCTTATGCTTTTTAAAATCTTAAATGATAGAAGTAAAATGTAAAGTAGTTTTGATGCAGTAAAAAAAAGTTAGTTAAAATTAGGATGATATCAAATAGAGGAAAATGTAAAGTAGTAACTAATAAAAAAATGTTAAATAGGTTTGAGTGATAATGACAGTGCTAGACAGTGGCACCACAGGAAGACTGAGGAACTCTGGTATAATTATGTGAATAGATTGTTGCTGTTACTTAAAAAATGTTACTTACATACTAGTTTTTTAAAACTCAAGCAGTAGTAAGGAACAAATTGTATGTTTCTTCCCACTCTTCTACCCAGACTCCTGCTTTTGATCCTACTGTAAATACAAGTTTAATGTATGTTCTTTCAGATCTTTTTTTATACACGTTAAAAAAAAGTGTGCATCAAGTATGATAATGTTTAAGGCTTCTCTTTTTCTTTTCTTTTCCCCCCACAAAAAAGAATGTATACCATAAGCTTATTTCATGGCTTATTTTTTTCACACTATAATCTGCCTTGAACATCCTCTTTGTCACTGCATACAAATATACATTATGTAATACTGTAGCTGCACTGTATTCCAGTTTGGCTGTACTATAAATTATTTAATCATTTTCTTGGTGATAGTCAAATCAATGACGTATGTTAAAAGAACATCAGGGTACTATTTTTTACCTCTCAAAAGTGATTAAAATAAATGAAAATTATCCGCATAGGGTATGACTGATAATAATATAGAAATATTTATCAAGGGCCTCAAAAAATAATCTTTCACCTATCTATTCTAGTTCTAAGAATAAGAAAATCGTCAGGATTGGGTACAAAAGCTTTTTTACAAGGATACTCATTGTAGCAAATAAAAATAAATTAAAAACTGGACAGAATTATAAAAATCTGAATATTTATCTTTAGTCTTAGAAGTGATACCAACTTTGGTATGATTATGATTTTTTATAAAAAGATTTACTTGAGAGAGAGAGAGTGAGAGAGTGAGAGAGCATGATCAGAGAGAGGAGCAGAGGCAGAGGGAGAGGAAGATAAGTAGACTCCCTGCTGAGTAGGAGCCTGATGCTGGGTTCAGTCTCAGGATCCTGAGATTATGACCTGAGCCAAACTCAGTAGTCAGACGTTTAACTGACTGAGCTACCTAGGCACTCTTATCAATGATTTTTAACACTGATTTTCACAAATATCCCATAACAAACATGTTTCCTTAAGCAGACTTTTTTTTTTTTTAAATTTTAAAAATATAATTTAAAGGAGGAATTAAGTGGGGTACCTGCCTGGCTCAGTCAATAGAACATGCAACTCTTGATCTTTGATCTTGGGGTTGTAAGTTCAAGCCCCATGTTGGGGGTAGGAGTTTACTTTATAAAAAAATAAAGGAAGGAAGGAAGAATTAAAGAGTTTTTAATTTAGGTTAGAAAAGATTCAAGTCTACCTAACCTAACCATTTCCTCCAAATAAAACAAAGTTTTGTTTTGCCCTCTGTGCTTGAAACGAATTAAAAGGAAATATTTTTACATTACAGTCAGAACTCTCAGATAAAACCCTTGACATTAAGGATTGTTGAACATACAGTAATTGTTTTAAGTCTTAAGAATCTTTTTTTTTTTTAAAGATTTTATTTATTTATTTGACAGACAGAGATCACAGGTAGGCAGAGAGGCAGGCAGAGAGAGGAAGGGAAGCAGGCTCCCTGCTGAGCAGAGAGCCCGATGTGGGGCTCGATCCCAGGACCCTGGGATCATGACCTGAGCCGAAGGCAGAGGCTTTAACCCGCTGAGCCACCCAGGCGCCCCTAAATAGCTTTTTATAATGCCTTGTTTTTGAAAACTTCAGTTAGGGTCTAACTTCCCATTCTTTGTTGAGCCAAATGATACAACGGCAGGGGTGGTGGTGGTGGGGGGGCTTGGGAAGCTCAGAAGAGGTTAAACAGGGGTACAACCTGGGCAGAGAGGCAGGCAGAGAGAGGAAGGGAAGCAGGCTCCCTGCTGA
>NW_019154096.1:47886951-47969674 GCF_002288905.1 Enhydra lutris kenyoni
GCAGAGAGCCCGATGTGGGGCTCGATCCCAGGACCCTGGGATCATGACCTGAGCCAAAGGCAGAGGCTTTAACCCGCTGGGCCACCCAGGCGCCCCAAGAATCGTTTTTATATACAGATGAGATGATAAAGTATTGATGGCTATTTGAAATTTGGTTTGTAGTTTTGTTGAGAACTTTGACTCAAGAATGTTAAGTGTCCTAATACCTTCTGCATTAAAATACTGGTTAAGTTGGTATTAACCTTTTATGATAATGCAATCATGAAGTTGTTTTTCAAGCTCAAAATTTATAAAGTTGGTAACATAACTAGGTCATTTACTTTGAAAGTAATTTTATATTTTCTCTACTAAACAGTTCTGTAGGAATGGACTAGGTGATCGTTCTTTTTTTATTAGTGGTAGGAAGGAAGCTAAATTTCAATTGAAGTAAATCTACTTTTTTTTAAAATAAGTTTTTTTTTTTTTTTTTTTCGAGAGAGAGAGAATAGGGAGGAGGGGAGAGGAGGAGGCAGAGACTCTCACAGACTCCGCACTGAGTATGGAACTCAATACACAGCATGATCTCACAACCCTGAGTGAGATCATGACCTGAGCCAAATTCAAGAGTCTGACACTCAACTGACTGAGCCACCCAGGTACCCTGAAGTAAACTTACTTTTGATAACTTAATTTTGTTTCCTTTTAATGACTCTTAACAGTTTGACTTTTACTTACTGATTTTAATCATGAAATTTATAACCCTTAGAGAATAGTAGAACAAGAGTTAGTAAAGTAAGAATAGAATAGTGGGATTAGAATAAGTAGAATAGAGGATAAGAATAAGGTTTTTTTTTTAAGTCTTTTTTTTTTTTAATTTATTTGAGAGAAAGAGAGAGAGAGAGCATGAGGGGGAAGCACAGAGGGAGAAGTAGAACCCCTGCTGAGCAGAGAGCCCGATGTGGGGCTCCATTCCAGAACTCCAGGATCCTGACCTGAGCCGAAGGCAGTCGCTCAACCAACTAAGCCACCCAGGCGTCCAGGAATAAGGTTCTAAAGTCAGTCTTAAGTGGTTCAAATCTTGGTTCCACTATACATTAGATTTGTGACCTTGGGCAAATTACTTAACATCTAAGAGAATTAGTTTTCTTCATCTATAAATGGAGTTAGAGTATTAGCTATCTGAAAGGATTGCTCTAACAGTTATTTGTGGTAATGAATATGAAATTACAGCGAAAGTGAAATTTGCTTAGAGTATGTACAGTGTTATCATTGTCAGAAAATGAGAAAGTGAAACTTATACTGATCTCAAAGAGTTCCCAATTCAAGTCCAAGATACATGTTAAGTCTGCTTCATATTCTACATTTGTAGATTCAGAATAACATAAATGAGGTATGTGGAGTCAAGTATGGAATTGAACTGAAATGCAAGTCTTCTTATTGTAGATAAGCACTGTAAATCTTCCCTGGAGAGATGTCCTTTGATGTTTAAAATGCATTACCATATTTTTATTAGTAGATCAATTCCGTGGCTCCCACAGGTGAGGATTTATTCGGAGAGCCTTTCTTCTTCCAGGACAGCTTTAAAATTTGAGTAGAATAGTGAGACTGGATGTGGCTTGGAGTCAGTTTGAAATCAGAAATTGTGACCTTCAGTTTGGTACCTGATAACTGCAAAAAAAAAAATTGCATATCTAAATTACAAAATTATATCTACCTCTTTTATCAAATTATTGACAGATTCAAATAAGAGAAATTTTGACTTTTTAAAAAAAATGTTCTTTCTAAATGACTAGTAGTAATGAAAAATGAACAGAAGGGAGAAGAGATCAACATAGCAAGAGCTGCTTGAAATATATCTGGTCAGCTTTTTTTATAAAGATCTGATTCTTGGCAATGTAAGAATACTTATTATGGTACAGTCATACATTGGAATACTGTGCAGTTGTTTTATTTTTTTTTCTTTTTTTTTTTAAGATTTTATATATTTATTTGACAGAGAGAAAGACACAGTGAGAGAGGGAACACAAGTAGGAGGAGTGGGAGAGGGAGAAGCAGGCTTCCTACTGAACAGGGAGCCCTATGCGGGGCTCGATTCCAGGACTCCGGAACCATGACCCGAGTTGAAAGCAGTGGCTTAACCCACTGAGCCACCCAGGCACCCCTGTGCAGTTGTTTTAAAAAAAGAAAACTAAAGCAGATTTATTCTCCTAATAAGGGGTAGCTTCTAATATAATAAAGCAAGATGCAGGTTGGTGCTATAATATGCTGCCACACCTTTTTTTTTTTTTTTTTTTAAGAGGAAGATATATCTGTATATACTTGTACCTTCATATTTTCATCTTTAGATTTCTGGTAAGCATAGTTACATTTGAGGGAAGGAAATTTACTTTTTATTCTATACCGCTTTATACTATTTGAATTTTTTAAAAAATCATATTGTACTGCCTTTAAACAAACTTTTTAAAAAAGATTAATGAAAGCAAAAACGTTCTGGGCATTTTGGGCAATATATAAATGTTGGTGTTTTGTAAGAAATGTTTTTTGCTGGTCATCTGTCATTGAAATGTTCTGTTCTTGTGTAATTTAGAATATCAGTAATGGTTAGAAAGTAAAGACCATTAAAATCTGAGGATTGAGGAAAAAACATTGTTTCTTTTATTCTTGAAGTTGTATCAAGATCATGCATATGGGTGCATAAAGTGGTAGTCTCACAGTGACTGGGCACTTAAAACGGAAAGATATGAGTAAAAATATTTGAATGCAGGCCCTCCGACCAAATCTGAAGGTTACGTAGCTTTAGAAAGCAGTATCCTAATGGAGAAACCAGTTTCTCCATTTTTCATCCAGGAAAACAAGCACTAGCATTTATTGAGGGTCTGTAAGTTGTCAGGAGCTTTATGAAAATTATCTTGTTTAATCATCAGTATTCCCATGAATAGGTATTATTTTTCTCCACTTTACAAATGAAGAAAGTAACCATGTAACTTCCAGAGTAACCATGTAACTTTCTTAAAGTCCCAAATACTGAAAATCTGGTATTTGAATCTAGGTCTTACTGACTCCAAAAAATCATTTTTCTCTTACTTCATGATGATATTCCTTTAGCAAAAGCATCTCTTCCTGCCTCATACGTATATTCTCTATTGTAGCTATTTGGATGACCACTGTGCAATATTTTATTTGCTTTCTTTCCAGTTGTGGTAATAAATAGTTTTGGTAGAATCAAGTTCTTTGATTTGCCACATTTTTGATGCCTGCTATACAAAGGAAGACCTGAGCCGTAATAGGGTTTTTCTCCATTTTTAAGAGTAAAAGTTAAATCAGAATTCATTTCCTCCCGGGACGCCTGGGTGGCTCAGTTGGTTAAGCAGCTGCCTTCGGCTCAGGTCATGATCCCAGCGTCCTGGGATCGAGTCCCGCATCGGGCTCCTTGCTCAGCAGGGAGCCTGCTTCTCCCTCTGCCTCTGCCTGCCATTCTGTCTGCCTGCACTCGCTCTCTCTCCCTCTCTCTCTGACAAAAAAAAAAAAAAAAAAAAAAAAATCTTAAAAAAAAGAATTCATTTCCTCCCATATATCCAGTCTGTTAGCTAGAAGGTATATTCTCTAAATTCTTCACATCTCTGCATTTGGGCTTCTGCTCCCTTTACCCTCAGATGTTGTTCCCATCACCTCCGTGCTACAAATTCCAATGGGCAAATTTCAGATTTTGTCTTGCTATATGATACTGGATAGTTGATCACTTCCTTCTTTGTAGCTTACATCTAAGTGCTTCCAAGATTTTACATATATTATCTCATTTAATATTTAAAGCCCTAGGCTGTAAGTATTAGTACTAGCTCCACTTATGAATGAGAAAACTAGGTTAGAAGAGTTAAGTAGCTTGTCCAGTGTCAAACAGCAACTCCCTGTCCTATGTATAGTTAGTGAAATGTTCTTTTCCTTTGGTTTCTAGGACAACTGGTTCTCTTTTATTTCTTCATGCATTTTTTAAAAGATTTTATTTATTTATTTGACAGAGAGAGAGAGAACCAATAGGTAGAGAGGCAGGCAGAGAGAGAGTTGGAAGTAGGCTCCCTGCTGAGCAGAGAGCCCAATGCCGGTGATCATGACCTGAACTGAAGGCAGAGACTTAACCCACTGAGTCACCCAGGTGCCCCTCTTTGTGCAGTTCTTATTCTTCTGATGTGCGTCTTCCTGTGTCTACCCTTTAATATTTGTCTTTCCTGGCAATCCATATTTCTCATTTCTTTTTGCCCTAATAATCTCCCTGAACACACTTTTGAATGGTTTTAATCATCAACTGTATACTGATGGATCCCAAACTCTTTCTCCAGTATGCATGCACTGCCTTCAGATCCAGTTTGTCCAAAATGGAACTTATCACCTTCCTCCTTCCCACAAATCACAAATTTGCTTCCTCTGTGTTCATTCTCTCAGTGACATTATTATGTACCCAACTACTGTAGCCAGAAGCCTGGAAGTCCTAATGAGTCTGCCTTTTCCCCCTCTCTTTCAGCAAGTTTTGCTTTTTCTGCTTTCTGAATATCTCTTGTGTTCATTTCTTCTCTCCAACTGCACTATCACTGCTCAAGTTTAAGCCTCATCATCTTTTGCTTGGGCTATTACCACAAAACTCTTCACTTCAGCAAAACGTCAGCTTCAACCTACCCACAACACTACTGCTGGCTTAACGGACACAGATCAGAGTGTGCTATAGACTCTTGTAGTTGTAGATAAACTCTAATCCCCTTAGCATGCCATTCAGGTCCCATGACCAACTAATGCTTGCCTCTGTCATCCAACCTTATCGTCTGCTCTTACTCCCTTACCCCTTTTAATCTAAGCGTCCTGAAATCACTTGTAATTCATGCAAATAAGTCATGATCTCTTTTCTCTTTGTGACTGCCCATGACAAGAATTCTTAGAATGCCTTCTTTCACCTTGTTCTTTTATAAGTCCCATATTTATTCTTTATGGGACAGCTCAGTCATCACTTCTCTAAGAAGCCTTCCTTTATCCCCTACCTGGGTTAGAAAACTCTCCCAAGTGATCCCATGGTTCCATGTATATATTTTTTATGGCACTTAACTCTCAAAGCTGCCTTATTCCATGTGTGGCCCCAGGTTTACAAATGAACCTTTTCCATGGCCAGGAAAAAAAGGGTAAAAGTTAAAATATATGAATGTATTTTTCCTACTATTATTAATTTTTATTTTGTTTTCCCTAGAACTTTATGAAATCTTCCTCTCAAGAGCAAAAGAACGGTGGAAAAGCTTCAGTGAAACAAGTTCAGAGAATGATGCAGAAGGTGTGATTTTTTTTCTTTTTTTTTTTTTTTTTTTTAGTACAAATTTCTGAGTGAAAACCCAGTCAGTGAAGATTCGGGTGTGATTTTTACCATGTGTCAGGAACTGTAGCAATTGCTTTACAACATTATTTCCTTTAATGTTAGTAGCCCTTTAAGTAGGTGGTATTATCCTGAATGATATAAGAGGAGACTGAGGCTCAAAGTAATTAACTTGTAAGCAGTGAAGCTGTGATGTAAACCTGTGTTTTTGGACCTTGGAACCCAGGATTTATTCACAACAGTAAGACTAATAACTTAAAAACTGAAATATTTTTAAGCCTACTTTTAACTTAAAGATAGATGGTCTTCACTCCTCACTTATGACCTATATCCTCAATCACTGCTTTCACTCACTCCCCAAAACATTATTTATAATTCTTATCATGCCTTAGCCCTTTGTTCATTGAATTAACTCATAGACTTCATCTTTCCCTCCACTCAGTTTTTTCCCTAATCATTTTGAAGAAGATAGGGACACTTTTTTCCTGTTATCATTATTTATTAAATATAGGTAAATATATTCAGTCACCTCTTGTCCTTGAATAATGGAGAGCTATTTGTCTGCCAGTCACTTTTCTTTCTGTATTTGCTCTACTTCATAGATAGCAAACATTCTTCTCTTGCCAGTAAGTAAAACTCTAAAAATGAACATGATTTAGAATGGAGAAGTGGTATGTGTTGCAGAGTGGTTTTCTAGGAGTATGTATACAACTTTATTAAATTCCTTGAATATTCTCCTATTTTTAGAAGAGTGAATAGTAGGTTAGGGAAAATTGACCAGATAAGGTTAGAGAGAAGATTTGATTTTGAGAAGTTTCATGTAAGTGTCATCCTGAGACCTGTTAGCTCTGTCAGCTATTTTTGGGAAACTAAAAGTGTAAGGAAGGTGAAGATGTAAGAAGCTGTACACTGGGGGTGCCTGGGTGGCTCAGTGGGTTAAAGCCTCTGCCTTCAGCTCAGGTCATGATCTCAGGGTCCTGGGATCGAGCCCCACATTGGGCTCTCTGCTCAGCAGGGAGCCTGCTTCCCTCTCTCTCTCTCTCTCTCTGCCTGCCTCTCTGCCTATTTGTGATCTCTCTCTCTCTGTCAAATAAATAAAATCTTTAAAAAAAAAAAAAGAAGCTGTACACTGGAAGGGCCTTAGCTGTTTCATAATTCTTTTTGAATTCATTTTATAAAGTTTTGAAAGTATAAGAATTAAAATAATTACTTACTTTTGAGACATTTTGGTCATGATTAACTGGTAAAAGTTGTACTTTAGTAGAAATTAATTTTGTGTAATGAAGAATTATTCCAATTAGAAACAGTATTCTATCTGATTTACTGATTTCTTTTCTTTTTTTTTTTTTTCTTTTTTTTTTTAAAGATTTTATTTGTTTATTTGACAGACAGAGATCACAGGTAGGCAGAGAGGCAGGCAGAGAGAGAGAGGGAAGCAGGCTCCCTGCTGAGCAGAGAGCCCGATGCGGGGCTTGATCCCAGGACCCTGGGATCATGACCTGAGCCGAAGGCAGAGGCTTTAACCCACTGAGCCACCCAGGCGCCCCTGATTTACTGATTTCTTATTACCTGTGTGTTTATAATTTGCAGTTGTCATTTACCTTTCCTGGCCATTGTTTTTTCAACTACTACTTCTGCCTCAATTCTCTTTTTTTAGACATGGATGTTAAACCATTTATCAGTGTCTGTCAAGTCTTTCACTTAAAAAACATATTTTTTCCTTTTTGTGCCTCAGTTTAGATGATTTTTATTGACCTGTAATCAATTTCTCCAATCTTCTTTTTCCCAATATCCATTCTATTAGATCTGTCCAATGAGTCTTTAATTTCAGATATTCTGTTTTGTAATTTAGAATGTCAACCTGATATTTTTTGTAGATTCTGTTTCTCTGTGGAAATTCACCTTTCCATTCCATACATTACCTCCCATCCTTTCCCTCTATTTTCTTTAACATTTAACAGTTAATATTCTCTTTTTTTTAAGATTTTATTTATTTGACAGAGAGAGATCAGAAGCAGGCAGAGAGGCAGGCAGAGAGAGAGGAGGAAGCAGGCTCCCTGCTGAGCGGAGAGCCTGATGTGGGGCTCGATCCCAGGACCCTGGGATCATGACCTGAGCTGAAGGCAGAGGCTTTAACCCACTGAGCCACCCGGCGCCCCAACAGTTAATATTCTTGTTTAATTCTAATACTGGCTCATCTTCAGGCCTGCTTCTGTGGGTTTGTTTTCCTCTTGATTGTAAGTCACATTTTCCTGCTTCTTTGCATATCTTAAAATGTTTTATTATATGTCAGTCATTCTATAGAAGAAGAGTAGATAAACTGAAGTTGATGTTTGCCCTGCAGAGGAAGCATGCTGTTTTCTGTCAGGCAGTTGGATTATCGCCTCAGTTCAGTCAGTAACTGAACTAGATTAGGCTAAGGTTTCAGCTTTAGGTAAACTTAGTTCATCATGGGTTTCACACATCTTGGTAGGAAAAACTGTTGTATTTTTTGTAGTTTATTTGTCGTATAGGCTTCTCCCTCTCCTGAGATGCTCTCCCAAAGGCTTTGTAATTTGGGGTGATTTCCTTCTGCCTTTCCAGCTGAGCCTTCTGCACTTCACTAACACTACACAGAAGTCCCATTAGGGGTAAACCAGTTATACATTCAGACTCCTCCAGATTCTATCACATCAGTCTTATTTGGCCATGGAAATCTCTTCTGGTTTCTGTTTTCTCAAGCAAGGGTACTTTTGTCTATGGCAGACTCAGTCCCAAAGTCATGGCCCAGATTTGGCATATGCCTCCAGGAAGAAAAATAGCTACCTAGGAAAGACTCTTCTTTTTCTGGGATTTAAATCATCTGGACCTCTCTTTGTCCACAGCATTCTTAAAAACCTTGTGCTATTTGAAACTTACTTATTTTTTCCAGTTGTTATTGTGGGAGTGATAATCTGCTCTTGTATAAAAACTGGAAGTAGAAACCTTTCATATACTTTTCTGATAAATACATAAATACTTTCTTCATGTAAGAAGCTCTTAAGTTCCAGCAAAAGCTGTGTGGTGTTTCTTTGAATTTCTGGATTATTCATCTTTTAACTTTCCTTAAGTAACATATCGATGCTATGTGATCATTCTGTGTGTACAAGATTGAACTGGGTATAGCCAAGTAATCATTTTAATTTTATCTACCTGACAAATGCAGGTGTATCTGTTGCTGATCGGGAGGCCAGTCTGGAATTAATTAAGTTGGACATATCCCGTACATTTCCATCCCTTTACATCTTTCAGAAGGTGAGGGTTTCTAACCAGTTGTAACCACTTTTAAATTTTTTTTTGATCCAAGGCAACGAATTCTCAAATGCATAGCTATTATTTTTTTAAAAGGCAAAACTATAAAAATTAGAGACCTTTATATGAAAGTGTGGAACTATTGGGAAAATTCTGAAGGAATGTCTGTTATTTTGACCCATTGACTGAATGCATTGTAGTTAGCATAGCCCGTAATACTTTTATTCATTATGGTGAATTTCTTTGTTTTATTTTTTATTCTGAAAGCTATTTGAATTTTAACATTTTTGCTTAGTCAGTTGTTAAAATACAAAGAACATTTTCCCAAATCTTAGTTTTCTAGGATTACTGTTGAAATAGGAAAAAATGGTTCATAAAAATGATTTTGTGCATAGGCAGTCATGAGTTGCTTATACTTTATGAGAAATGATCGTTATATTTTGTATGTACTTTTTATTTCTTACATGGAATTTCTCTAGATTGATACAATGAAATAAAAATTTTTACCATTAAGATTAAAATTATTAATAAACTTAATTTGGTGTAGCTTGATGGTTTCCTTTTGCTAAAATTATATGAAGTGAAACAGTCTGTTTTCATCATAATCTTATTGTACCAAATCTAGAAATCTTTAAAATAGTACAAAGACTGTATAACTTGCATCCATCAAGTGAGTTCATTTGACTTTTCTTTGGTTCAGGATTAAATATTTTTATTAATTCTTTAGAGAAAACATTACAGAGCATATTTAGAGTATTTCTGACAGTGACACAATATACTAACTAAAACAACTCATTTAGGAAATGCTGGAGTTTATTTAAAAATTACTTATTTGGGGGCGCCTGGGTGGCTCAGTGGGTTAAGCCGCTGCCTTCGGCTCAGGTCATGATCTCAGGGTCCTGGGATCAAGTCCCGCATCGGGCTCTCTGCTCAGCAGGGAGCCTGCTTCCCTCTCTCTCTCTCTCTCTGCATGCCTCTCCATCTACTTGTGATCTCTCTCTGTCAAATAAATAAATAAATAGATAAATAAAATCTTAAAAAAAATTACTTATTTGGGAATTAACATATAGACAGTTATTTGTGTATTTGACATTTCATTTTTCTCTCCTAAGGGTGGTCCATATCATGATGTCTTACATAGTATCTTAGGGGCATATACGTGTTATAGACCTGATGTTGGTTATGTAAGTATTTGTTTCAATCTGGTTTTTGAATATAAACATTTTATCTATCTTATCAAAGTATCTTATGTTGTACTAGCTCCCAAATGTCTGTATCACTCTGTCTTATTTTTCTTGGGGCTATCAACTAACCAGAGAGGAATCTTCCCAGGCACTTGGGAGACTGCCTGCCAGATTTCTGGGAGAGCTACTGGGGGTTTTATTATTCAATTTGTAAGCCTTTATTAATTGCCACTGTTGTTGGTGTGGTGCCTATTCCCTCCTCCCTGTGTCTGTGCCTCTGGAGATAAACCTCTTAGATTATGTTGGGTTGAGGGAAAGATAGACACCTGTCCCTATAGAATAGAGGAAGGGATTTGCTCCTTGTATAAATTTTCAGCCAATCCCAGTTTTAGCCTTATCCCTCCAATTTCAGAGCGGCCTGTAACTCCAGTTTCTGAGCCTTGCAGATTTGTGGCAGAATTGGTTTGCTGCTTATTGGCTTTCTTCTCTGCAGATATCTTAGTTTCAACATTCTCCATTTAGTTACAACTTCTGGAATGCTAGTGACATTTTTATTTACTGTTTATATTATTTTCCATTCTCTTTGTCTTCCTAGGCTCATATTGATTTTTTTCTTTAATGTCATTATAGTTGGATTTGGGAGGGAACACAGAATAATGTGAGTGCTCAGGGACACCTGGGTGGCTCAGTTGGTTAGGCAACTGCCTTTGGTTCAGGTCATGATCCTGAAGTCCCAGGATCAAGTCCCATGTCGGGCTCCCTGCTCAGTGGGGAGTCTGTGTCTCCCTCTGACCTCTCCCCTCTCATTCTCTCTCTCAAATAAATAAATAAAATCTTAAAAAAAAAAAAAAAGTGTTCAGTTTGCCATGTTTAACTGGAAGTCATGAAACCTCATCTTACCTTTGTCTTTTTTTTTTTAAGATTTTATTTATTTATTGGAGAGAGAGCGCACAAGTAGAGGGGGAGGAACAGAGGGAGAAGCTCCCACTGAGCAGGGAGCCCCAAGTGGGACTCAATCCCAGGACCCTGGGATCATGACCTGAGCCAAAGGCAGACACTTAACTGACTGAGCCACCCAGTCATCCCCAAAATAAAATCTTTAAAAAATGCGAACATTACATAATGTTTTGACTATTCTGTGACATAATACATGAGCAAGGGATTTTAGATCTTTCATTCAAATTTCACTTTCTCCATAAGGACTACTTGGACCATCTTCTTTAATATAAAACCTACCATATTCCCAAACTTGGCACTTCCCCCCCTTTACTATGCCATATTTGTGCTGTAGCCCTTATCACTTATTCTGCCTGCCACAGGCTCTATCCTCATGGAATTTATACTCTAGAAAATCAAATAGGGAATTACTGTAGATTTTGTAAAGAGTACACAGAAGAAGCCAGAGAAGTAGGAGGAGAACAAAGAAATACTGGATCACAGAAGCAAAGGGAATTCTAAGAGGGTAGAAAAGTGCCCATTGGGTTTTACAAGTTATTGGTTATCCTGGCAAGAGGAGTTTCAAGATCAGCTAGTAATGGAGTGGGAATCCAAACTGAAGTCTGCAAGAAATAAAAACTTCAAAGGGAGTTGAGAAAGTAGAAATAGTGATTGCAGGCAAACCTTGAAAACATTTGGCTGGGAAAAAGAGACGGGCGGTTTCATTGTAAATACTGTTAGTGTTGTTTTGTGTAAGTCTGTTATGCAAATCTGTACCAGAAGTGCCTGATGAAGTTTTTTTAAACAATGAGCAGCAGTTCATATTACTTATCTGCTCAAAAATGTACAACAGTTGTCCATAACTCACAAACAAGCATCTGTGTAGCTGAGCTTTTTCCTCAAGGCATTTCACTGTTGGAATTGCATCCTACTTAAGTTCTCCCAATTTCAAGATTGTGCTCCAGCTGGGCTGGTCCTATGTGTCTTTGGTCACATTTTTTTTTTTTTTTTAATTTCTTGGGATTTTTTTTTTTTTCTTATTTGTTCATCCTGCTTTTCCAGGAACCCAGCCTACTTCTACCCTCCCACCACCTCTTCTGTCTTAGAACTTCAGTAGCACTTTTCATACATTTCTTTTATTCTTAGTTCCTCACTTTATACCTCAGACAGATGTGCTGTGACAATGAAGACAATCACCAGATTTTCAATGTCCTCTACTTTGAAAGACTTCAGAGTGAGAGAAAATGAAAGTGAGATTAGTACATGGAGATAGGCTTTTGTAGCAAGTAAAAGCTGATACTTTCTCCTTTTTCTCCAAAATTTTCCCTAATCTTTTTAAACCATAACACATGAACAAAAAAATTTAAGATTAGGGAGATTTCATAGTTATTGACAGGTTCTCTGTATTTACTTTCATTGACAAAAAGAAAACTTGGTTAATTCTACTTTAATATCACTTTATAATTTTTAAGGAATACAATAAGATAAACTGTATTGAATTATTGTAAGCACAATTTGATGAATTTCTTTTCTTTGAAGGTCCAAGGGATGTCCTTCATAGCAGCAGTTCTCATTCTCAATTTGGAAGAGGCAGATGCCTTCATTGCATTTGCAAACCTCCTCAATAAGCCATGCCAGCTGGCCTTTTTTCGTGTGGATCACAACATGGTATGAACATTTGGAAGGAATTGTGTTTTCCTTTGACTGTCAGTTTCTATAGTCTGAATGCTCTTTTAGAGTGAAAAACAATAATTACAAGACCAAAATAATCTGATCTAAAATAAGTTTTTCATTGAATTATAATTTTACAAATGCTTGATAAAAAGACTCGGAAAGAAGTGCTAAGCAAGATTTTCTTTTAATTTTTTAAGGGTTTAATTTCTCTATTTCTAAAGTATACTGTTCAGTAACTTTATTGATATTTCTGTCTTTAGATGTTGAAATATTTTGCAACGTTTGAAGTATTTTTTGAAGAAAATCTCTCCAAACTATTTCTTCATTTCAAATCTTACAGTCTTACACCAGACATATACTTGATCGACTGGTAAGTCATTAACATCAATAAAATAGTATAACTTTTTGTGTATTTTAGGAACAAGAGTAAATCTCAGGCACAGGATTATACAGATAAAAACTCCTTCCCTTAACAAATAGAGAAACTCGGACATTTTTGTGGGGAGGCATTTGATTAAGAACATGGACTCTGGACTGAAATCAGAATCCCTCAGTTTGTGTATTAGTTTTTTATCTATAAAATGGGAATAATATCTTTATCTTGGGTTGTAGTGAGAGTGTTTTACATGGATTATCTCCTTCAATGGGTGCATGCTATGCTCAGGAGAGAGCTATTTCTTTATCATTCTTAACACACAAGAGCTTAGATAGTTATGATATGTTTTTTTGGTTTGTTTTGTTTTTTTTTTTTTACTGAGGGCTTTGTTTTTTTCAAGGCTTTATCCTGCTTTTTGACAGAGGAGTGATGCTTTATTTAGGTGCTAGTGCCTTTTTCTCAACGTTGTACTTACAGTTCTTCCTTGCCGAGGACTCTTGCAAGCCGTCACCAATTGATTATAGAATGGTGGGATGGTGAATTTTCCAAAGGGATGGAGCAATTATCTTAAGATAGCGTGTTAAAAGTACATGTGAAACATTCAAACCTTAAACCCCAGTCATCAAATTCAGTGGATTTCCTGTAAATGAGACTAAGTTTCACTATAGAAAAATAATTAATGGCTTTGATCAAGTATGCTATATTCCCAGTTTTTTGGGTTTTCTTTTATTTAAGCTTTTTAAAAAACTTAGTTATTTTTCAGTGTTTTTTTTTTTCTTTTTGGTGCAAGAGAGGTCTTGTTTTTTTTTTTTCTTCTTTTTTAAAGATAGATTTATTTATTTATTTATTTATTTGACACAGAGAGAGAGAGAGAGAGAGATCACAAGCAGGCAGGCAGAGGGGGGGGGGGAAGCAGGCTCCCTGCGGAGCAGAGATCCCAATGTGGGGCTTGATCCCAGGACCCTGAGATCATGACCTGAGCCCAAGGCAGAGGCTTAACCCTCTGAGCTACCCAGGAGCCCCTGTTTGTTCTTTTAAAGATTTTATTTATTTATTTGAGAGAGAGAGTTAGAGAGCATGAGATGGAAGAGGGTCAGAGGGAGAAGCACACTCCTTGCTGAGCAGGCAGCCCGATGTGGGACTCAATCCCAGGACTCCAGGATCATGATCTGAGCCGAAGGCAGTTGCTTAACCAGGTGAGCCACCCAGATGCCCAAAAAAGGTGGTTTTATTAAAGGATGGGGACAGAACCCGAGGCAGAAAGAGGTGCTGCCTCAGTGTGTTCTTTTCCATTTCTACTGGGAATATTAGAGTTCCTCTGGAAAAGCCCCAAGATAATGGAGAAAAGAAAAGTTTTATGTTACGAGACCCAGAGGACCAAGGTCAAATACTAAATCTGTAGAGAAGGGGCAAAAATACTCAATTGCCAGTCTTGAGGAGTGTGAACGAACATAAGGCAAACCAGTATCACATTTGGTAATAGGGAGCAGAATGTAATTAGTAGTGAGTACTGCTGGTACCTTCTCTCATTTTGAGCAATGAATTACTATCCTCTGTACTACCAGGGGTGTGCTTTTATTATGCAATTAAATATGTGTTACTTAAGAAATAGACATGGATTTTTGTTTCACTGCCTCTGTTGAACTTATTACCTATGTAAGTAGTAAAACTTAGTTCCTTCCTTAAGTTTCATCAGCACTACCTCAGATAAAGCACAGTCTTTGTAAAAAAAAAAAATTGTGTACTTTGGGAGCTCTTGGCTCCCAAAGGTGGGGTATGCAACTCTTGATCTCAGGGTTATAAGTTTGAACCCCATATTGAGTGTAGAGATTAGTTTTTTGAAAAGAGAAAAAAAAAGTGTGCTTTGCCAAGGCAGCTTCAAGAGAAGTTCTCTAGCATCTACTGCCCTATTTCCCCAACCAGAGCACAGCCCTGAAGCTCCACTGGATAAAGAATTGCATGAACGGGGCGCCTGGGTGGCTCAGTCTGTTAAGCGGCTGCCTTGGCCTTGGGTCATGATCCCAAGGTCCTGTGATCGGGCCCGCATTGGGCTCCCTCGGCGTAGAGCCTGCTTCTCCTTTCCCACTCCCCCTGCTTGTGTTCGCTCTTTCACTGTCTCTCTCTGTCAAATAAATAAAATCTTAAAAAAAAAAAAATTACATAATCAGACATTGTCAGATAGGATGGGAAAAACCATTTTAGTGATTCTGTTGGAGCTATACATGCTACAAAAGAAGTAGTAAGTAAAGTTAGGTAAAGGAAAGAAAGAACCAGTAGATGTTTGTGGGAGGAGAAAAGAGAGAAGTCTGATTACAATTTTGTATTTAGGTTACTAAAAGATGATACTTGGATTCCTCATACAAAAATAAGTAACTTTTGTTGAGCCTTTCTTATGTGCCAGGCACTATTCTGAATACTTTACATTTATTCCTTTAATTTTCAAAACAATCCTGAGAGGTAGATAATAGTACTCTTTATTTACTAATGAGGAAATGGAGGCACAGCAAGGATGGATATCTTGCTCAAGGTAACACTCTAATGTCAAACTTAAACATTCTGGTTTCAGAGCCCATCCCCTTAACCACTAGGTGTTTTTGCCACTCTTAATTTCTGTTAGGCCATGTCTCTGTGGAAGGTGGTAAGTTACTTTTACTTACTTTCCCACTATTCAAATTCTTTGAAGGAAGGAGTAGTATCTTATTTATCTTTTTATCCCTAATTAAGCACTGTTCTTTTTATATAGAGATGATTAATGAGTGAATGAATAAATGAATGAAGAACTTCAATGACTATTTTCTCCCTAATTTTAGGATCTTCACACTCTATAGCAAATCACTACCACTTGATCTGGCCTGTCGAGTCTGGGATGTATTTTGCAGAGATGGGGAGGAATTTTTATTTAGGACTGGATTAGGAATCCTCCGATTATATGAAGATATTCTCCTACAAATGGACTTTATTCATATAGCACAGTTTCTAACTAAATTGCCAGAAGATATCACATCAGAAAAGCTGTTCAGCTGTATTGCAGCCATTCAGATGCAAAATAGCACCAAAAAATGGACTCAGGTAGAGTGACCTTTTCCTACTTCTTCTAATGGATGTGTTAAAACAACCAGTTGACTTATAAAAAACTTATTTCTCAGGGGCGCCTGGGTGGCTCAGTGGGTTAATAAGCTTCTGCCTTCAGATGGGGTCATGATCTCGGGGTCATGATCTCAGGGTCCTGGGATCGAGCCCCGTGTTGGGCTCTCTGCTCAGCGGGGAGCCTGCTTCCCCCTCTATCTCTGCCTGCTGCTCTTGCCTACGTGTGATTTCTCTCTCTCTGTCAAATAAATAAGTAAAATCTTAAAAAAAAAAAAAACCAAAATACCTTATTTCTCAAATGTTAGTGCCTAATTAAAAAACAAAAAAATAATTTTTGACTTTGAAAAGGCAAGAATTTAAAGTCGATTTCTCCTCTCTCACCTATCCAAAGCTATGGTTTTATTTTTATGTAACTCCAATAACTTTGGTATTTTTTTTTTTACTATGGTATTTCAAATAGACAACAATTATATCAGACACCTGCTGGGTGGCTCATTTGGTTCGATGTCTAACTCTTGGTCTCAGCTCAGATCTTGATCTCAGGGTCATGAGTTCAGGTTCTGTGTCATGGAGCCTACTTTAAAAAACAAAAACAAAACAACCTACCTTGTGCTAAAGATTTGCAACAGAAAGAATATAATGTATGATCTTGGCTTTTTAGATGCCTAGTCCTGTTAAGGAAGCAAACATTGGCAGTCTAAGTTAAGTGCCATAAAAGCATTATAACTTGCTCCTTGAATGATAGATGGTAGTCATCATAAGCTCACAGTTTTATTGCTTACTAAAATGAAGTGTCAGAAAATATGCGTCTAGAAAATGTTCTGTTACCAAGTAGTAATTTCAGAATATTTGGCAAGTGATGAAAACTGGAATCTAATTGTATACCATAAAATTGGGTTGAAAAGAACAAGAGGATTTGAGAAAATAGCAGTCTTCCGGGTGATAGAGTTAAATACACTAAAGCTTTTTCATGTTAATAAACTATAGTTACTTAAACCTCTTTAATCTGTGTGGTAGTTAATTTTGAGGATTAATCTTTCCTTTATATAATTTCCAGGTCTTTGCATCTGTAATGAAGGATATTAAAGAAGGAGACAAGAATAATAGTCCTGCTCTGAAAAGCTAATCTTCAAAATTAACAGACTAATTGAAACATAAATAATGTTTTGATAAAAGTTTTTCATTTCTTATGTAAAAAGCGTGGAAGAAAATGTTGGAGAAATCTAAAAGAATCAAGACATGGGAAACTGCTGATTTTGAATTCCATGGCTGAAGTAAATGAAATGAGTAACCAATTGACAGTATTAATAAAAAAGTATTTTGTAGGGAGAGCCATTTTACAAAGGGAAGAGTTTAAATGGCTAGTTCATACTCCATAATTTGGAGTGAAGTTTAATGCAATAAACTTTTTTAACAGCTTTGGAGATTATTCAAATTTTTACATCTTTTCTTTTTTTAACAGTTACCATAAAAGCACTTTGGAGGTCAGAGCAGGATTGTTAAATACTACTTTAACTTCCAAAATACTATTTGAAATAAACACCTGAATACAAATATTATCTCCAGTTCCAACCTTTTGAAGATATTAGAGAACAAGAGAAAGCAACTTTGTAGATTATTTAAGTCACTGAAATTGTTGTCTTCATTCACAGGCTGGGACAAATTGGAGTTTTCTGGGAACTGGAAATACTGATGGGAGCTTGTTTCACATTTGTTTAGGTGTTTTTCCACAGTATCATGTTTGTTTGTTTTTGAAGGAAAATTGTTTCTTAAGGAATACCCATCACTCAAAGAATTTTAGCCTTTCTGTTTAGTCTAAGAAGTTGTTCATCTAGTAATTTAAGGAAGCTAACTGGTAGAAGGAAAGTTTTTTGCACTTTAATGGACTGAAGACTTGATTTTGGAAGTAAGTCCATGAATATAAATGAGATTTTTCACTGGTAAGAGTTAAAACATACAAATTCTGAGAGTTCTGAAATAGCATGCTACTTGGCAAGACTTTAAACTTTTTAGTTAAAATTCCTTCAGTGTCTGTAGAAACAAAATTTAATTCCAGTTTTAAAATTGAAATCTTAATATGTAGCCAAGTCTATGACTTGTAAAACACTGTGCATAATTTTCTAATCAATGGAAATAAGAGTAAAGGAAAAAGATAAAATTAACTTTTTTCTAATGAGTCTAACTTTGATGGTATAGTGGATAAAGAAATTAATTATTGGTAAATCAACATGAATTTTATTATAACACATTTAATCCTTAAACCTAAAATAAATCACTTGAGTATTATAAGTGATATCTGTATAACATGCTCTTTGGTTAATAATTAGATGTACAGTGTGCTTTTATGTTTGCAGTTTTGTTTAAAACAACACTTGAGCATACTATTTCTGTTAGTCGTATATAGTCTTCAAACTAACAAGCCTGAAAAACTTGTTAGTTCAGTGACTGCCTCTTTAGGAGTATGGGACCAGATGGTGTCCATATATTTTTACCCCATGGGTCATTCTAGCCTAGGGACCACTAGTGGAACCCTCAGAAGTTAACTCCTATCTTAGGAGCTTACTTAGTGGAAACTGGTATTGTAATACATATTGAGGGAGTACCCAGGGTCTTAGTAGGTTTTAGAATGACGTTTTTAACTCTGGTAACTACTTCCTCGATATTGGTGGCCCTGATATAAGAGGGAATGTAACCCCTGGCAGTAATCTCGTTGAAGTTATACTACCTGCCTAAATTTAATCTTACTTGTGTGTATTTGTTTCCTGAGTTTGACCTAAATTACTGTATTTTTTTTTCTCATTTTTATTATTGTACAGTTTCTTTACTTTTCAAGTATAAATGTGTATATAAAATGTAAATACAAGGAATTCACTAAAAACCACTATTAATAATTACTGTGTAAATAAAACTTGTAAGCAGAGTAATTACTTGAAATGAGTCTTCATTACTTCGGGGATAACTGGTTTATTTAACCACATTTGGAGAAAAAAAATGAATAATTTCCCCCCCCAGATTTCTCTTCCAAGGGATATTCTAGTCCTTCAGCCTCTTGAGACTCCCAGTACTGGCAGCTCAAATATTATCCAGTATCTTCCTTTGAATCTCCTATACAGGCAGTATAGGGTTATTCAACATGGTCAGTATATGATGGAATTTTTTTGGCTAAAGTATATTTTCAATTAAAAAATAAGTTTTCCTAAAGTCTTCAAGGTGATGTTAAATTTAATATGTATAGAATGTTTCATTTGTTTTATATATCTATATCTATATTTATATATATATAATTTCTTACTTCACTGTCCTTTCAGCCCAGGTATACATTGTATTATTTAAGTGTTACCTAGAAGATCCAAGTAACTGGCATAGTTTTCTAAGAGTCATAGAATATTCATAATTTTTGCTGATTTCTTTTGTAGCGATGATCTTTATATGATGTTATTGGCTTGGGTATATTTGTCTGATTTTATAGAAGTTAGGTAACATTTGCAAAATGGCATTAATATTTTCAAGCCTCTGACTTCAGGATAACAGCTTTCCTTGTAGCTTAGGAATTGATCCTATTTTTATCTAGAGCAGTCAACGTTTTAGACTCTATACTACTGGAGGGTATAATTCTAAAGCATATAATCATGGAATAATTTATATTCATAATGCCACATGGTTATTTTGATTTTTCTTATTTTTTATTGGATAAGACTATTTTGTATTCCATGAGCATATTCAGACAGCAGAGATGGGTGTAAAAGAGGCAAAAAAAAAATGTGACAAAATAGTATTGGGAATCAGCTTTTAATTTACCATGACTAGTTGACATATATGTGTCAGAAAACAAAGTCTTACCTCTGGGGAAAAATGATTTTTGTGTCAAATTCATATTAGTTTGATATTGTCAAAGCAGTGTCCAAAATATGAATTCCCAAATGTAGTAAAACTTCATTAATTAGAACTGCACTGCTTCACAACATATAAAAACAAAAAATAGAAGATTTTAGAGAAACTAGTGACTTAAGAGAGAGAAGAAAATCTGGCCCTTTAAAAATATTGTTTGTTAACTGAGGGTTACTTGGGGGGTGGCAGGGAGGGAGAGGATGGCTGGGTGATGGACATTGGGGAGGGTATGTGCTCTGGTGAGTGCTGTGAATTGTGGGAGACTGATGATTCACAGACCTGTACCCCGAACCACTGAAGCAAATAATACACTATGTGTTAATAAATATATATCCTGAAGTAAATAATACATTGTGTGTGTGTGTGTGTGTAGTTTACTAACAGTGTAACTGCAGTAGAAGTAAATAACTTGGTACTTTGAATGAAAGTAGGAACATTTGCTAAGCTCTGCTAAACACTGTCTCTTAATATTTTGATAAGCTAAATAAAATTGCAAGGCTTAGGAAGTTAGCAAAATTACATTTCTTTCCAAACATTCTACCGTTCATATTTATCTTCCCTCAGTTCCAATTAATAAGGTTTTACTGTTTTCATTCTGTGGGTGGGTTTATTTTCTAATAAATAACCAGAAAAAACTTTGACTTTTAAAAAAAATTGCATTACAAAGTATTTTTATTTGTTGAACATTTACATAAACCATACTTTCATGATTTTATTTCAAATGACTTTTATTGCATTGAATTTGGAAAATCATTTTTATAATAAAAATGTAAACTAATTCAGATTTGGAAAAGTATATAAAATTGACAACAATATTGTATATATGTTCTCATTTTTCATTTTCAGGCAGAAAACTATACAGTTGTTTTATAAAAGCAGAAAGTAAAGCTTCACTTTTTCCTGTTCTAGGCAATACTGATAATCAATATTGTAAGTAAATGATATATTTTGATTATTACATAAATCTTAAGGCTTTTAATTTTAGCATCTATATTATTAAGAAACTTTGAAAGGGAAGTAATGACTTGATTAAAATCTTGTAGATTGTATTTAGGGTGCCTATGTTTGGACTTTGAGAGTGAAAAGATAAATTGGAAAGTGTTTGAATGATAGGGTTTGTTCTAGAAGTAAACCCAAGTGATTTTTAAATAAATTTTAGTGTAGAAAGGGAATTTCTCATTACTTTGTCTTAATATCTCTTCTGATTTGGTTTTTAAGGCCATTTATGTGAGCCCTTGAAAAGTAAACAGTGCTCATCAAATTTTTAATTAGACTACATGTTTTACTCTTTAAAAAAAAAAAGAAAAATGAGAGAAAGTGAGCACGAGCAGTAGGGAGAGGGAGAGGGAGAGGGAGAAACAGGCTCCTTGCTGAGCAGGGAGCCCAATGTGGAACTCAGTCCAAGGATCCTGGGATCATGACCTGAACCCAAGGCAAACGCTTAACTGACTGGGCCACCCAGGCGCCCCTGTTTTCTTCTTTTTTAAAAATGCAGGGCTGGGGCACCTGGGTGGCTCAGCGGGTTAAGCCTCTGCCTTCGGCTCAGGTCATGATCTCAGGGTCCTGGGATCGAGCCCCACATCAGGCTCTCTGCTCAGCGGGGAGCCTGCTTCTCCCTCTCTCTCTCTGCCTGCCTCTCTGCCTCCTTGTGATCTCTGTCTCTCTGTCAGATAGATTAAAAAAAAAAAAAAAATGCAAGGCCGCCTGGGTGGCTCAGTCGGTTAAGTGGCTGCCTTCAGCTTGGGTCATGATCGCAGGGTCCTGGGATCGAGCCCTGAATCGGGCTCTCTGCTCAGCAGGGAGCCTGCTTCCTCCTCTCTCTCTCTGCCTGCCTCTCTGCCTACTTGTGATCTCTCTCTGTCAAATAAAATAAAATCTTAAAAAAAATAAACAGAGAATGGGATAATAGGTAATCTAAGATTCCTGAACAGACTACAGGAAAATGGATGCAGAGCATGACATAAGTGCAAGTGGAAAAGGTGTTCAGGAAGGTAGGTTTTTTTAAATTTGGTGTTGGGATTCTGAAAGGGGAGTTCTGAATGTAAATGTTGTTTACTTTGGGAGGTAGGCAAGAAGTGGGGCCATCTAGCATAAGCAAGAGGGAACATGGTTTTGTTTTTTGATTTTGGGGATCCCCCCCCCACTTCTACAACTGGGTGGATAAACAAAACCACTAATATGAAAGGGATTTCTAGGAGAGGTAGACATTTTATGTGGGTGAGGGAAAATCATGACTGTAACATCTTAGAAGTAAATATCAGTGCCTCATCTGGACAGTCTGCCTCTGACTTTTGTATCCCCCCTCCCCTGCCAACTTTGCTTCAATCATACTGGCCACCTTCTAATATTCAAACATGCCCAAGCTTATTCTTGCCTTAGTCTCTTTGCACTAGCAATAGCTTCTGCTTGGACTTCAGTGAGGGTTTCAAAACAAGTCTCCCCAGAATGTGCCAATTTTGCATGCTCATTATTTTGAGCGGAAGACATGAAGGCCCAAAAGACTCAAGAAGAGTTTTTTAGGTTCCCCCTCAATTGCCTGAAAGAATTTAGATAAAGGGGCTGGTCCAGAAAGAGAAATATCACCAAAGATAGTTAAAAAGAATATGGAGTAGATATGGTAAGCTGGTAATCTGGGTAGGGCCTATTTGTTCAAAGTTCTCTCTGTTCCTTTCCCTGTGCTTGACCTGGCTACCATTTGTTTGCCAAACATTTGTTCTTCACCTTTTCATGTGAATTGTCTTCTTTCCCTTTGAAGTCCCAGATCCCATCCCCTTCTTTGTAACTCAAATGGTGTATAAGCTTCAATTGCCTGATTGTTGGGGAACCTCTTGTTTTCATTGTGGGGCTCCTATATGTATGTAAGTAATTATATTTGTTTTTCTTTTGTTAACCTGTCATAGGTCATTTTGATAAATAGACCAGATAAAAGAGCCTAGAGAGGTAGAGGAAAAATTTTTCTTCCCCTACAGTCTGCTACCACAAAGGGAAAAAATTCTCTGGCTGCTCTCTGTCACTCTGAGGCTGCTACAGCTGAGAGATCCTGGGACCTCTGGAAAAAAGCTGGCAGAAGGTAAGAATTCTTACCCAATCACTCTCCCATCTTTGCCTGCAGGGTAGGGTGGAAGCAAGAGTCCTTTCTTTTCCTTCTCTAAATTTAGGTTAGCAGGAGGAAATATTTGTGGAACTAGTTCCTTGGGTATAGCAACTCTGGTAAGGATTTATTATAAGTACTCTTGATTTTTGTTGCTCCTTTTCCTCCCAGAGATGATCCCCAATGTTTTTCTTTATCTCCGTCTGTCTCTGGCATAGGCCCTGTAAGTCAGCTGTTCAAGCCAGCCTTACAGACTAGTGAGTTCACAGTCCTCACCAGACCAGTGTCAGTGTAAACAAACTTTGTTGTGGTCTAATGGGCACACGAGGTAAAGGCTCTTGCTAAGGGACATCTATGAAGCCAAAGCTACAAAATTGATGGGCATGGGTTGAACACCTCAGACCTGTTAGAGTGCTAAGGTGGTACCTTAGGATAGGATTAGTTGGTCACTGAATGGGTTGCATTGCACAGGTCACCTGCCAACCTCAAGAAAATGTCTGTGCAACAAGTACACGCCACATAATCCCCAACCCAGCAGCACATCCTCCTTAGATATTAGTTTGGCTCCAAGAGACCCAAGGATTAACCCAGAACTGTTACTGTGCATATGAGAAAAACCAGATGGAAGTTTTCCTTTTGTCTTACTCTATGTCTTGAAAACTTGGCTTTGTGACTAGTGAGAATATTGTCTCTGGTCATGGACAACTGGAAGGGTGAGGGTACCAGTGTGCATCTTGGTGGCCAGTTGATTATAGACTGAGGTTCCCAGTCACCAAATCACAAGTAGCATTCTCTTCATCTGACTGTGCCAACTTCAGGGAAGCTTATCAGAAGGGGCTTTTGTCATCTCAACCTTCATTGTTTTATTGGTGCTGGAAAAAATCCCATTCCAGTAGTGCCTAAATCCCATTCCAGTAGTGCCTGCCCGGTGTCACAGATTAGTGGGTCTATGCCTGGAGGCAACCAAGACATTGTTTTCACTGCACAATTTTTAACGCCTGTACCCTGTGATGAGGGGCTTTTGTTTCCTAGACTATGTTTGGAGTGAATTTTTTGGATCATGGGGCTGCATCTTCTGCACCCACTCCACGGATGCCTGTTGTATTTATGGTAAAAATTTATTCTGATCCCGAAAGTTGCCTCTCGGTCTTTCCACAAAAAGGCTTACTGACTTGAGTTGCTATTAGAATAAATATACCATGGTAGGTCTTACTCATCAGTGGCCAGATAATGGACTTCTTGAACTACAAAAATTTGTACATTTGAAAAGTTTTTAGAAAGCTCTCATCCTAAACAACTGTCTTAACTGGTACCTATGGAAAGACCAAATTGAAAAGAGGACAGAGAGAAGTATAATGGCTAGCCTTAGGGATTCCCTTAATAAGAGGAAAGAATGGAAATCAAATTTAGAACAAAAATTAAAAACCACATCTTATTGAAGTCCTTCCTTCTCCTTCCTCTTAAACACACTTTTATGTCCAGCTTTCTGTCCCTTACCCTTCAGATCTTTTGGATCTCGGGACCCTGGGTCGAAGACCCTCCTCTCAAAGCCCTACTCCATCTCCTCAGCCAATTCTCTTAGATCCTAAAATTTCTCCAATTTCTTCACAAAATCCCTTAAATACCCAGCTGTCCGTGTTCATTTCCCTTGATTTGCAAGATTTACAAAGAGCATTCTGGACTAATCTCCAGGCCCGGAATATGCAGGTTGCTCACATAAACACTAGAAGCCAGGAAGTGAACTTAGCACAAGCACCTGAGAAGGACGTAGGGCTTTCTTTGTTATTCCTTATAACTTCTATTTTCCAGGTCTCTATAAGCAGTCTCTGCCAGCTTCAGGCATTCCTATGTTATATACTTTGCAGATGTCTCCTGGACATCCACCGTAAAGAATTCATGTCCCCTGGAGAGCAGCAGATCTTTTGAATTTTAAAACCCTTTTACCTCTACTTTGAGAAGATCTCAAGAAATTTAGAGAGGAGTTGGAAAGATTAGTGGCCATTAACAACCCCATTCACAGGGACCTATGTTGACTACTAAAGGGTGTTCTTCCTGCCCATGATTATACTGTAGTTATCGGACAAGCCAGACAGCCCCCTGGGGAAAACCCCACACACGGAGGAAACAGATGGCCAGAACTTCTTCCAGGTCCTCCTATGAATGCCCAGGAAATGGCTCAGCTGGAGGCTCATATTCAAGGCTTGATAGAAACAATATTGACGACTACCCCCTCCCCACAAAGTGAACTAGTCTAAGGTTGAATTTTGCACTCAGAAGAGAAAAGACCTTTCTTGAACACTTTATACAGACTTTCCAGTACCTTACTGTATTAAACCCAGAAGGCCCAGAAGATAGATATCTTTTAATTTCTGCTTTAGTGGGAAATTTTCTCCCTAGTATAAAAAAAGGCATGGCAGTCCTGCCAATCTCTGAGGGTTGTAAGGGAGGCAGCTACTCATTCTTTGAAAATAGCTTACCAGAATACAAGAGGAGGGGTGCCCGGCTGGCTCAGTTGGTAGACCATGTGACTCTTGATCTTGGGGTTGTGAGTTCGAGGCCCATGTTGGGTGTAGAGGTAATCTAAAAAAATATTTTTAAAAGAATACAAGAGGAAATAAGTTAAAAGCAACAGTTCTTGCTTTGCAACTTGAATCTTCAGAAAAGCAAAAGCATGATTCTGAGAGTAACTCAAAATCTACTTAGAGCCCTCCCCATTTACCTCCAGACACTTGCAGATACTGTAAAAAAAAAAAAAAAAACCAAACAAACAAAAAAAACAGTGTTTTTGGAAGAAAAATTGTCCTGCACATAAGAGAAAGGAAAGTTTAAGGGACAGAAACAATCTGCCTAGACTCTATCACCCCCCAGAAGGTTTTTCTCCTGTGGGACAGTTCCCCTTCAAATGAAAGGGTCAGCTGATTATTACACCCCAGAGTCTGCCATTAAATCTAGAATAGAGGATTGGGAATTAGACTTTTTTTTTTTAAGATTTTATTTATTTTTTTGAGAGAGAGAGAAAACATGAGCAGAGGGGAGCAGCAAAGGGAGAGAGAGAAGCAGATTCCCCACTGAGCAGGCACCCTGATGTGGGATTCAGTCCAAGGACCCTGGGATCATGACCTGAGCCAAAGGCAGATAGTTAAGGACTGAGACACCCAGGCACCCCAACGGAATTGGATTTCTTAATTGACCCTGGTGTAACTTTCTCCATAATCTGCTCAGAGAATTTATCTCTGCCTGTCACCCCTGATTCTATTCAAGCTACAGGGAGTCCCTGGGCAACCAATTTCACTGCCTCTGTCCCAACTCACCCCATTATCTTTAGGCACTCTTAATAGCCATCATGCTTTTTTTTTGTTGTTGTTTTAAGATTTTATTTATTTGAGAGTAAGAGAGAGGCAGAGAGAGTATGAGAGTAAGAGAGAAGCAGAGAGAATAATTGGGGGTGGGGCGGAGGGAAAGGGAGAAGCAGACTCCCTGCTGAGCATGGACCCAGTTCGGGCCTTAATCTCAGGACCCTGAGATCATGACCTTAACTAACTGAGCCACCTAGGTGCCCCCAGTCATGTTTTTCTGGTCTCCCATCTCCTCACCAGCATAACTTTCAGGTGGAGGTTTGTTATGTAAATTTAATGCCACTATAAAATATAATAAAGGCATTTTTATTTCCCTATCCTCAAACCAAACCCCAAATTTCCCACTTTGCTCACTGGAAACTCATCTCGATTTAAGTTCCTCTGAATAGGATGAGTGTTTAAAAGATGTCCTTGTTGGGGTCCCTGGCTGGCTCAGTGGAGCACGCAACTCTGGATTTCAGGGTTGTGAATTTGAGTGAGTGAGTAAATACATACACACATATGCACATAGACACATGTAAGTGATCCAAATTCATCTCTGGACTACATGTGCAGATGAAGTTGCATTGTTACGAGTACAGAGCCTGTGTACCTTATTTGGAAAAAGAAAAACCATTTCTATCAGTACTAGCCCAATATCCTCTTCCTAGAGACTCGAAGTGAGGAATTGGACCTACGGTAGATCTCTTTCACATAAGGGTATACTTGTCTTTACTTCCTCACCCTCTAACACTCCAATCTTGCCGGTAAAGAA
This sequence comes from Enhydra lutris kenyoni, assembly GCF_002288905.1. Taxonomy (NCBI): domain Eukaryota; kingdom Metazoa; phylum Chordata; class Mammalia; order Carnivora; family Mustelidae; genus Enhydra; species Enhydra lutris. Next base: position 47,913,894 of record NW_019154096.1, read on the forward strand.
AGAAGGTAAATTTGACTCAGACAGGAACCAAACATTGATTTGTACAAGACCAAAGAGCTGTCAAATCTTTTCTAATTCTTCACAAACCTGGAGTCCCTGATCCAGCTACTGTTCTTAACCTCAGCTCCTGCTGTTGCAGCCTGATTTACAGTAATTGGCCTCTGCTCAGCTCTCCTTTCAATCCCATTGCATACTGACTCATGGTTTCTCTTTGCTTTTACTTTTAGAGGGAGACAGTTAATGTGGACTTCCATACCTCAGGGATACTGAGAATCTCCCTCAGTGGTTTCCCAGGTCTTTAAAGCTGACTTGGATTCTATAGCCTTCACTCAAGGTTCCACTCTTGTTCAGTATGTTGATGACCTTTTCCTTTGTAATCAAACTAGGCAGGGAGCTCTTATTGACTCCCTCATTCTCCTAAAGGCACTAACAGAACAAGGCCATAGAGCCTCCAGATCTAGACTTCAACAGGTGCAAACAACTATTACCTACTTCAGACATGAAATATCTCAGAGGTCTCAAAGTACCCCAGGGGTACCTGGCTGGCACAGTCAGAGGAGCATCTGACTCGATCTCAGGGTTGTGAGATCAAGCCCCATATCAGACTCCACACTCAGTAGGGAGTCTGCTTTAAGATTCTCTCTCCCTCTTGCCCTCTGGCCCTCCCTCCCATGAGCTCTCTCTATGTCTCTCAAATAAATAAATAGATCTTTAAAAAAAAAAAAAAGGCAGCCTCTGCTATCATCACAGATCAAAAAACTTCTCTTTCACCTATACCCCTCCACCTTTTAAGACTCTATACGCACGCGCGCACACACACACACACACACACACACACACACACACAAAATGCCACCTTCTCTCATTAATGACACTTCTCATTTATTCATTATTTATTAGAAGGCTGATTGGAGAGTGCTTTATCTACCCTCCTTTCCCTGAGTTTTCACTATAGACTCTTTCAACCTGTGCCTTGCTCTTATTAACCTTCACTTTTCCAACAAGTTGGGGGCAGACTAAACATACCCTTATATCAGTTTACCAAACCCTGACCACATTAATCAATATGACTGCTGATTATGTCTAACATATACATAGCTCAAAAGAACCTGAATATTTGGAGCACCTGGGTGGCTCAGTGGGTTATGCCTCTGTCTTTGGCTCAGGTCATGATCTCAGGGTCTTGGGATCAAGCCCCGCATTGGGCTCTCTGCTCAGCAGGGAGCCTGCTTCCCCCTCTCTCTCTTCCTGCCTCTCTGCCTACTTGTGATCTTTCTCTCTGTCAAATAAATAAATAAAATCTTTTAAAAAAAGAAAGAGGGGCGCCTGGGTGGCTCAGTGGGTTAAGCCTCTGCCTTCGGCTCAGGTCATGGTCTCGGGGTCCTGGGATCGAGCCCCGCATCGGGCTCTCTGCTCAGCGGGGAGCCTGCTTCCCTTCCTCTCTCTCTCTCTGCCTGCCTCTCTGCCTACTTGTGATCTCTCTCTGTCAAATAAATAAATAAAATCTTTAAAAAATAATAATAAAATAAATAAATAAAAAATAAAAAAAGAAAGAAATAAAGAACCTGAATATTTTTTGTTCCTATCACTGTGAAAGTGTGGTTGACTAAGTAGGGAAGAGGTATGTATGACAGGGTAAGGTATACACGACTAGCAAAACTCCACTCTGCCTCTTCTGTTGAGTTATTTGGACCCAGGAAAACCTCTATAGAAGTTCAAGGACTGTTGCGCCTGGGTGGTTCAGTCAGTTAAGCGTGATCCCTGGGTTTGGGTCTGCTTGGGATTCTTCCCCCCTTCCCTTCCCCTCTGCTCCTCCCTCTGTTCTGCTCACATACCCTCTCTCTCTCAAATAAATACAATCTTAAAAAAAAAAAAAATTCAAGGACTGTCCCTTGCCCAGATAAAGACAATAGGCAAAAAAGTTTCCCTTTGTATCAAAAAAAGATGCCACAGAACCTTTCCTTGATGATATACCAGGACAGTATTACAATCAAACCCTGTGGTTTGATTCCACAAATAGTATCTTCAAACCAGTCAAGAAGATTAAAAATGACTCTGGCACTACCTTCTATAGCAGAGATGTTTGGCAAATCACCAAATGTTTTGGATGGTTCACAGGCCATCCTTGTACAACTTGGGATATCTTAGCTGCTCCCCTGACTGGACTGGCCAATATTCCTACTATGTATAGGTAGATCAAAAATCTGAACTCTTGGTCAGGTGGCGAAACTAAGTTTTATAGCTGCCAAAGCCAGACTGCAGGCCTTCTAGAGCAAGTATTTTGCAACCTGTTCTGTTCTAACAAACCGGCAGGAGTACATGGAAAGTAAAGATGTATGGATGCTAACGGTACTAATAACAGAGGTCATGGGGTGTCCCAGATCTAGAAAATTACAGATTCTGCTCTGACCTTGTCTGTGAACCGCACTGGCTTTTTTATCTCATGTGGCAGCAAAATTTATACGGGCTTCCCACTTAAATGGTCAGGACCATGTGGACTCACACCTGGCTCCTTTGTCACCAGGTAATCCATCTTAAATGCCAGCCAAATTGCAAACATGGGCTCCTCTTTTCATAAGACCATGCCACATAAACATACGAGGTAAGAAGTTATAGGAAACTCACTTGTGTATTGGCACTCCCAAATTCTTTTAAGCGTTGAGGACCTTATTCCCAAGTTTTGTCATTTATGTCTTGAAAAAGATGAGCTTAAATCTCTCCGTGGTAGAGAACAAGGGTTCAATACTACTATGCAGATTTTGACAATACTCCAATCAGAAGTTAATAGCTTAGCCTCTGTGGTACTCCAGAACTGATGTGCTCTGGACACACTGACCCTTAACAAGGAGGAGCTTGTGTAGTCATTGGTGAAAAATGCTGCTTCTGTGTAAATGAGACAGGACAAATAGTGTCTAACTTATGTCCATTAAAAGAGAATATTAATACTTTCATCAGCCTGATTCCTTTCTTTCCTTGCCAGTAGTGCATTTACAAACATGGTGAACATTCCTAAAACCTGCTGGACTTTCTGTAAGAAGTGTGGCGAACACCAAACCCACAAAGTAACAGTACGAGAAGAACAAGGATTCTCTATATGTCCAGTGAAAGCAGCAGCATGACAAGGAGAGTGGATATGGTGGGCAGACTAAGCCAATTTTCTAGAAAAGAAGGCTAAAACTGCAAAGAAGGTTGTGTTGAGGCTTGAATAGTTTGAACTCAACTACAAATCTAAGAGAATGCTGGCTAATAAGAGAGGCAAATATTTTGAACTGGCAGGAGATAGGCAGAGGAAAGTTCCATGTGGTACAGTTCTAAGCTCCATATTTTTATTATGAAACCTGTTTTATTATGAAATTGAATTTATTATGAAATTGAATGAAATGAAATATGAAAAAATCCTGTTTTGTTTTTTACAAGATTTTATTTATTAGTGTACATATGTGGATGCAGGGGGTTGGGGAAGGAGCAGAGGGGGAGGGAGAGGGACAAGCAGACTGCACTGTGTCAGATCATGACCTGAGCTGAAACAGAGTCAGATGTTTTAGCCACCCAGGCGGCCCTGAAAACAATAAAATCTTGAGTTTATGTTCAAGAAAAGGGAGAGAAGGGGGTGCCTGCCTGGCTGGGTTGGTAAAGCAGGGGAATCTTGATCTCAGGGTCATGAGTTCAATCCCCATGTTGGGAGTAGAGATTACTTAAAATGGTTAAAGTGGCAAAGGTTATGTGGACTTTACCTCAAAAAAAAAAAAAATATATATATATATATATATTTGTGGAATATAAATACTATTTGTGGAATTATATATATATATATATATACACACATATACATATATATGTATGTGTGTGTGTGTGTGTGTGTGTGTGTGTGTGTATGTATTTTTTTTTAAAGCAAGGAAGAGAAGATTAACACTTCCCATCAAATAAATGAAGCACTGCCATTTTATTGAACTGATGTATTCCCAGGATTGAGACTGGTTAAATGGGTTGTGGAGAAAAGTGCTTCAATTTGTTCTTTACTGTTTGTTCATCTTCATTCTATGGTTTTTTTCCTTCCCTTCCAGATGTCTTACTGCCCAGCTACTCACCTAATTCTTCTGTCCTTGGCCACTAGCTCAGCGTTTTGTTTTTTTTTTAAGATTTTATTTATTTATTTGACAGACAGAAATCACAAGTAGGCAGAGAAGCAGGCAGAGAGAGAGAGAGAGGAGGAGGAAGCAGGTTCTCCACTGAGCAGAGAGCCCGATGTGGGGCTCGATCTTAGGACCCTGGAATCATGACCTGAGCCAAAGGCAGAGGCTTAACCCACTGAGCCACCCAGATGCCCCTAGCTCAGCTTTTAATGTGTGCAACTTACAGAGAAGTTTCAGATAAGTAGTTCAGAACAAGTCTCCCCAGAAAGCATGCAGATTATATTGAGCTAAAGACAATTAAGACCCGAAAGAGTCAAGAAAAGCTTTTTTAACCTTCCCCTCAATGCTTAAAAGAATTTACATAGAGGGCCTGGTCTAGGAAGAGAGTTATCACCAGTAACAATTAACAGAGATTAGAGACTAGGTGTGGGAAACTGGGGGGAATTTGGGGAGCCTATTTATTAGAATTCTCCCTGTCCCCCTTTGTCTCTGCATGGCATGGCAATCATTTGTTTATGAGACATTTGCTCTTACCATCTTCCCGTGAATTCTTTTCCTTCCCTTCTAAGCATAGAATGGCATATAAGCCTCAATTACCTGCCTGTGCTGAGCCTTTTGTTGACTCTATGGGACTCCTATATGTACATAAGTAATTAAATTTGTGTTTCTCCTGTTAATCTATTGTATGTCAATTTAATTAATAGATCATACAAAAGTAAGGTAGGGGGAATTTTTTCTTCCCTACAGCTGTCTTCCCTTGGGCTAGCTGGCTGCTTGACATTTAATTTCTTTTTTTCTTTTTTTTTTTAAGATTTTATTTATTTATTTGAGAGAGAGAGACAGTGAGAGAGAGCATGAGTGAGGAGAAGGTCAGAGGGAGAAGCAGACTCCCCGTGGAGCTGGGAGCCTGATGCGGGACTCGAACCTGGGACTCCAGGATCATGACCTGAGCCGAAGGCAGTCGTCCAACCAACTGAGCCACCCAGGCGTCCTTGACATTTAATTTCTAGGTTAAATGTCCATCCTCAGATACCTGACTACCCAGTCTAAAGTAACTATCAGTTACTCTTACATCACTCTATTCTAATATTCTTGCAGGGTACTCTTCACACACCTTCTCCTACACATGCTTACTTGCTTTAACTCCTGAAATGTTAAGATCCATATCAACAGGGACCTTGTCTGCCTTGTTTATTGCTGTACAGCTCCTAGAAATGTTTCTGGTACCCAGGAGACATTTAAATGTAGGCCCTTAAATAAAAGTGAGTGGATAATGGCAAATGTGTCAGGAAATAAATGCACCAGTGTACTTGTATTAACAAGTGTGGGGCCAGATGTTAGATGAGATGTATTTCCTTTGAAAATCAGATGAAATTGCCTTGAACTCCATCTCATGTGTTTAGACAAATCTTCCCTACTCTCTCTCTCTCAGGAATTAGAAGGGAAGTTGTCAGCTTTGAGCTGATCATTGAAGACTGTAAAGCAGATGCTACAAGTATATAGAATATAGTATATAGAAAAAAGAAACAAATATGGGAAAGATTTTGGGAGCTGGGCCAGGATTGAGTTCAAAAGAAGGAACAAGAAGATTGTCAATACATTAGGGGAAAACCCTGTGAAAAGCTGTGTTTCAGAAGTCAGGGGAACAAATTTTAGGGGATAGGTTGGGGAAGTAAAAAATGTTAAGTGAGACTGATAGCTATTGTTTTAGGTTAGAGGGAGGAAGGATTTAAGAACAAGTATTAATCAAGATTATGTTTTATCTTAAGATAATACTGAAGTAGGAGTCAAAAGGCCTGGGTTTGGCTCCCGTTTTATCACAAAATGACCACAGACCTCTAGGCGAGTCAGTGTCACTGAGCACCAGTTTTCTTATCTACAATGTAGGAATAAAAATAATCTCAGAGTGTTATGAAGAATAACACTCTTCAGAAGTGATTAGAAATAAATCTAATCTCAGAGTGTTATGAAGGTTGCTGAAGATGTTCATGGTGGATGTATGTTGCAAGCTCTTAATTTTGTACAATTATTAAAGTTGCCCCAAGTTAGAAATGAAGGAAACAGATGGTAACATGGCAGGTATACCACAATTTCCAGAAGGGGAGGGAGCCAAGGAATTTATTGAAAGGGATTGCAGACAAGAAAGGGTGGAATTATAGGCTGAAGTAAAAAACCAGTAACAAAAGTCCAGTCTCTTCTTTCAGGTTCCCATTCTAGTTATTGGTCTATTCCTTTTTTTTTTTTTTTTAAGATTTTATTTATTTATTTGACAGAGAGATCACAAATAGGCAGAGAGGCAGGCAGAGAGGGGGAGAAGCAGGCTCTCCGCTGAGCAGAAAGCCCGATACAGGCCTCCCATCACAGGACCCTGAGATCATGACTTGAGCCCAAGGCATTGGCTTAACCCACTGAGCCACCCAGGTGCCCAGTCAATTCCTTTTTTTTTTTTTTTTTTTTTTAAGATTAGGTTATTTTATTTAGAGAGAGAGCGCGCGCATGCCATTGCAGGTGAGCAGAAGAAGGGCAGCGGGGAGAATCTCAAGCAGACCCCTCCCCTTGGAGTGGGGAGCCTGCCTAAGGGCTCATTCCATGACCCTCAGATCCTGGGGGAGCAGAAATCAAGTGATTCGCATAACCGACTGAACCACCCAAGCGACCCTGGTCTATTCCTGAATCCTCTTTTCTCCTGGCCACTTCGCTTGCTTTATCACTACAATCAGTTCTCCCTTATCCTGAAACACCTTTCCTGAACTCTGCCATAATCTTACTTTCCTATTTTTCTCTCCCACCTCACCCACAACGGAGCTCTCTTCTGGGTAATTTCGGGGAGTTTTCACCCAAAATGGGCACTGTGCACCAAGGACGGTGAGTGATATTGGCGGTATTTGTCTCTGACATTCTCGCCTGAATAGTCATACATATTTTCTGTCTAAAGGAACATCGATTGACGGGATTTAATATCAGCCAATTTGTGAAAGTGCCTTGCAGATAAAAGCGCTCCTAAAGTGTAATTCTGAACCATCATCCAATACGTGAGGAAACTGGGCCCTCCACAGTGGGCAGACTCACTCGTCCAGTGTTACAGACCTAGTTAAAAGCTAGCGGCAGAACACAGTTTTCCCAAGATATACCTCTTGGTAATCGCCCACGGTCCGCCAGGTGGGTTCTGACGAAAACTAAATTGCGCCAAATCTCGCGCCTCCGGGATTCCGGGGGCGGGGCGGAGAGTAGAAAGTATCGCGAGATGACGACGTTTTCCCGCGAAGTAGAAGCGCGCGTTTTTCCTTGGCCGGGGAATTGGTGAGGAGGCTGAGCAGGCATCGTCTGTGAGACTTCGGCGCGCGGCGTTGCAGACCCTGAGAGCCGAGGATCGGGTTCCGGAGTGTGTGTCCAGCCATGCCGGCGCAGCGGCCCGCGAGTAGCGGTGGTGAGTGCGGAGACCCTTCCTCCGGGCGCCCGCGGCGGCGTCCGGGCCGGGGGCGGGAGGGGGAGGGGGGCAGCATGGAGGCTACAGCCGAGATTGGTGGGTAGAGCTGACTCCAGGCAGACTGAGGAAGGGAGGGCAAGAAGCTGTGGAAGGTGAGTGGAGGGCCCCAGATGCGCATATGTGCGCGATGTAGGAGACTTTACACAGCGGGGCCACATTTTCGCGAGCATCCCTACTGGTCACCTGGGGTCCTGGCCACTTGTTGACATTGTGGAGACCCAGGATGTTTTCAGAGGACTGATGCTGGCGTCCCGTGGGTCTTCAGTTTTTGCCTCAAATGCATCCGGGAAAGATTATTGAATGTGGGAGTTGAGTAACCGGTAATTTTTTAAAACTGCAATTTAAAAAACTTTATCTCCTCTTAGGGTCCCCGACTCCAGACGTGGTTGAACCGGAGCCTGCCGTGATTACTCAAGCCATGCTGGAGGAGGAAGAACAGCTAGAGGCTGCTGGACTTGAAAGGGAGCGGAAGATGATCGAAAAGGTAATTTAGGAATCAAGTTCATCGTCGATTGAGCCAGCAGTGACCTTCCTCGGAGGTTTGGTCTCCCGTCTGCTTTTTTCATGATCTTTAAAACGGGCTGTTACTTATCTCTTAGTATGTTTACTCAACGCTATCTTTGAGACACCTTTGCTCGTGCTTTCAGTGATGCTTCTGTGATTTGTAGTCTTGGTCGGAGAACGTTTCAAGTTGCTTCTTTAGCTAGATTAATTCTTCCAAAATCGGTAGTGAATTTCTTAGGTATTTAGTGCTATTGACCACCTAAGTGATAAACTTGCTGTTTTCCTTTTGGTTTCTTGGACTAGTGCTAAGTAAGATTGTTTAGATAAAAATGGGGCGTGCATTTTCGGTGATAAGTGGTTTTCTTTTACAGAGTATATATTTTGCAGATGACCGAAGCAGTTTTTAACCACTTGAAATTTCAGTTCTTAAGTGTATTTCACTCCCAGTAATAAAGCCCCACTTTGCTGCTTTATCATCCCCTGTTCAAAAAAAGGAGTGATAGCCACCCCCACTTACATTCCGCCTCCTAAATTATTTTCTTGTAGTAATTTATTTAGCACTCCCGATATTGTGATGCTGTAGGTACTTTTGATATCTCTGCATTTACATATGAGGAAGCTGGGGCACTTGGGGGGGGGCGGTCACACACCAGTGAACTTGAATTTGAACTCTGGCTGTCTTAAGCGTTCTTATCCTTAACCCTATACCTTCGGAAGTATACTTTAATATTTAATTAACTCCGTGCAGAATTACTTAATTTGGTAAATAATACTGCACCTCAAAGGCAATTAATGAATCAATTGGTTCCCTGCTATTTAATATTAACAGAAATGATTCTTCTGCTAGCACTGTTAACACCTCCTGAACACTGTTGTGAATGTTGTACATGTATTTACTAATTGGCATCTCAACTAGACTACAAAGTAGATACTGCTGTTCATTATAACTATTAAATTTACTAGCTTAATTACTAGTATAAACTATTGTTTTTATTAAAGCATTCTGTGAAGTAGGTTCTGTTTTCACTTCATTTTACAGATGAGAAAACTGAGGCATGTAGAGAACGTGCCGGGAGCGGGGAGTTCCACAGCTTTAATAGAGCCAAGATTGTAATGTAGGCCATATCATTCCAGAATTCACACTTTCTAACCACCGTGCTGTACTTTCACTCCAGTAATACTAGTTTTGTTATTATTCGTCAACCATAGTTAACCATAACCAGTTACAGTAATGTTAAGAAATTTTAATAGAAAAACAAATTTTAATAGAGTTGGGAAGTCGACCATGCATCACCTTTTACCTTTCCTCACTGTATAAATTTTTGTAGTACTATCTAGTACTAAGTAGTGTTATCATTACTTACCATTTTGCTTACTGAGAGGACGTCACTTACTGTTTTGTTTTTGTTGGCTGTTCACCTATCAAATAGGCAATCAGTAAATTGTTTATTGAATTTCAAACTATGGAAAAAGAATACTTTATTATTATACAGCATATATAAGATTATGTAAATAAAATAAAGGTACTTACTAGCCATGTAACCAGAGGATAATTATAAAGGGTGAATCCTGGGGCAAGTGTCTAGAACTGAATCAACTGCAGAGGTTGTAAGAATGGTAAAGCCTTCATTTTGAGTAGTATATCTTCAGTTTTGTGACTCATGAAGATTGTTGGGAAAGAAAGTACTATTTGAAGAAACAGTATGAGGTACAATGAGAAGACATTTCCAGAATGCATTAATTCAAGGGATGAAACATTTTTACATTTTTCTTTTAAAAGATTTTATTTTTAAGTAATTTATACACCTAACATGGGGCTCAGACTTAGAACCCTGAGATCAAGTCACATGTTCTACTGATTAAGCCAGCCACATGCCCCCATTTCCACATTTTGGAAAGATCTCTCAAAATTTATAGTACCATAAGTATTTGCTGATTAAACAAGGAATCAAAATGACTTATACTTTAGTGGCGCCTGGGTGGCTCAGTGGGTTAAGCCTCTGCCTTCGGCTCAGGTCATGATCTCAGGGTCCTGGGATCGAGCCCCGCATCGGGCTCTCTGCTCAGCAGGGAGCCTGCTTCCCTTCCCCTCTCTCTGTCTGCCTCTCTGCCTACTTGTGATCTCTGTCTGTCAAATAAATAAATAAAAATTAAAAAAAAAATGACTTATACTTTAAGCGAAATATTTAAGCTTTTGAACAAATGTTTTGCATCAGTCCAAAAATTTTTTGGAATTGTTACTGTTGAGGGATAGGTATGGTAAAGCTAGCTTTTCTTTAGCAGTTATTCATCATAGAACTTTAAATAGCAATTTCTTTTTTTTTTTTTAAGATTTTATTTATTTTTTTGACAGAAAGAGATCACAAGTTGGCAAAGAGGCAGGGGGGGGGGGAGTAGGGAGCCCAGATGCGAGGCTCGATCCCAGGACCCTGAGATCATGACCTGAGCGGAAGGCAGAGGCTTAACCCACTGAGCCACCCAGGTGCCCCTAAAATAGCAATTTCTAATCCATTTTCAATCCCTCCATGAATAAATTGTATAGCTCTCTTCAGTTGTTACACTAAAACCAGTGTGTGCTTTGCCAAAAAGCTAGTCGTATTATGGTCTATTATTATATTGCCTTTTTATTTATAGTATTGAAAGAATTTGATTAATTTTTGCACTTTTAACTTACAAGTTGTTCCTTACTTGACGATGGGGAAAATTCTAAGAATTAGTCTCTCCTTGCTTGCTTGTCTTTGGAGACCAAAAAATTGGCAGTACAAAAGTAAAGATTCCTTTTCTTTTGGGAGAAAACGTATTTATGGGCATATATTTAGAAGTACTTAAGAAGAGCTTGCTTAAGATTCTTAATGAGGAGCATTAACTTTGCTTTAGGAGATTGTAAAGTTTGTAAAGAGTAGAAAATGGCTTTTACATTGATTTGCTACAGTTATTTTCTTTGGCTTTTCACCTGTATTTCCTTTTGAAAGAAGTCATTGTTAGTCCAGAAGAGGTGAAGAATAGCATTAATGTGTATATCCTGGGGGAGGGGAAAGGTAAAAAGTTCTGATAAGTGTTAGATAAAAGGAAAGTGGTTCAGATTGTGGAGAGTGAAGTGTAACTCCACCCCCACTCCCAAATCTGGTGTTGGTGCTTGGAGAGATAATGATGTAGACTGTGGGAATTTATGCCATTGGTGTCCATTGGCATACTCTTCCTGCCAGGCGCTCAGTGCTTTCCACAGAGCTACAGTTTACCTTAATATAACAGATAAAATTGTTAAGAAACAGTAATGGTAGATAAGGCTTATTACCAAATTATTTTGAAATATGGAAGGTTGGTGTTGAAGGTTAGTAATTGATTTAGTTTCCTAATTATATTATTTACAGATTAGTGTAACATATTAAATCTTTAATTACTTAAAATGTGTGCTAAATTATTCTGAACAGGATTTAAGGTAGCATATATATCTAAATTAATATCTAAATTAAGCCCAGAATATTTTAATTAAAGTTTAAACAAATTTTAAAAGTTAAGGATTTTTTTCAGGGGCACCTGGCTGGCTCAGTTGGTGGAGCATGCGACTCTTGATCTCAGGTTTGTGAGTTTGAGCCCCATGTTGAGTATAGACTACTTAAATTATTTACCAAAAAAATCTTTTTTTCAAATTCTAAGTAATTTCATCTTTCAGTTTATAATATCTATTTCATTCATTGACTATTGTAATCCAGTAACATCGGTAATAGTAAAAGAAACACTGTTCTAAAAGAACTGAAAATAGTTTTGTGAGATGTCAACAGAGATTATCTGCATGGACAGAATTGGTTTTTTTTTTTTTTTGTTTGTTTGTTTGTTTTTAAGGATTTTATTCATTTATTTGACAGACAGAGACCACTAGTAGGCAGAGAGGCAGGCAGAGAGAGAAAGGGAAGCAGGCTTCCTGCTGAGCAGAGAGGTGGACAGGGGACAGGGGACTCCCCTAGGACCCTGGGATCATGACCCAGAGGCTTCAACCCACTGAGCCACCCAGGCACCCGATAGAATTGTTTTATGGTTGTTTTTTAAATATATAATTTTTTTTTAAGATTTTATTTATTATTTGGACAGACAGAAATCACAAGTAGGCAGAGAGGCAGGCAGAGAGAGAGGGGGAAGCAGGCTCCCTGCGGAGCAGAGAGCCCAATGCGGGGCTGGATCCCAGGACCCTGGGATCATGACCTGAGCCAAAGGCAAAGGCCTTAACCCACTGAGCCACCCAGGTGCCCCTAAATATATAATTTCTCTAAAATGTGTATTTATTTTCATTTTATTTATCCTTACACATTTTATTGTCATTGCTTTTGTAATAGAAAAATTTATTTTGAAAGAAAAGCTGGAGAGATGATAGAACATCTAGGAAAAACAGTGGTCTCTGAAGTACAAGATCAGCCTCTGCATGTATGCATACATGCGTGTGTGAACCCTCATGTACACACAAACTTTGTCTCAGGAGTAGAATTGCTGGTTGGTAAGGTTTGCATATATTTAGCTTTGATAGATGAATTCACCTGGATTCACTTCAGCGCACTTAGTGTGTTGTAGGTTTTTTTTGTTTTTTGTTTTTAAATTCAGATTATACTGAGTTGACATATTATGAACTGGATCATGCCTGTTTAGGTAAATAAAGTTCTGTTGGAACATAGCCTTGCCCATTTGTTTATATATTGTTTTACTGCTCTTGTCCAAAAAGGCAGAATTGAGTATTTATAAGCCATATGCTCAGATATTTAAATATTTACCCTTTGGCCCTTTACAGAAAGAAGTTGTGGACTACTGAACTATACTATTTATTTGTTGCTTTTATGTTCATCATGTGCCCTCTGGTTTTTGTTTTTTTTTTTAATTTTTTATTTTATTTTATTTTTTTTTCCCCCTCTGGTATTTTTTAGAAATATTTTACTTTATCATTGTGAACTGAGAGAGGATTCCTCCTCAGCCATTAGCCTACTGTAGATTTAGAAATCACTTAATAAATGGTGTGTTAAAGTAATAGAGAAAGCAGGTTTGTAATTTGAAGATGTACAGAAGAGGAAGATTGAGCTAAGAGTAGGAATAAAACAAGCCTAAAAACAAGGGCAAAACTGGGGACACAACGCTGAGGAGGAAGAAGCTTCTAATAATCATAAGTAGATTTAGCATGTTGAAATATTTTGACAGCGCAGTTTTTGTTTTGTTTTTTGTTTTCTGAAGCAATCTCTAGGCACAACTGGGGCCCGAACTCATATCCTGAGATCAAGAGTCGGCATGCTCTACCGACTGATCCAGCCAGGCATCTGGACAATACAGTTTTAAAATTCTAAGAACAGTTGTTCTAGTTCCTAGCCAATTAAATTATTTATTACTTCTAATGCTCTTTCAAATAAAACTGGTATGTAAAAATTTTCTGAAATCATTTGATTGTTCAAAAAACTTAAATCTACTTGAAGTATTTAATTTATAATGTTAATTTTGTAACTTTCAAAAATTGATGGATGCCAGTAAACGTGTCCAGTGTCTGAATTTCAATATTTTGGTATCTAAGCTGCATCATACCAAATGGCATGTTGAACCCCGGAATCCTATTTTTTAAGCTATTTGTCCTGGTTTTGGGTTAAAATAAACCATTGTTAGTAAAGTTAATACTAGAAAAATATTTTTTCCCCATTAATTACAGGAAATATATCAAACTCAAAGAGCATTTATTTAGCTTTTTTTTTTTTTTTTTTAACGTCTTGTGCAAAACATCATGTATGTCAGAAAACTTAACAGTTATGGAAATTTTCTTTTTGGATAGGCTCGCATGTCTTGGGATAGAGAGTCTGTGGACATTCGGTACCGTAGACTTCAACATTTACTTGAGAAAAGCAATATCTACTCCAAATTTTTATTGACTAAAATGGAACAGCAACAACTAGAGGTATGTGTATGTAATTGATTAGAACTAGTAGCTTACATTTTTAAAAAATCACTTTATTGAGATAAAAATCACATGCAGTAAGCTGTACACATTTTAAGTTTACTGTTTAATGAGTTTTGACCAGTGTATAGATCTGTGTAACCACCAGCACAGTCAAGATGAGGAGCATTTCCGTTACCCCAAGAACTTTTCTTGTCTCAGTGATCCCCATGCCTGGCCTCCAAGACCTCTGATTTCTGTTTTCTGTCACAATAGATTGGTATTGCTTTTTCTAGAATATACAAATGGAACATGCATTAAACACTTTATTGTGTCTTGCCTCTTTAGCTCAGCATATTGTGATTCACTTGTGTTTATTCAGTAGGCCGTTCTCTTTATTCCTGAGAAGGATTCCACTGTATGAATGTACCTCTGTTTATTTGTCTGATTTTTATCCTGTCTAGTGATAGTTTTTGGATGCTGGAAATTGTGGACTTTATGTTGCTTAGTCTTTTTTTTTTTAATTGATTTATAGAGATATAATTGATACATACAAAACACATGTATATAATGTACAGTTTTATATGTTTTCACATGTATACACCCATGAATTCACCACAATCAAGGTAATCAACATAGCCATCAACTCAAAAAATTATGCCCCCCCTTCTTTTTTTTTTTTTTTTTTTTTTAATTTTATTTAGTTATTTGACAGACAGAGATCACAAGTAGGCAGAGAGGCAGGCAGAGAGAGAGAGGAAGGGAAGCAGGCACCCTGCTGAGCTAAAGCCCGATGTGGGGCTTAATCCCAGGACCCTGAGACCATGACCTGAGCCGAAGGCAGAGGCTTAACCCACTGAGCCACCCAGGCGCCCCCCCCCCCTTCTTTTTAAATTAAAGTAAAATTGACATAACGTACTAGTTTCAGGTTATTATTCAGTATTTGTGTATGTTGCGAAATGATCACCACAGTAAGTCTAGTTAACATCTTTCACCATACATAGTTAACAATTTTTTTCTTATGATAAGAAATTTTAAGCTTTACTCTTAGCAACTTTTAAACAAGCAATAGAGTATTACCAGCTATAGTCACCAGGCTGTATAATGCATAGCCCTGACTGACTATAACTGGATATTTGTACCTTTTAACCTGTCACTCATTACACCACCACCAATCATCAGTCTTTTCTCTGTATTTATGAGCTTGGGGTGTTTTGTTTTTTTAAGATTCCACAAATTAGATTATGTGGTATTTATCTTTCTGACTCTTTTCACTTAGCATAATGCCCACAAGGTCCATTCATGTTTCAAATTGCAAGGTTCTCTTCTTTTATATGACTGAATTCCTGCCCCTTTTAAAATTTTCTCCCATCCTTCACTTCCTGTCTTCTTCACCAAATAGTCACTGATCTGCTTTCCGTTACAATAGATTCATTTGCATTTTCTTTTGATGATATATTTTTTAGCTTTTGTATTTCTGAAAAAGTCTTCATTTGCTTTTGTTTTTGGAAGTATTTTTATTTGAGTGAAGAATTTATTTTTCTTCAGTGCTTCCTTTTTCCTGCGAAGGTGATCCCCTGTGTTTCACTGCTTTCTATGAGGTTTCACTGTTTTCTAGTTTACATTGATTGTGACAAAACCAAAATGGTTTTTTTTTCTTTTTTTTTTTAAGATTTTACTTAATTTGAAAGTGATTACAATGGATGGGGCAGGGGAAGGAGGAGGGAGATGCAGGGGGAGAGGGAGAATTAGCCTCCCTGCTCAGCAGGGTTGGACATGGGACTCTGCCCCAGGATCACGACCTGAGCCAAAGGCAGATGCTGAACCAGCTGAACCACCCAGGTGCTCCAACAAGCCTTAAGTCTTAATGGTGGTCCACAAGACAATAAGCAGTCTTAACTGTCTCCTTTAACCCTCTTACTTTTCTAGACTTCATTCTAGAAAAGTGTGTTTCTGCCTTTGGGCCTCTGCACTAGCTGTTTTGTACTTGGAACCATCTTCTTGTAGATATCTGCATAGCTTACTTCATCACCTTTAAGCCTGGCTTAAACGTTTTCCTGACGAAGCCTGCCCTAACAATCTTTTTTTTTTTTTTTAATTTATTTTTTAAGATTTTATTTATTTATTTGACAGACAGATCACAAGTAGGCAGAGAGGCAGGCAGAGAGAGAGGAAGAGAAGCAGGCTCCCTGCTGAGCAGAGAGCCCGATGCGGGACTCGATCCCAGGACCCTGAGATCATGACCTGAGCCTAAGGCAGCGGCTTAACCCACTGAGCCACCCAGGCGCCCTGCCCTAACAATCTTAAGTGAAATTGCTGTCTGACACCTTTTCTGTCTGCACACTCCTGACCCCCTTTACCTTGTCTATTCTTCCCATTGTACTTATATAAGATACTATATAATTTATTTATTGCCCACTAGAACCTATGAAGATTTAAAACCTTGTGCAAATTTCAAGGCTACAGTAATCCCCTGTGTCCCCATCATTCACAGTTCAGTTATCAATCAAGATTTTGCTTTTGCTAAGTATTTTTTCCTTTGCTCATGAACTTTTGTATGGTAAAATGAAATACAAATATAGGAGAGTAAAATAATCCACACTTAATGAGTTATAATGTATGTATTTTTTTTTTTTAAAATTTTATTATTTATTTGACAGAGTTTGCACAAGCAGAGAGGAAGGGGAGAGGGAGAAGCAGACTCCCCCTGAGCAAGGAGTGCAATGTGGGACTCGATCCCAGGACCCTGGGATCATGACCTGAGCCAAAGGCAGACACTTAACTAACTGAGCCACCCAGGCACCCAAGGCATACATCTTTTAACCACCTTTTGGAAATGGTTTGAATCCCTTTTTTTTTTTTTTTAAAGATTTTATTTATTTATTTGACAGAGATCACAAGTAGGCAGAGAAGCAGGCAGAGAGAGATAGGAGGAAGCAGACTCTCTGCTGAGCAGAGATCCCGATGCGGGGCTCGATCCCAGGACCCTGGGATCATGACCTGAGCGGAAGGCAGAGGCCTTAACCCACTGAGCCACCCAGGCGCCCTTTGAATCCCTTTTTGTCTGTCTTTTAAAGCTTTGTTAGGGTGCATATGGAACAGCTTTTAGTCTGGTAGTAACTTGCCTTGTCACTTTGCCTGATGGGTACGAACTGTTCCTGATTGATCCCCTGTAAGCACAAGGGATTACTTTACTTGCTATTTTCTAGTTGCCTTGGTTTTACACTCATGTCACTGATAGTTCTCAACCTGAAATTTCAACTACGTACCTTGAGGGCTTTCTTTGTGTACCTGACCCTGAGTATGCTAGCTGCTCTTAAGTTTTGTCCTCTTGTCTCTTCAACTCAGGGAGGCTGTTGAGCTGTTAAGATTCTTCCTCCATGGGGCACCTGGGTGGCTCAGTGGGTTAAGCCTCTGCCTTTGGCTCGGGTCATGATCTCAGGGTCCTGGGATCGAGCCCTGCATCGGGCTCTCTGCTCGGCAGGGAGCCTGCTTCCTCCCCTCTCTGCCTGCTGCTCTGCCTA
Organism: Enhydra lutris kenyoni; assembly: GCF_002288905.1. Lineage (NCBI taxonomy): Eukaryota > Metazoa > Chordata > Mammalia > Carnivora > Mustelidae > Enhydra > Enhydra lutris. The sequence goes on from NW_019154096.1 coordinate 47,931,438, forward strand.
CATGTAATCTCTCTCTCTGTTAAATAAATAAATTAAATCTTTAAAAAAAAAAAAGATTCTTCCTCCATTATTTGCACTTGAGAATTGCCTTCAGGCAGTAAACTGAACAATCAAGATTTGTCTCATTTGTTTCCCTTTTTCAGTGTTCACTCTCCTTTGCTGCATATTGTCTGAAAATCACTGTTTAATATACTTATATGGATTTCAGTTGTGTAAGGCAGGAAGGTCTGTTCCCTGTTGTTCCTTAAAGGTTTGAAGTGTAAGTTCTCCCTTGTTTTTAGATCTTTCTATAGCTCTTCGTTGTGTACATGTTACTTGAGCTGTGTGTTTTATACTTTGCATTTTCCACTTGTGGCACTAAGAAAAAAGTATCTTACAGGAACAGAGGAAGAAAGAGAAATTGGAGAGAAAAAAGGAATCCCTAAAGGTTACTAAGGTAATATATAGTAAGCTAGAAAGTCCTTTATGTTACCTTAAATATTGAGGAAATTCCTCTGTAGTCTTAACTTTATAGATCATCTACTTAATTTTAACCTTCTTTATCTGAAAACCTATCTTTGTTATAAGCTGCATAGGAACGTATAAAATCTGTTTTCTCAATATTCTTAGATATGGAAGGAAAGCTAAAGTATAACCCTTTCAGTTTCTTATTCTGTTTTTCTTAATTTCAAAATTTCACTCTTCTAAGTGGCCAGTTCTTTTGGTGCTCATAGTGATTATTCTTTCCCCTTAATGCCTCCAACCTCATCATGTCATTATGGATCCATAATAATTTAAATTTGTATTGTGCATAGTTGCAGCAGTGAAGCCAGAATTGGAGCAAATTTATTCTATCCACTAATAACATTTCAGATAATAGAGCATTCATTTAGGGATAGCTGGAATTTTAGATGTGATCTTTTGGGGTAAATTTGTTTTAACATGAGGCTGTTTAATGCCATATTGTTGGAATTTGTATAAAGAACAGTTGTACTAGTGAAAAGAGAGAGCAACATTTAGAGTACTTACTGTGTGTCATATATTCTAAGCTTTACTTTTATTTTTTATTATTATTGTTGTTTTAGATTTTTTTTTCTTTCTTATTTGACAGAGAGAGAGATCACAAGTAGTCAGAGAGAGGGGGAAGCAGGCTCCCTGCTGAGCAGAGAGCCAGATGCAGGGCCCGATCCCAGGACCCTGAGACCATGACCTGAGCCGAAGGCAGAGGCTTAACCCTCTGAGCCACCCAGGCACCCCTTATTTTGGATTTTGAAGAATATAAACTTAAAAGATAATTTTACTTGTTTAATCATTTACTTCCTACTCTTCAACCTGTAGGTTTAATCTGTTGTTCACTTTTGCCCAGCTAACTTTTTATGTCAGGGTTTTGTCCCCGTGCGCCCCGCCCCCCCCCCACCGCCGCTGCTGTATTCAAAAGGTGCCAGCCATTAAATTCTGCCTGTTCCATCTCAACAGTCCCTTTTGGTATTTTATATTTTTAATCCGCTAACTTTTTTCTAAAGATTTTATTTATTTATTTGACAGAGACACAGCAAGAGCAAGCAGGGGAAATGGGAGAGGGAGAAGCAGGCTTACTGCAGAGCAGGGAGCCTGATTTGGGCCTCAATCCCAACCTGAACCAAAGGCAGATGCTTAATGACTGAGCCACCCAGGCGTCCCAGTCCTCTAACTTTTTAACTTTATTTTAAAATTTACCTTCTTTTTTTTTTTGAGATTTTATTTATTTTATTTGACAGAGAGAGATCACAAGTAGGGAGAGAGGCAGGCAGAGAGAGAGCAGGGGAAGCAGGCTCCCTGCTGAGCAGAGCTGGATGCGGGGCTCAATCCCAGGACCCTGAGATCATGACCTGAGCTGAAGGCAGAGGCTTAACCCACTGAGCCACCCAGGCGCCCCTAAAATTTACCTTCTTGAGGCACCTCGCTGAATCATTCGTTTGGTAGAGCACATGACTCTTGATCTCAGGTTGTGAGTTTGAGCCCCATGTGTGGTGTGGGGTTTATGTAAGAAATTAAAAAATTTACTTTTGTTATTTTGATTTCTTATACATATTTTCTCCCTATTCTTGATCTTCCTTTCCACCTCTCATTTTGAAACTTTTTTGAACATCTCTTCCTTTCCTGTATTTCCCCTCACTAATATTTTTAAATCATTATTCTCTTTTATTTCTGCTTTCAGTTATATTTAACTTAAAAATTTTACTGAAAATGAGTTGTCCTTCCATATCATACCCACTGAATATCTTTAGCATAAACCTGCAGTTACAGAAAATGTACATGGCAAAATAAAAATGCCTTCTGTGTTTAATTTGGAAATATATCAAATGGGAAAAAAATGGGGAAAGTAGAGTCATCAAGAAAAAGGAATACAGTTATAAGCAAGTTCTGGTGGGGAAATGTAGAAAGAGGTTACATGTTGGTAGGAGTAATAGAGTTGTGCATGTGACTCAAATGCAAGGACATTGGGCATTTATTTACTTAGTGTCTTTTAATATGTAATACCATAAAGTTCCTAGAAAAATAATATCCTAAATTCTTGTTTTGTAGAGTAAAAATTCCATTGATGCAAGTGAGGAGAATCCAGGTAAACTTCCTTGTTCTACTTTTGAAGGATATGTTTATATTTTCACTTTTATTGCTATCAAAAATAAAATAATTTTTTTTAATAGTCATGAGAAAGAAGAGAGGAAGAGAAGATGAATCCTACAATATTTCAGAGGTCATGTCAAAAGAGGTAAAAATAAAGTGGGGAGGGCCCATAAGATTCACTGAGTAGAACTTGTGGATTTCAAACCACATTTAAAGCTGTATGGATTGCTGTTACTTATTTGGCTTTTCAGGCTGTGAAGGGACTATTTCGGGGAAGAAAATGGCACTGTCTTCCTGTTTGCTAAGGGAATGTGAGCTTGGCCTATTTAGAAATTATTATAATAAAAAGTTACTATTATCAGATATTTCTCATGACTTCAAGATCTTATCTTCAGAACTTTGTTCTTGTTCCTTGTTGAGGACCTTTAGGGAACTGAAATCATATAGTCATTTTTATTTTATTTTTTATTTTTTTAAGATTTTATTTATTTGAGAGAGAGAGTGACAGCACAAGCTTGAGGGAGAGGCAGACTGCCCGCTGAGCAGGGAAGGGAGCCTGATGCGGGTCTATCCCAGGACTCTGGGATTATAACCTGAACTAAAGGCAGACACCTAACTGACTGAGCGACTTAGGCACTGCCCACCCCTCCATATAGTCCCTTTTAAAACCAGATCCTTTTTTATCTTCTTGTCACATGTTATTTCATAAAATATAAACTAAAAAGCATATTTAATTATAACAAACCTTAAATATCCCTTAGGCATATTTAATGTTACATTCTTAAATTAAAAAAAAAAAATTCTAACATTGTTATTTACTATATTTTTCTGTAACCTGAGATTCAGACTCTTGAGATCTTCATAAAGTATAAAATACAAAATTTCACATACTTGTGTTTATGGGTACACTCTAATATTTTCCTTCTTTTTTTCTTTCATTTAAAAATAATGGTGAAGGGGCGCCTGGGTGGCTCAGTGGTTTAAGCCTCTGCCTTCGGCTCAGGTCATGATCCCAGGGTCCTGGGATCGAGCCCCGCATTGGGCTCTCTGCTCAGCAGGGAGCCTGCTTCCTTTCCTCTCTCTCTCTGCCTGCCTCTCTGCCTACTTGTGATCTCTGTCTGTCAAATAAATAAATAAAATCTTAAAAAAAAAAAATAATGGTGAAGACTCATTTGATTGATTATGAACATAGCCTACAATTTGAAAAACTATTATTTAAGTATTACTTAGACTTATTGAAATTCAGGCAGTTACACATTTATCAAATGTTGGTAGCATATCAGGTGTGGGCAAACTTTGTCTTACATGTATAAGATCAATTGATCAAGCTTAGTAGATACGGTCTTTGCCTTAGCTTTCATCCTGTGAGAAATGAGTAGTCAATTATAATTGGGCTCTTTTGAGCTTATAAATGGACTCTAAACTGAGGCACTAAGTTCATAAAATTTTTATTTAGAAGGTGACATATGAGTTGTAACTTGAAGAATAAAAGTAAAATCATTTAAAGGTTGGGGAGAGTTAATAGGGAAATAGTAAGACATAGAGGAGGTAGTGAAGAGTGTTCTAGGAAGAGTGAATAACCTTTGGCAGAATAACCTTTGACAGACGTCCAGAGGCAGGAGAGAGCCTGGCAATTTCAAAAACTTAAAAATACGTATTTGTTACCAGTTTATATATAAATGAAAAGGAGGTAAGGAGGGTCAGGAGTTTAGTTACAAGGTTTAATTTTTAACAGTGCTTCATAGATAATACTAGGTTTGTTTTGGCTGATTCACACATTATTTTTCAAGAAGGTTCAGCTTAGTCATTGTATTTATTTATTTTTACTTAGTTTAAAAGACAGCTCTGTTCCCTATATCCCTTCAGCCTTAGGGTATGAATATCTATACTTAAATAATACTTTGCATACACATGTGACAACCCATGTAAGCATGTATATATATTTTTGTCAGCCACTTAACTCATGTGTCCCATCATCCTACATATCTTAAATTTAAGATATATTTGAAGTTTCTTGAAAGTATCTACCATTTCATCCCCTTTGTCCTCTGCACATGCTATTTTCTGCTTGAAACATACCCTAACTTAAATCTTTAATGATTATGTCCTGATGATAACTTTTTCAGATAATTTGATATAATACTCTCCTAACTCATCAAGTGGCATTCAGGTATTGCTTGTCTTCATAACTTTAGCATCTGTTTTTCTTTCTTTTTTTTTTTTTTTTTAAAGATTTTATTTATTTATTTATTTTTTTTATTTGACAGATCACGAGTAGGCAGAGAGGCAGGCAGAGAGAGAGGAGGAGGCAGGCTCCCCGCTGAGCAGAGAGCCCGATGCGGGACTCGATCCCAGGACCCTGAGATCATGACCTGAGCTGAAGGCAGAGGCTTTAACCACTGAGCCACCCAGGCGCCCAAAAGATTTTATTTATTTATTTGACAGAGAGCGATAGAGATCACAAGTAGCAGAGAGGCAGAGAGAGGGAGGGGGAAGCAGGCTCCCTGCTGAGCAGAGAGCCCAATGTGGGGCTCCATCCCAGGACTCTGGGATCATGACCTGAGCCGAAGGCAGATGCTTAACCGACTGAGCCATCCAGGCGCCCCGTGTTTTTCTTTTTTTAAAGATTTTATTTATTTATTTATTTGACAGACAGATCACAAGTAGGCAGAGAGGCAGGTAGAGAGAGAGAGGAGGAAGCAGGCTCCCCGCTGAGCAGAGAGCCCGATGCAGGGCTCGATCCCAGGAACCTGAGATCATGACCTGAGCTGAAGGCAGAGGATTTAACCCACTGAGCCACCTGGGTGCCCCCATACCCTTAGCATCTAGTAGGTACTTCAAAATCAGAACACTTCTATTCTGTATTTTTAATTTATTTGTCTTTGCCTCTTGCTCAAAATTACAAACTCAGATGTCTATCCACAGAGGCCTAAAGTGGAATAGAGTTGGGACTAGAATACATTTGGAAGTGAATCCTGAAATACCAGGAGTAGCCACAACTTAGACTGTAGAGCAGGGTTTGGAAGACCTTTTCTGTACAGGGTCAGATAGTTGTTGGCTTTGAATAGTTGAGTGGGTAACTACTCAACATTGAACTTGGCCTTTTGTAGCCTGAGAGCAGTCATAAGCAGTCATAAACTAAGCAAATATGCTCAATTTTGTTCTGATTAAACTTTATTTACAAAAACAGGTTGCCAGCTGGAGTTGGTCTACATGCTATATTTGCCAGTCCCTATACTAGAGGATTATTGTCATATGTGAATTCGGATTTAAGTCTCTTCAGTAAGCTTTCGCTTAAAAAAGAAACAAAACAAAAATCCTGGAAATTTTAGGAGCAAAGAACCCAATTTTTAAGTATTGTTAACTAATGCAGAGTTTTATAAGACTAACCTTAATTTTGCTTGAGGTCCACCAGTTTTGAGTCCTGTATTTTAATTACCTTGAGAGCCTATCCCCATTTCCTGGCATGAAGATATAACAGAATAGAATATTCTATAGAATATTAGAATAGAATATAACAGAACAGAATAAATGCTTGTTGAGTAAATAAATGAATGAACTACATATATTGTTACTTTATTTCTGTTTTCTCAATGTTCTAGGAAATTTTGTCTGTGGCTAAAAAAAATAAAAAGGAGAATGAGGTAAGAGATTTATGAGAAATTAAATATAGGAGCCTTATCTGTTTCTCTGATCATTAATTCCTTTAATATCCAGTGTACATTTTTTTCTCACTAGCTATTCTATTTCTTAACCTTAAAAAAAAATTACTTTTTTCTTATCCTATCGTGCTGCTTACTTACATAATCAACTTAAGGTGTTCTATTGCATGGTCCTTAATGTGTAAATATTAGTTTATGGGTCCTTGGGAGTTTAGCGGTAATGCGAGTGCTTATAACAAAATGCATTCCACATGTATATATTCCACAGCTTGTGGAAGCTCTAAGAGGTGCCTTAATCTTGTTTCTGACATGAAATGTTGTGTTTGGATCTGTTTGGGAAGACTTCTCACCCCACCCCCATTTTATGTGGAGAGATTCCTTGTTATCTGAGTATTCACTGTCCATGTCCCTTCAAGTATAAGATTTCTCAGGGAAGCAGAAACAGTTGTAATACGAAAATGCTTACTAAGGGTTATAAAAATTAACTTACCTATCAAAGATTAATAGGCTTTTGGGAAAATTGATGACATTATAAAATGGGAGCTATTCTTTTTGCCCATCATAATTTTGACCAAAATTTGCATCTTATATAAGTGCACTAATTTTTATTCTTTGTTCAGTATAAGGATTAGTTTATGATACAGTTAAAACTCAACAATGTTAAATATAAATAAGATTAAGCATTTTTTTTTATAATATATAGTTGCATATTTATTTAGTTAAAAAATTCTATTTAAGAGCATGCCCATGAGCAGCGCGGGAGGGGCATGGCAGGGGGAAGGGGCAGACTGGGAAACAGGCTCCCCACTGAGCAGGTAGGGCAGGGCTTATTCCCAGGATCCTGGGATCATGACCTAAGCTGAAGGCAGACTGCTAACCTACTGAGTCACCCAGGGGCCCCTTTAGTTATATTTTCAAAGATAAAGCTTCAGTCTGATTTCCCATGACTTACTATGGAATTTTGACCATTTTATAGTATGCAGTAAGTAAATGTGTACCATGCTTATGTTAATTCTGATGAATTTTGATAAATGTATGCATTCCTGTAATTACCACCCAAATCAGGATCCTAGAACCTTTTCATATGATAGGATCCCTTGTATCCCTTGCTATTCATTTCTCCCACCACCAAACCTGGAGGCAACAACTTTTTGACTTTTGTCACAGACCAGTTTTGCCCAGTTTTTAACCTTTTTCACAGGCTGTTTCATACAAATAAAATCCAATATGTATCTTTTATTTCCTGTTAACTTGTTATTCAACATAGTTGATACTCATTTATATTGTTGAGTTTATTAGTAGCTTTTTTAAAATTTTTAAAATTCCATTGAATGAATATTATAATTTCTTTATCCATTCTCTGGATGGGCATTTGAATTGTTTCCAGTTTGTGACTTATGAATAAGACCACCATGATAATTTGTATACAAGTCTGTATGGATGTGTTTTCTTGTTATTGAGTATATATACCCAGGAATGGAATTGCTGGGTCATACTGTAAATGTATGTTTTAAGTTTAAGAAAATTCTTTTCTAAAAGTTTCTGTTAAGAAAAATAAAAATAAATAAAAGTTTCTCTTGATGTTACTACCAGCATTTCATGTTAGTCTTCTTAATTTTAACTGAACATGAAATGAATTTCATATTTTACTGAATGTGAAATGAATCTTGTGTGGTTTTATTTTGCATTTTCTTAATTGCTAATGTATATTTTCATGTTCTTAATGGCTTTATGTTTTCTTTTAGAGTTCCTATTCACATCTTCTGCCCATTTATTGAGTTACTTGCCCTTTTATTGTTGATATATGAGTTCTTTATATAATGCACAAGTTCTTTGTCAGATTTATGTACTGTATTTTCTTTCAGTTTGTGGCTTGCCTACTCATTTTCTTAATGGTGTCTTTCAGTAAGCAGAACTTCTAAGTTTTATAGTAGCTCAGTTTATCGCTTCCCCCCAACCCCTTTCGTAGTTAGTGCGTTTTTGTCCTGTTTAAGAAATTATCACGAGGTTATCAAGATACTCTGTTTTCTTCTAAAAGCTTTATGGTTTTGTTTTTGACTTTATGATGAACATCACAAATTAATTTATGTATGGAATGGTAAAATTCAGGGTTTGTAATTTTCCAGTTGAATGTCTAGTTGTAGCATTATTTGTGACTTCTCATTTATAAGACTTCCATCTGAATTGACTCAGTCCTCCTTTTCACATTCTTAAATGTGAAATAAAGAGTTGTGGACGTCACTAACCAGTAAAATCTATCATTTGTTGTAAGTTGGTAATGCGTGTCATTACAGATAAATTGCTACTCTTTTTTTTTTTTTTTAATTTTTATTATTTATTTGACAGATCACAAGTAGGCAGAGAGGCAGGCAGAGAGAGAGGAGGAAGCAGGCTCCCCACTGAGCAGAGAGCCCGATGTGGGGCTCGATTCCAGGACCCCGGGATCATGACCTGAGCCGAAAGCAGAGGCTTAACCCACTGAGCCACCCAGGCGCCCCGATAAATTGCTACTCTTAAGTGTGATGTAGGGAGTTCTTAAACTTTATTTACTTTGCCCCTTTTTCTTCAACGAAAGTAATTTAGATGGAAGTAAATGTTCTTGTTTCCTTGAAAGGATTTTTTTTTTCCTTTCTATTTTATAGACATTACCCATTATTTTTAATTTGGGTGAAAGAAATTATTATTAAGAAAATAGTTTAATAAATTCTTGAGTAGCTCATTTAAAAAGTTTGGATGGGCGGTACAGTTGTAAAGGTCATTTCAATAGTGTGTGCCTATAATCTGTAAGAGTTATCTCAATTTTTTTTCAATGGCTTTGCGTTTGTGAGAGAATGGGGGTAAGTATCTCTAAGGTTTTATTCAACAAATGGTTTTATTTCTATATACTTAATGATTATAGGACTGGGTAAATTTTGATTAAATTTTCTGATAAATAGAGGGTAGCAGCCTTATGTATCAACGTTCTGATTAAGCTTTTTTTCTTCACAGAATGAAAGTTGTTCTTCTAATCTCTGTGTAGAAGACCTTCAGAAAAACAAAGATTCAAATACTATAATTAAAGACAGATTGTCTCAAACTGTTAGGCAGAACACTAAATTCTTTTTTGACCCAGTTCGGAAATGTGATGGACAGCCAGTACCCTTTCAACAACCAAAACACTTCACAGGAGGAGTGATGCGATGGTACCAAGTGGAAGGCATGGAATGGCTTAGGGTAATGAATTCTCAATTTTAATAGAAGATATTGGTTCATATCTATATAATAGCCTATTAATGTGCTGTAACATAACTTGAGTTGTTCCTTCCAAGTTCATTATTAAATGTGAAATTTTGTGTGTAAATACTTACTTTCAAATTTATTTATCTAGACTAAATTTTTGGTATTTTATTCAAGATTGCCAACACTTCTATGGTTTTGATAACCAATTTCCCACAGGTGTTGTAACCATGAATATGTCAATCTTATTATTATCATTGGGTAAAAAGAAGAAGTAAACTGTTGCTAATCCAGCAGGTGTTTATATCCGAATTTAAGTACAGTGTGTATTGTTTTGTCCAGATGCTTTGGGAAAATGGAATTAATGGCATTTTAGCAGATGAAATGGGATTGGGAAAGACCGTTCAGTGCATTGCTACAATTGCATTGATGATTCAGAGAGGAGTACCTGGACCTTTTCTTGTCTGTGGCCCTTTGTCTACACTTCCTAATTGGATGGCAGAATTCCAGAGATTTACACCAGATGTAAGATATATTTCCTTTTGTTGAATATATTATCATTTCTATTATTGTTCTGTGGCCTGAATTGTAAAATTATTATTATAATTGATTTTTGTACTACATCTTGAGGGTTGTGTTTTTTAAGTTTTTGTTTTTTTTTTTTAATTTATTTATTTGTTAGAGGGAGAGAGAGAGCACAAGCACAGGCAGGCGGAATGGTAGGCAGAGACAGAGGGAGAAGCAGGTTCCCTGCCGAGCAAGGAGCCTGATGTGGGACTCGATCCCAGGATGCTGGGATCATGACCTGAGCCAAAGGCAGCCGCTTAACCAACTGAGCCACCCAGGCGTCCCTGTTTTAAGTTTTTTTAAGTAATCTCTATACCCAGTGTGGGGCTTGAACTCATGACCCCAAGGTCAAGAGTTGCATGCTCCTCTGACTGAGCCAGCTGGGAACCCCTAGTTGAATTATTTTTCAAATGTTAGCAAAATCCATGTTAAGTGTATACGTAAGAGTAGGTACTAGTAATCTCAGGTATTTGCCAAAAATATCCCTGGATGATTTTCAGTGCATTGGATAATTTCATTCACATAAGACTGACATAGGTAGAAATTATTTCTCTTACTGTAGTGTTTTCCTTCCATATATTTGTGTCGTCTTAGCCATATCCTTCCCTTATTTTTTTTTTAAATATTTTATTTATTTATTTGAGAGAGGCAGTGAGAGAGAGCATGAGCGAGAAGGTCAGAGGGAGAAGCAGACTCCCCGTGGAGCTGGGAGCCCGATGCGGGACTCGATCCCGGGACTCCAGGATCATGACCTGAGCCGAAAGCAGTCCAAGCAACTGAGCCACCCAGGCGTCCCATCCTTCCCTTATATTTGATTTGTTCATGGCTTATTTTATTCTCTTTTATAAGTAAAGTAATTTATTAGAGGTGATTGACTCCTTTGCTATAGAAAAATAGAGCTAAGATTAATCATCTTTTGTCTCCTAAATGATAAATTTTATATTTTCCAAATTGTTAATAATTTGCGTTTTGTCCTTAAGTTTGTTATAAATCAATATAAAATCTTTTAGATTCCTACTATGCTATATCATGGGACCCAGCAGGAACGTCGAAAATTGGTAAAGAATATTCACAGACGAAAAGGGACACTGCAGATTCATCCTGTGGTAATTACTTCATTTGAAATAGCTATGAGAGACCGAAATGCATTACAGGTATTGGTCTCCATTGAACTCTTTGTGATCCATAAACCACATTTTTCTTAGTTCATAGCACTTTCGCACCATCTGGTAGCATTTGTTGATTTTTTTTTTTTTTTTTTTCCCCTGATGGAAGCAGTGGATTGTGTTCTACAGATTCTTTCAGAAACCAAAAGTTGGTATTAACAGATTGAGAAGGTTGTAGTCTTTAACAAGAAAATTGAAACGATAGCACCTTGACCTATAGCCATAATATCATTCTAGTGTGTTAAGTTCAGCTAGACATAAACCTAATCTGAGAGTATGTTCCAGATGTGTCTGACATGTGGTTTAAGTATATAGAACTTATCCATTTAATTTTAATTAAATAAGAATAGCATATATGAAAACAAGTTATTTTTAGACTGTCTTATGACTATATGGTGTATCTGTTTTTAGTGTATATTGTAGCTACTTAATTATTAGTGCTCAAGTTATGCATTTGGAAAGTTAACCTTTGCTCATTGTCTCTCAGTTCATTTTTTGGTATTTGCACTTCTCTATCACTGTTCCACCTATTTCACATTTAGTTCTAAATTTACAGCTTGTCCTTTTTCTGTCTGGTATATCAGATTTTACTTGTGTGCTGGTGGAAATTTGGGCTATGAATTGCAGTTATGTTACTTCACAATAAAAGTAATATACACTGCTTGTAGAAGAAAGCATACAGACTTCAAAGCAGTTGTAATTCTGAGATGCTGCTGCTATATTAAGTATTTTTGTTAGCATATAGATATAATTTATATATTGTGTCTTGAAAATTAAGTTTTCTACTAAATAATATAACATGAAGACCTTTCTAGTTATTTTGACCTCCTTACCCTGACCATATTGGAACAGATGATCCTTATTGTCAATTCCATTTGCTAGTGGTTAAGAATTTTTATAATTTTCCTTTTCACTGAACATAGGATATTATTTTAAGAATCTTCACTTTGAGGGTACAGGGCTCCTATTCCTGACTGGCAGCAGAAGTATCCGTTAACTTAGGAAATTTTTTTTTTTAATTTATTTATTTGACAGAGAAAGATAGTGAGAGAGGGAACACAAGTAGAAGAAGTGGGAACGGGAGAAAAAAGCAGGCTTCATGCCAAGCAGGGAGCCTGATGTGGGGCTTGATCCAGGATCCTGGGATCATGACCTGAACCGAAGGCAGACACTTAACGACTGAGCCACCCAGGCGCCCAACTTACAAAATAATTTTTCAGAACCCTCATTTCTGTTGCATTGGGTTTTCTCTTTGCTTTTACATACTCATTTATATTTGTTTTGCTTTTTTATGGTAGATGTCTTATAGTGAGAGGTTACTTAGGTTATTTGGTATTACCAGCAAAAGCAGTCCCAATTTGTTTTTTTTTTTCCTTTAAAAAAAAGTCAATATTTTAAAAAAAATTTTTTAAGGTTTTATTTATTTATTTGACAGAGACAGTGAGAGAGGGAACACAAGCAGGGGGAGTGGAAGAGGGAGAAGCAGGCTTCCTGCGGAACAGGGATCCTGATGCGGGGCTCAATCCCAGCACCCCAGGATCATGGCTTTATGTTTTCTGAGCCAAAGGCAGATGCTTAATGACTGAGACACCCAGGTGCCCCCCAAAACTTTTTTTTAAAATTCTGCTATGAATCTATTAGAATGAAATGCAAAATATGTCCCATTTCATGTTCTTTCCCCCAGTTTACCAATCTTGTTCTCCAATGATACCTATAATTGCCAGCTTGGTATTTATATTTCCCAGAAATAGTCCATATTTTTGCATTTTTAAACAATAAAATAGATAAACTTTAAGATTGCCTGATCAAAATAAAAGAGAAAGCACAGATAATAAAAATGAGAGTAAGAAGCTTTGCGCAGTGACAGTATTGTAGCCAACAAGGTTTATCTGAGGTGCGATTATTGCTAATTGAAAAATGAGAGTAAGATTTGTTTTGTTTTTGCTTTTTTTCCCCGCAAAGTTTTTTTTCCCCCTTTGAGTTGATGATGCTCAGAGTAAGATTGTAGTTTTGTTGTTTTTGCTTTCTTTTTTTAATAAGGTTTTGAAAAGTGAGAAATTAAAATTATTTTTATGACAACTTACTGAAAGTAGATGGATGGCTTTCTATGAAGATAGAAATTATTAAAACTGCCCCCAGAAGAAAGGCAAAGCCTAAACAAATCAGTAATTATATTAAGAATCTGAGAACACCATCAGATTAGAATGTCCATTTCAGATGAGGGTCTCAAGAATGAAAATTCTAATATTTAATGTTTCAGAGCATGTGGCACTAATAAAGCTTTAGTTCTTTTTTAGGAATCTAGTATAACACTAATCAAAACCTGATAAAGCATTACACAGGGAAACCACAGACTGCTTCCCCTCCCCCCCGCCGTTTCTTTTAAGATTTATTTTTAGAGAGAGAGAATGAGAGGGAGCACGAGTGGGAGGGGTAGAGGAAGAAGGAAAGCATCTCAGGCGGACTCCACACTGAGTGCAGAGCCCAATGCCGGGCTCCATCTCACGACCTGAGCCAAAATCAAGTAGGACACTCAACCAGTTGCACCGCCCAGGTGTCCCCAGACTGCCTGACTAAAGAATGTGAATAGAAAAAATTTAAATACATAATAGCAGGTGGACTTTATTAGTTCATAGCCAAGAGAAGTCTATTTTAGGAACAAAAGTATGCCTCAGTTTTAGGAGATTTATTTATCGTTTTAGTAGATCAGAAGAAAACATGACCATCTCAATAGATACAGAAATGCCATTTGATAAAATTGAACATCCATCCCTGATAAAGAAGTTTTATTTTCAGAATTGTTTTTAAAAAAAAATTGTGAGATCATCATTTTAAAGTTTTTCCCTAAATTCCTTTTCTAGCACTGCTATTGGAAATACTTAATAGTAGATGAAGGACACAGAATTAAGAACATGAAATGCCGTCTAATCAGGGAGTTAAAACGATTCAATGCAGATAACAAACTTCTTTTGACTGGTACTCCCTTGCAAAACAATTTATCAGAACTTTGGTCATTGCTAAACTTTTTGTTGCCAGATGTATTTGATGACTTGAAAAGGTAGGTAAGCCAGTTATTTAACTATTTTCTATATTTTTCTAACTTCAAATCTGCTCTTAGTCAAAATTAATTCCTTTCTCCTAGGTAGTTGGATTAAAAATGATAGCTTTTTGGCAACTTCTTTGTGGTATATATATGTTAATATAATTGATTTGTGGGGTAGGTTAAGTTGTAATCATGTTTTTCTTTTACAGCTTTGAATCTTGGTTTGATATCACTAGTCTTTCTGAAACTGCTGAAGATATTATTGCTAAAGAAAGAGAACAGAACGTATTGCATATGCTGCACCAGGTTGTGACTTTGTCTTATTCTGCTTACTATGGACTCAGAATGAAAAAGGATCTGCATAGATTATCTTTTGTAATAGATTTTGAAAAAGTGACCTCTAGGGCTGGGAGAAGAGCAAGGGAATAAGTTAAATCTAAAGGGGGTAGGAGGCTCTTCATTTTTCAAGACTTGATAGTATTTTTATTTATTTACTTATCTATCTAGCTATCTATCTATTTATTTATTTAAATATTATTTATTTATTTATTTGACAGAGAGCGAGAGAGAGAGATCACAAGTAGGCAGAAGCAGGCAGAGGGAGAGGGGGAAACAGGCTCCCTGCTGAACAGAGAGTCCCATGCGGGGATTGATTCCAGGACCCTGAGACCATGACCTGAGCCGAAGGCAAAGGCTTAACCCTCTGAGCCACGCAGGCGCCCAAGACTTGACAGTACTTTTAAAGGAAAAAAGAGAAAGAAGGGATTAGGAGGTGTGTGGAGAGAGTATTGCCTGAAAGCATACGAATGCTTCATATTCATATACGTTTATTCATGTTTAAATTTTAGATTCTAACACCTTTCTTACTGAGAAGACTAAAATCTGATGTTGCTCTTGAAGTTCCTCCTAAACGAGAAGTAGTTGTTTATGCACCACTTTCAAAGAAACAAGAGATCTTTTATACAGCTATTGTGAACCGTACAATTGCAAACATGTTTGGATGCAGTGAGGTAGAGTATGGCTTTGACATAAACTGTAAATAACAGTTGGTATTGGAAATTCCTTGGTTAATTTCAGTCTTAGATCTTATCATCTGTTTTTAGGACTTAAAGAATATGAATTTCTAACTAGAGTATAAAGCAATAATGAAAGTTGTCTCCTAGTAATTCTGTGATCCTACTAAAATTCAGGTGATGGTTCATGCATTAATTGCTTTATAGTTATCTGGAATGTTTGTTAAAATTTTTTATTCCTATCCCAGATTAACCCAAATTATGCTATGTGGGGATGGACTAGGAAATAACAGGCACACACTATATACAAGAGTTTCCCAGCTAGACCAATCCCCCATACACAATCCCTTTATAGGAGGTTACTGGTCTCCAAAAATGTAATAGAATACCTTATTTGAAAGAAATATCTTCTTTCATTACCCACCATATTACATTAAAGTAGAATGTGATTATCTTAAAAGATTAGGGGACCCTTAAATTTTGTTTAAATGTCTAGACTTTTTGCTGTATACCATGTACCAATCTATTTTTCAAGACATTTATGGTTCTGTACATTTCTATTTTGTGTAACCTTTAGATTCTGTTCCCCAATTTTTATTATAATTAAAGAGAGGATCTGGTTTTTGAACTATTAGAAATTTATAATCATTGCTTATTGTGAGGAATTTCATTGCAGTGTTATACCAGTCCAAAGAAATGTTCTCTAATGCAGATATGTGGAGCTCCTTAACTTAACCCTAAGTTACTAAATTCTTTTTTTTTTTTTAAGATTTTATTTATTTATTTGACAGATAGAGATAACAAGTAGGCAGAGAGGCAGGCAGAGAGAGAGGAGGAAGCAGGCTCCTGGCTGAGCAGAGAGCCCGATGCGGGGCTCGATCCCAGGACCCCGGGATCATGATCCAAGCCAAAGGCAGAGGCTTTAACCCACTGAGCCACCCAGGTGCCCCATAAATTCTTTATATAAGTTCAGAACAGTTCTATCCATCCTTAATTTTTTCCACTGAGGTATGGAGGCATTTACTCTAATGCTCTGATACTGTCATAAGTGTTTAAAATACTTAGACTTAATATGACTACATTTGCACATGACCAAAGTTTATGGAGCCTTTATTTTGTGCCTTTGGAAATCCCTAAACTTGATGATGAAAGAAAATTATTTTTTTCTTTATATCTTAAAACATTTGCACATAAAAATATTACAATCCACTTTTATGTATTTAGAATTTAAGTGTATAGGTTCTTTAACATATATTCCTTTTTAATTATTCACTTTTAGAAAGAAACTGTAGAGCTAAGTCCCACTGGACGACCAAGACGGCGAACTAGAAAGTCAATAAATTACAGCAAAATAGATGATTTCCCTAATGAATTGGAAAAATTGATCAGTCAAATGCAGCCAGAAGTAGACCGAGAAAGGTGTGAGTTTAAAATAAATTTAAGTATTCTTTAAACCATGATACGTTTTGTATTTCTCACATTCATGGATTATATGTTTTTGATAGAGCTGTTGTGGAAACAAATATCCCTATAGAATCTGAGGTTAATCTGAAGCTGCAGAATATAATGATGCTCCTTCGAAAATGCTGTAATCATCCGTATTTGATTGAGTACCCTATAGACCCGGTCACACAAGAGTTTAAGGTGAATACCATTTAATAATGTACTATTTTGATTTCTGGAACTACCCCTCCGTACTTCCCATTCCTCCCTCCCCATCCTTTTTCCTGCTCCCCCTCAAGTAAATAAATCTTTAAGAAAAATCGACATTTGTGCTGTAAGTTTAAACTTAACGTTCTCTTATTATAAAGCCTCTGGGAGAGGAGTGAGAAGGATAGTGCAAGGTTGGACTTAGATTAATTTTTTTGTGAAATCGTTGATTTTATTTCTTTTTTGAGAGAGCGTGTGCGCTCTGTGTTGGGGAGGAGCAGAGGGAGAGAATCTTAAGCAGGCTCCCTCCTCCATGTAGAGCCCTATGTGGGGCTTAATCTCATGAAGCTGAGATCATGACTTGAGCTGAAATCAAGAGACAGTCACTTAACCAACTGAGCCATTCAGGTGCCCCCATTTTAAATTCCAGAGTATGTCTTTCCTTGAGAAAGAATTGTCTTCTGATTTAAAAAGATCAAATGATAAGGTCAGTTTGTTTTTTAATTTAAAGTTTTATGGAGACTTGTCATTGAGAATGAACTATTTACCTAAATTTTATTTTGACAAAAACAGATTATTGGTAATTATTGTAACTGTTTATCCTGTTCCTTCTCTGCTTTTAAGATTGATGAAGAATTGATAACAAATTCTGGGAAATTCTTAATTTTGGATCGAATGCTACCAGAACTAAAAGCCAGAGGGCACAAGGTGGTAATTTTGATCGAATTTTTGATTATTTAATTACTTCTATTAATTGGTATAGATACTAAGATATATTTAAATTTCAGGTGCTGCTTTTTTCACAAATGACAAGAATGTTGGACATTTTGATGGATTATTGCCACTTCAGAAATTTCAACTTTAGCAGGCTTGATGGATCCATGTCTTATTCAGAGAGAGAAAAAAATGTAAGATTACTTCAGCCATACATACCAAATTATCTTTTGTAACTATCTAGGTTTCTAAAGTAATGTTCAGAGTAGAATCACAAATTGATAGACTAAAAACCTTGTAGTAGGCTCAAACACAAACATTTTTTTAAAACTGATTTTTTTTTAAAGATTTTATTTATTTATTTGACAGAGATCACAGGTAGGCAGAGGGGCGGGGAAGCAGGCTTCCCACCAATCAGAGAGCCCGATGCAGGGCTCAATCCCAGGACCCCAACCCCAAGATCATGACCTGAGCCAAAAGCAGACGCTGAACCCACTGAGCCACCTAGGCGCCCCAAACACATAAACATTTTTATTTAGTATTAGTAAGTCTTAATTTTTTAAAAAGATATTTATTTATTTATTTATTTATTTGACATCAAGAGACATAGTGAGAGAGCAAGTATAAGCAGGGGGAGAGAGAAGCAGGCTTCCTGCTGAGCAGGGAGCCTGATGTGGGGCTCAGTCCCAGGACTCTGGGATTCATGACCTGAGCCAAAGCCAGATGCTTAATGACTGAGCCATCAAAGCGCCCCTTAATGTTTCTTAAGTTATATATTTTTCTGGTCCAACTTAATAATATCCTACTTCACTACCACTGTAAGAATATTGAGAGAACAATACTTTTTTTCCCTCCTGATTTTGGCTCTTTTCTCTACCCTAACATTTCACTGAAAATTTAAAATCTAAGCAGTTGAAAGAGTTTTATAGGAACATCTAGAAATCCGAGAACCTGTCATTAAGCTTATACTATTCCTTTTGGTCATATGCTTGTGATACAGAATCAGTCTATTTCTGTATCCATTTAACATTTTATCTTTTGGGGAGCATTTCAAAATAAATTACAGATAATAATTCCCTTCTATTTTTTTTTTTAATATTTATTTATCAGACAGATCACAAGTAGGCAGAGAGGCAGGCAGAGAAGGGGGAAGCAGGCTCCCCACTGAGCAGAGAACCCGACGCGGGGCTCGATCCCAGAACCCTGAGATCATGACCTGAGCCGAAGGCAGAGGCTTAACTTCCTGAGCCACCCAGTCGCCCCATTTCCCTTCTGTTATTTTGGCATATTTTGTCTTTTGGGGTGAATTTTACGTATCATGAAGTGCATAAAGTCAAGTGTACATTTTCTGAGTTTTGATGAATGCAAACTTAACATCAGCTCAGCAAGTTCTATCATGCCCCCTCTCAAGGAACCCACTTTTCCTGCCTACCCCATCCACTGGGAAACCACTTGGGGTTTTAGTTGTTGTTTTGGTCACTATGTTTTTAAGATTTTTAAGAGAGGTTGGTCTAGACTTTTTTTTTTAATAACATTAGATATTCTTCCTTCAATTTCCTTTGTGATGTGTGAGTTTTCTTTTTTAACAAAAATATCCTTTTTTTTTTTTTTTTTTTTGAGGATTTTATTTCTTGGAGAGCGAGAGAGCACAAGCAGGGGGAGCTGCAGAGGTGGTAGGGGAGAAGCAGGCTCCCACAGAGCAGGGAGCCTGATGCAGGGCTCCATCCCAGTACTCTGAGATCATGACCTGAACTGAAGGCAGACACTTAACTGACTGAGCCATCCAAGCACCCCAACAAAAATATCCTTAATAAAAGAGGGGCTTGGAAAACAAATGAAGGTAACATAAGCAGATGTTTAATATGTTAACATAATTGCTCCTAGGTCTAAATGACTGATTCGGTTTCCTATGGGTACATCTTTTAATTGCTGTAATTAAAAACAATTTCCCTCCTCAGTTCTTTCGGCTGAAGTTCTCTTTTCTTTATTTCTCTAGTACTTGTAGCTATGATTTAATACAGTGAAAGGATACAGATTAAAATCAACAAAAAGAAAAGTCATAGGGTGAAGTCTAGGAGAAACCAGATGTGACTTTTCAGTGAGGTCACATAGACAGCACGCACTTCTCCCAGCAGCAGTTTATGATTGCGCATCTGAAGTAAGCCGGGGAAACTCCTCTGAGCTTGCTCTCCGTGGTTTCCATTGAGGGTTAGTCATATAGGCATGATGTATCTATGTGATTGGCCTGAGCTACCTGGTCTCAAGCCCCTCTGAAGATCAAATTGATCGTTTCCCAGGGTTACAGTCTTAGCCTGGGCAGTAGGTAATGTTTAATGATTTTTTAATTTCATGAATGGTAAGTCTTGATAACTTTCTTTTCAGCAAATCTTTTTTTTTTTTTCCCCCCAACTTTCATGACTTCTGGGTTTTCAGTGTTTATTTATTCCACATCTGAAGAATTCATACCTAGTTTGAAGAGTTCTGGTTTATTGGGGCACCTGGGTGGCTCAGTCGGTTAAAAGGCTGCCTTTGCCTCAGGTCATGATCCCAGTGTCCTGGGATTGAGCCCCACACCAGGCTCCCTGCTCACTGGGGAGCCTGCTTCTCCCTCTGCCTCTGCGTTGCATTGGTGGTTCAGTGGTAGAATTCTCGCCTGCCTCTCCCTCTGCGTGCTCTGCCTACTTGTACTCTGTCTCTCTGTCAAATAAATAAATAAATAAAATCTTAAAAAAAAAATGCTGGCTTATTATATCCCTTGGCATTGCTGTCCCCACTCCTTTGCTATAAACACATGGTTATAAGATGGTTGCTCCACAGGCAGCACAATATCCGCATTCTAGGCTGTAACAGTTTCTTTCCTTACGTTTACCTTTTTTTTTTTTCTTGCTTTTAGATGCACAGCTTCAACACAGATCCAGATGTGTTTATCTTCTTAGTAAGTACACGAGCTGGTGGCCTGGGCATTAATTTGACTGCAGCAGATACAGTTATCATTTATGATAGTGATTGGGTAAGTTGGAAGTATAGCAATATGCTGTTATATTTCCATTCTGAATTTTTTATCTTTCATTGTATGCTTTGCAGTTTTATTTATCTGTTTGTAAAAGGTATTCTGTCTTAAGACAAAAATCATTATCAGGTGCCCTGTTTGTAAAGTTTTGAATATGTTTTATCATTGAAACTATTCTAGAAATCTAAAATGAGTTAAGACACTTTGACAAATTCTGATTGGATCATGCATTTAACTTCAATAGGAGTTTAAATAACTTTAACGTTAAACTATTAAATATTATTTTTCTTTTCACTTTAAGAATCCCCAGTCTGATCTTCAGGCCCAGGATAGATGTCATAGAATTGGTCAGACAAAGCCAGTTGTTGTATATCGTCTTGTCACAGCAAATACTATCGATCAGAAAATTGTGGAAAGAGCAGCTGCTAAAAGGAAACTGGAAAAGTTGATCATCCACAAAAGTAAATTATACTTATTATTTTTTTATTTTTAACATTCTTTTTTATTATGTTCAGTTAACTACTATGTAGTACATCATTAGTTTTTGATGTAGTGTTCAGTGATTCATTAGTTGTGTATAACACCCAGTGCTCATCACAGCGTGTGTCCTCCTTAATACCCATCACCATGTCACCCCATCCCCCCCACCCGCCTTCCCTGTGAAATGTCAGTTTGTTTCCCGGGGTCCTTAAGTCTCTCATGGTTCACCTCCCTCTCTGACTGCTCCCCTTTCAGAGTTCCCTGCCTCCCCTATGGTCCTCCATGGTATTCCTTATGTTCCACATATGAGTGAAAACATATGATAATTGTCTTTCTCTACTTACTTGGCATAATCCCCTCCAGTTCCATCTATGTTGATTCAAAGGTTGGGTATTCATCCTTTTTTTTTTTTTTTTTAATTTTAAAGATTTTATTTATTTATTTGAAAGACAGAGATCACAAGGAGGCAGGGAGGCAGGCAGAGAGAGAGGAAGGGAAGCAGGCTCCCCGCCGAGCAGAGAGCCCGATGTGGGGCTCCATCCCAGGACCCTGGGATCATGACCTGAGTCAAGGCAGAGGCTTTAACCCACTGAGCCACGCAGGCGCCCCAGTATTCATCCTTTCTGATGGCTGAGTAATATTCTATTGTATATATATATACCACATCTTTATTTATTCATCTGTTGAAGAGCATCTTGTCTCCTTCCACAATTAGGCTATTGTGGACATTGCTGCTATGAACATTGGGGTGCAGGTGGCCTTTCTTTTCACTACATCTGTATCCTTGGGTAGTGAAATTGCTGGGTCGTAGGGTAGCTCTATTTTTAACATTTTGAGGACCCTCCATACTGTTTTCCAGAGTGGCTGTACCAGCTTGCATTCCCACCATCAGTGTAAGAGGGTTCCCCTTTCTTCACATCCTCACCAATGTTTGTTGTTTCTTGTTTTGTTAATTTTTGCCATTCTAACTGGTATAAGGTGGTATCTCAATTGTGGTTTTGATTTGTATTTCCCTGATGGCTAGTTAATAATAATTTGTAGTGCTTTTCTTATTTCAGTTGTCTGTTGTTTATTGTGAGATTTCATTACTGTTACTTCCTTATAAAATAAATTGGTATGACTTAACTAGTGTGGGATTTAAATAGGCAGTGGGGAGGGAGGGGCACCTAGGTGGGTCAGTCGGGTGAGTGCCCAACTCTTGATCTCAGATCAGGTCTTGATATCAGGATCTTGAGGTCAAGCCCATGTTTGGCTCCATGTAGGGCATGAAATCTGCTTAAAAAAAATAGATGGTGGGAGGGGCGCCTGGGTGCCTCAGTGGGTTAAAGCCTCTGCCTTGGGCTCAGGTCATGATCCTAGGGTCCTGGGATTGAGCCCCGCATCGGGCTCTCTGCTCAGCAGGGAGCCTGCTTCCTCCTCTCTCTCTGCCTGCCTCTCTGCCTACTTGTGATCCCTGTCTGTCAAATAAATAAATAAAATCTTTAAAAAAAAAAAATAGATGGTGGGGAATTTGCTGATATAAAGACCTAAACTAGGTTGGCGTGCCTATAAATATGCATGAAGAAAAACATAGTGTTTAGATGAGCAGAGGGGCAAAGAAAACTCTCCAGGACAACACTTTCAAAGTGCCATATCTTCAATTCTGTCCTGGGAATTTGGCATGATGTTAATGCTGATTCCTGATAAGAGATTGCCTGTCAAAAGTCTTTAAGAAAACGTCAAGCTGCTTCTTACTAGTCCAGTATATTAAGAATTAGAGTATTAAAGATATGTTGAAGTAGTGCTATTTAAAAAAAATCTGTTTACTTGAACTCAGTATTTCAAAAAATATTTGGCTCTGTAGAATGTCCCATTTCATCATTTCAGACCTGGTATTTTTCAAATACTGTGTGTTTTTGTTTTTTAAGAGAGGGAGAGAGGGTTGTGGGGGCAGAGGAAAAGGGAGAGAGGACAGGCTCTGCATGCAGCACGGAACCCAGTGTGTGGCTCTCAGTCTTAACGACTCTGAGATCATGACCTGAGCTGAAATCAAGAGTGGGGTGCTTAACCGACTGACCCAGGCACAGATAGTGTTTTCTTAAACTGGAAAAGATTCTGAGAGGTAGGGGAAGTAGAGTAAGTGAGGCATTGGTATTTTATATTTTATTCCCTAAGATTCTTTGGAGAAGTTCTACTTCTATTCGTTCAGTATAAACTTCTATTCAGATAAATTAGCTTCATGGCTATGTTAAAAAAAAGTTGAAAAAATCTGTAAGTTATGAAGCCTAGAGAAATGGAAACATGATAATGTTGAAAATCACTATTCATTTGTTTTATGCTACTTTTCCTACCTGCTCTCTACTTGAAAATACTTTCTCCAGTGTATCTGATTTTGAGGGAGATATGGTTTAGGTTTTAGAAATCTTTAATTTGACTTGTTGGAACGTTTAGATTGTAGTTGGAATTTACACTGGAGGAAAAAAGAACTTTTCTAGGGGCGCCTGGATGGCTCAGTGGGTTAAAGCCTCTGCCTTCGGCCCAGGTCATGGTCTCAGGGTCCAGGGATCGAGCCCCGCATCGGGCTCTCTGCTCGGTGGGGAGCCTGCTTCCTCCCCCCCTCTCTCTGCCTGCCTCTCTGCCTACTTGTGATCTCTGTCTGTCAAATGAATAAATAAAATCTTTAAAAAAAAAACTTTTCTAGTAAAATTTTGTGCAAATTAAAAAAAAATTTTTTTTTAAAGATTTTATTTATTTATTTGACAGATCACAAGTAGGCAGAGAAGCAGGCAGAGAGAGGAAGGGAAGCAGGCTCCCCGCTGAGCAGAGAGCCCGATGCGGGGCTCGATCCCAGGACCCTGGGATCATGACTTGAGCCGAAGGCAGAGGCTTTAACCCACTGAGCCACCCAGGTGCCCCGCAAATTAAAATTTTTTCACCTGTGCTGCTTTAGGAATTTGAATGATGAAATATATTTTCTTTATTGAATATAATTTAAATTCAGTAGAATGTATGTCTAGTTTTATTTTTCCAAGTCTGTTTTTAGTATTTTGAAAAAGTAATATCAAAAAGCAATTTGAAAGGAATTTTTAAAATACTGACAGTATTTTATCACAATAATATACATACAGTAAAATGCCCAGATCTTAAGTGTACAGATTAATGAATCTTGACAAATGTATATACTTATGTAACTATCCTCCAGGTCAAGGTAACAACCTCCGTTGTCCAAAAGCATTTCCTTGTGCACCAGTTCATTTTCCATGTGCCCTTGTCCCTCAGTAGAAGGCACCACTGTTCCAGTTTCTGCCACATAGATTCCTTTTCCCTTTAATTTCATAACGTGGATTCATTTCTATATATGTAGCTGCTTTTGTTCAGCATAATATTTTGAGATTTGTTTATGTTGTGTGTATTAGGAATTAATAGTTCATGTATCCATTCCTTTTTTTTTTTTTTTTTTTTTAATTTTATTTATTTGACAGACAGAGATCACAAGTAGGCAGAGAGGGAGGCAGAGACAGAGGAGGAAGCAGGCTCCCTGCTAAGCAAGAGCCCAGTGTGGGGCTCGATCCCAGGACCCTGGGATCATGACCTGAGCTGAAGGCAGAGGCTTTAATCCACTGAGCCACACAGGTGCCCCTCATGTATCCATTCTTAAGTTGGTTGACATGTAAATTGGTTTCCAGATTTTTGTTTTTATGAATAAACTGCTCTTGTACAGCTCTTTGTGGACATATGCCTTTATTTGTTCGTGGTCTTTGGGTGGGTGTATGTTTACCTAGAGGAAATTACTAAACTTTGCCCTAACTTTTCATCCTTATCAACACTTAGTTTTGCCTTTTCTTTTTAACATAAGACATTCTGATTGGTGTGTAATGTAATATATTTTGGTTTTAAAAGTGATTTTCATTGTTTCTAATTTCTTGAACATTTTTTCTAGATCATTTCAAAGGTGGTCAGTCTGGATTAAATCAATCTAAGAACTTCTTAGACCCTAAGGAATTAATGGAATTATTAAAATCTAGAGATTATGAAAGGTACGATTTTGCTTAAAAATATACATTTTTTACAAAATGTAATTCACAGTTTTGATTTATCGTATGGACTTGAATATTTTGTTTTCTTACAGGGAAATAAAAGGATCAAGAGAGAAGGTCATTAGTGATAAAGATTTGGAGTTATTGCTAGATCGAAGTGATCTCATTGGCAAGTATCATGCTTTTACTTTCTTTAAGGAAAAGTGAAACAGACATTTTAAAAGAGAGAATAGTAATATTTAATGTACCCCTTTATGTAATTCATTCAGCCACTAGTCCACAACATTTAACCAATCTTTTCTCATTGTAATTCTCTTTTGTCAGAATCTTAAAATCATGAGATTTTACCCATCTTTTACTCAGGCATCTTTTACCAAGAAGAACCTCTCTTTAAATATAGTCACTATGTCATTACATTATTACATTTAAGAATATTGGCAGTAAAACTTTTGATATCCTTTACCTAGGCCATATTGAGATTTCTCCAGTGGTCTTTACAGTTAGAATCAGGATCCAAATTTCATTGTTGATTTTGTCTCTTTTCTTCTATAACACCTTCCTCACTTTTGTTTTTCCAAGTCATTGACAAAAACCAGATTATTTGCTCTGTGCAATGACCTGCATTCTGGAATTGGCTGTTTTTTTTGTTGTTGTTTGTTTTTTTTTTTTTTGAACCCCTTTTATGTTGTCCTCTGATTTTTTCCTAAATCTACTTATTTTCTGAAAAGTGTAAATAGCTATATATGTAGCTGTACAAGCTTAATTAGATCTAGGTTCCATTTCTTAGGAATACTTCATTCATTCTCTCTTTGAGAACACTTGGTAGCATTTAATGAGGCTCCTTCCATGTGGCTTCAAGCTACCAGGACGCCCTCCCCAGCCCCCGATGCCAACACACCATTAATATTCTCAGCTGTTCTGCTAAAGAATTTGGCCTTCTATGATGTCAAGCTGCTTTATGAGCTTTACCCGTCCCAGAACTTTGTAGCTTAATCGAATTTCATCATCGAATTATAGGATCAGCTCTAATCTTGTTCTTTGACAGCATTTACCAGTGTTTGCTTACTGACAGGGGCCAGTTGATCAAGGTTGCAGATGTGCAGAAGCTCTGATTCCTCTTTTAGCAGTATTGTGCCATACCAGCTTTTCCACAGTAACCTGGGTGATAGTTGTTGAAGTTGATGACCCTGGCTTCCTGGGTGCTTCTGGTGCTTGCCAACGTGACCATGGTTCACATGGTCCTGACATTTCTGTGTCTTTCTTAGTCTGGATGGTACCTCAGCAGCCAAAACAGAAGAGCTGTCGTCAGAGTTAAATTCCTACCAGGCAGTACATATATCTGAGTTTCTTATTTTTAGTGAGCTAGGATTGGTCAGCTGATTCAGGCTGATCTTAAAAAGTTTTCTGCCCTTCTGTTCGACCTGTTGGTTTTAGTATCCATTGATGATGATTGTTTAGAGCCATTATTTCCTGAAAGATTGCAAAAATGGTGATATTTCTTCTTTTGTTATTCCTTCATTAGTTAGAATTAGTTTATTAAGAACTTTTCCCTATCAATTATTTGGTTATTCTATAGGGGATACAATCTATACAGGTGAGGCAGGATAAGTTGCTTCTTTTATTTATCAGTCTTTAGAATAATGAATTGATGTCTATCATGGTAGCCATAAATAATCTTGAAAACAAATGCAATAAATATTTAAAACTCATCATTTCCTGATTATATTATTAACATACTACCAATATCTATGCTCTTGATTGTATTATATTTGTATAGTGGAAATAGTATATAATGCTGTACTCTGCACATCTTTTCTCAACCCTAGTTCAACACTGTTATGTTGATAGCTTGGTATTGATAATGATAGGGATATTTAATACCATGGAGAGAGGAAAAAACTACAAATCAGGGCCTTTTGATGGGGCAGGGCATCAGGGGAACCAGTTAAACATTTATGAGCACATCACTGGGTTTAATTTCTTGATGTCTTTAACTTCGTTTCAAATAGCTCTTTTTAAAATTGTGCTCTTTGTCTTCTTATCATTGAGTTGAAAGAAGTCTTTATATATTCAAGATAGAAGTCCTTTATCTGATACATGTTCTGCAGATATTTCCTCCCAGTCTGTAGTTTAGCTTGCATGTTCGTTCTTCTTCTTCTTCTTTTTTTTTAAACTAAATTCTGTGCCTAGTGTGGGGCTTGAACTCATGACCCTGAGATTAAGAGTCACATGCTGTACTTCTGGGCCAGCCAGGCACCCCTTGTCTTGCATTTTTCTTAAGTAGTGTCTTTTGAAGGTCAAAAATGTTTAAGTTTTATAAAGTCCAGTTTGTCTTTTTTTGCTACCTCTCATGATTTTGATGTCATCTCTAAGTAATCTTTGCCTAACAAAGGTCATGGTGTTTTCTTTAAAGAGTTACGGTTTTAGTTGTTGTATTTGAATTAATTTTTCTGTAGAGTATGAGGTAAAGGTCTAAATTTTTTGTGCATGTTGTTACTCAGTTGTCCCAGCACCATTTATTGAAAAGATTATTCTTTCCCTAATGAATTGCCTTAGCAATGTTACTGAAAGTCCGTTGATCATGAATGTAACAGTTTATTTCTGTACTCCCAACTCTGGCCCCTTGATCTGTTTGTCAATCCTATGCCACTACCACACTGTCTTGATTATTATAGCTTTGTGGTCAGTTTTGAAATTGTGAGTGAATCCAATTTTGTTATTTTTCAAAATAAGTTTTAGCTATTCTGGATTTTTTTTTTTTTTTTAAAGATTTTATTTCTTTATTTGACAGAGAGATCACAAGTAGACAGAGAGGCAAGCAGAGAGAGAGGAGGAAGCAGGCTCCCTGCTGAGCAGAGAGCCCGATGCGGGGCTCCATCCCAGGACCCTGGGATCATGACCTGAGCCAAAGGCAGAGGTTTTAACCCACTGAGCCACCCAGGCGCCCTGCTATTCTGGATTTTTTGTTTTTTGTTTTTTGTTTTAAGATTTTACTGATTTATTTGACAGAGTGAGAGCACAAACAAGGGGAGGAGCAGGGAGCCTGATGCGGGGCTCAATCCCAGGACTCTGGGATCATGATCTGAACTGAAGGCTGACGTCCAATTGACTGAGCCACCCAGGAGCCCATATTCTGGAATGTTTGCGTGTTTATTTTAGTTTTCAAATAGTTCAGGAAAATGAGAAAGATAAAACCCTATGGCCAAATTTTAAATACATTATTAAATAATCAGTTATATGGGGTGCCCAGCTGGCTCAGTCTGTGGAGTGTGCATCTCTTTTTTTTTTTTTTTTTTTTTTTTAAGATTTTATTTATTTATTTGACAGAGATCACAAGTAGGCAGAGAGGCAGGCAGAGAGAGAGAGGAGGAAGCAGGCTCCCTGCTGAGCAGAGAGCTCGATGTGGGACTTGATCCTATGACCCTGGGATCATGACCTGAGCTGAAAGCAGAGGCTTTAACTCACTGAGCCACCCAGGCGCCCCGAGTGTGCATCTCTTAATCTTGATCTTGATCTATAGGTGATCTTGACCCACATTAGGTGTAGAGATTACTAAAAAAAATAAAAATCTTACATGGAGTGGGTGGTTGGGTTACGGACTTTGGGGAAGGTATGTGATATGGTGAGTGCTGTAAAGTGTATAAGCCTGATGATTCACAGACCTGTACCCCTGGGGCAAATAATATATTATATGTTAATAAAAATAATAAAAATTGGGGGAAAATCTTAAAATAAAAAAAAATCAGTTGTATAGAAGGAATGTAAGGATGGTATAATATAATATCTGAAACTATTTGCATTATCTGAATAAAGGAGAACTAGATACTGAAAACCCACTTGAGATAACATCATAATCACCTCATATTTCTTAAACTAGACAGGGAGAAGAATGTTGTTAATCTGGTAAAAGGCATCTATCCAGTAAGTTACGAAAATCAGGAGCATTCAAAGATAACCACTCTCACTCCCACTGTACAGTATACAACATTGCACAATTTACAAGGAAGTCCTAACACTATAAAATAATAAAAGTAGGTTTAGGGGAGTAGTATTTAATTTTACCCTTAAAAGTACTTTAAGTAGTTAACTAAGTACTTTTTTTTTTTTTTTTTTTTTTTTTTTTTTTTTTTATTTATTTGAGCGAGAGACAGTGAGAGAGAGCATGAGCAAGGAGAAGGTCAGAGGGAGAAGCAGACTTCCCATGGAGCTGGGAGCCCGATGTGGGACTCGATCCTGGGACTCCGGGATCATGACCTGAGCCCAAGGCAGTCGTCCAACCAACTGAGCCACCCAGGCGTCCCAAGTAGTTAACTAAGTACTTTAAAAGTAAATTAAGTAGTACTTAATTTTTACAGGGGGGTATAATCATCTCCATAGAATGTAAGGGAATTTAGAAGTGTTTAGATAGAATTCAAGAATGTTGCTATTAATTAATAGTATGTGTGACGCACCTGGGTGGCCCAGTTGGTTAAGCGACTGCCTTCAGGTCATGATCCTGGAGTCCCAGGATCAAGTCCCGCATCAGGCTCCCTGATTAGCGGGGAGTCTGCTTCTCCCTCTGACCCTCCCCACTCTCATTCTCTCTTTCAAATAAATAAATTTTAAAAACTCTTGAAAAAAAATTAATAGTATGTGTATCAGCAGTAATTATTTTGAAAATAAGAAGCTTCCAGTAACTATAAAACTGTAACATCCCTAGGATTAAGTATAACAATTTCTTTAAGGCCGTTATGGGCAAAATTATGAAACATAGGACTGAATAAATGTACATATTTAACTATATTCATGGATGTGAATGATGAATATAGTGAAATGTGTATGTGTTAAAATATAAGTTGCTATTCCCCAACTTAACTTACATTTCTTATATGACTTCCTAATTAAAACTCCAGTATGACTATTTAAAGAACTATGACAGGCAGTTTTAAAAATTTATGTGGAAGAGAAAAGGGCCAACAGCTAAGACAATTTTTAAGAACCACAAAGTATTCCATATCATGTATTAAGATATAATTTAAAGGTCACAATAACCGAGACTAGAATTAGGATATGATAAGATAAATGAACCAGTGGTTTGGCAGATTGAGAAAGCAAACCAAACTTGTGTGGAAAATCAGTGAATGACAGAAATGGCAATTTAAACTAGAGAGGGAAATTCCTGTTATTCAAATACATGATGCGGGGACATTTCTAACCGGGGAGACTTCATATCATACTCAGTGACACATTCTAGATAGGTTAATCTAATTGGTGAAAACCTATTAAATATTAAAAGCAAAACTTTTTTTTGTTAACATATAATGTATTATTTGCTTCAGGGGTACAGGTCTGTGAATCATTAGTCTTATACAATTCACAGCACTTAACATAGCACATACCCTCCCTAATGTCCATAACCCAGCCACCCTATTCTTCCCCCACACCCCAGCAACCCTCAGTTTGTTTCCTGAGATTTAGAGGCTCTTATGGTTTTTCTCCCTCCCTGGTCCCATCTTGTTTCATTTTTTTGCCTCCCTCCTCACCACCACACCCATCCTGCCTCTCAAATTCCTCATATCAGTGAGATCATATGATAATTGTCTTTCTCTGATGGATTTATTTCGAACAGAGGAATATATTTGTATGATTTTTAGAACAGGGAAATAATTCTTAAGGTACAAAATTAAATGAATAGATTGATAGATTTTATTACATTAAAGACTTGTATAAATACAGATGATACCATGAGCAGAGATGAGAGACAAACCACAGAAATATGTGCAACACATAACAGACAGGAAGTGTTTATTACATATAGATAACTAAGTCAGCAAGAAAAATGGACAACTCGAGCAGGCAGTTACCAGGAAAGAAGTGGCAGTTAACATTCAAAGATGCTTCAACATCCAAAGAAATTGGAGTAACGGCATTCAAAATCAGTAGAGATTCCATTAACAAAAACATAAAAGACCACATATTAGCAGTGAGGGGTGTGTATGAAGATAAATTTTCATGGTATCTTGCTTTCCAGCTTTTAAACTAATCACTATTGGGCTTTTTTTTTTTTTTTTAAGATTTTTATTTATTTATATGACAGAGATCACAAGCAGACAGAGGCAGGCAGAGAGAGAGGGGGGAAAGCAGGCTCCCTGCTGAACAGAGAGCCCAATGTGGAACTTGATCCCAGGACCCTGAGATCATGATCTGAGCCGAAGGCAGAGGCTTAACTCTCTGAGCCACCCTGGCGCCTCTGTTTTGTTTTGTTTTTTAAAACATCTCAGAATGTAATTTTAAATTGGTGCTCTAAACCTGTGTATCTTAAATTCAGAAGTGATTTTGATTAGCAAACTGATGTTTATCTGTTCCCTAGAGGCCAGTTCTCATTGTAATAAGAGGAGTATGCTTTACTTTCTCACTTTTGCTATGTTGACGATTGATTAAGGAATAAAGTGTCCCACATTCCTGTGGGTTTTTCAGCTTTGGGCCGATGACTCTCCTCATAACAGTATGTTGGATGTCTCTTTTAAGAATCCTTTTTAGGTTTGTAACTTTTTAAAAAAATAAATCCTTGTTTATATATTTTTCTCTTAGATCAAATGAATGCCTCAGGACCGATTAAAGAGAAGATGGGGATTTTCAAGATTCTAGAAAATTCTGAGGATTCCAGTCCTGAATGTTTGTTTTAAAGTGGAGTTAAAGACTATCTTTTAAAGTTCTTGTTTACATCTAGTGATTTACCTATATTGGTTTTAAAATTCGGATTATCCAGTTTACCCTTTTGATTGTATCAGTTTACGTAATGACTCTTGTACCATTGCATAATCAATAGGTGGTAATTCTCTGAGCCTTATTAAGAACAAAAGAGTATTCATAGTAACTTTAGATTTTCCGTTAATTTTTCAGGCTCAGTAATATTTTTGGGTACAGGCTGATGTGTACTTAACCACTGCCAGATTTATACAGTCTTCCTGTGGAAGTTTAATGTCTTTTTCCCCGCTTTTAGCAGTACAGTTCATGGGTTTGGGGTACTTCAGTTATGGAGTAGGCTTTGATGGGGGAAAGATTGGGATTATACTTTCTGTTTAAATAAGAAATTGTTTGATTTTAGGGTCTATTTCTATAAAATAGTTTACCAAATAAATGTTTGTTATAAGATAATCTCATCAAATTATTTTTTTCAGAAAAATAATGGCTCAGGTGAAATAATAACAAACGTGTTGACTGGCGTTGTGATTCAACATTATGTTGACTTGATTTTATTCATTAGTACTCTACACATTTATAAAGATTTCAACTGGACATTGGTTCTTGCAGAGCAGGCTTTTGAAAAAACTGTAGGGTCTTGATAAAAGAAGTGGTAGTATATCATGCAAAAAACCAAAGAGTAGAACAAGGAAGAAGAGACCTTGAAAATGTATAGTAGGGGAGGAGTAAATATTACCCGAGAGAGGAAAATAGTATGTAGGAATATAAGTAATGTAAAATTTATGGTATATGATAGATAAACATAAAGACCAAAATAGGAACAGTTTAGGCCCTGTATGTATATCAGACTATGAGGAAGAGAGCTCCTGAATGTTCCCTGAGCCATTTCTGTGTTGGTGGTTTGTCTCTTGGGAAAATGTTATATTCAATGTAGATCAGATTATCCTTGCCATAGGGTAATTGAGCTGGGACTCAGAAGAAAAACCATTTTGAGAGAATATTCAGTCTGATGAAAAGACTACAGAGAGGTGTATTTTTTAAGTGGGAATGTTTACCAGCCAATCATGCTGACCAAACATCCCCAAACTTGGTTGCTTAGTAGTCCTAAGTTTCCCTACTCTGTTCTATTTTCTCCAATGACTATTTCATGGGTCCACCTCTGTCTTCAAATCTGTAGTAACTCCTCTCTCACCTTGCTACCTGTTGGCACTGAGGCAATAGAATTAGAAGAGAACTTGAAAGTTGCCAGACAGCATCTATACCCCCACCCCCCAGCATCTGTGCCCATGTATCCTTCTTTCCTGCTACTGTGGATATATTGTCCTAGCTAGAACCAACAGAAGTGTCTCATTTCTTTCTCATAAGGAAAGCTCCTTGGAAAGTTGTAGGTATGCAATTTTTTGGTGGTGGTTGTTCTCTTCCTTTTTTTTCTGAACCTGTTCTAGTCATCCCTGTCTTTCCATTGGAACATTTCTTAACTGTCACCTCAGTTTGCTTGATCTTTTTTTTTTTTTATTTTTTTTAATTTTTTAAAAGTTTATATGTTAGAAAGAGAGCGCAGGCAGGCAGAGTGGCAGGCAGAGGCAGAGGGAGAAGCAGGCTCCCTGCTGAGAAAGGAGCCCGATGTGGGACTCAATCCCAGGATCCTGGGATCATGGCCTGAGCTAAAGGCAGCTGCTTAACGGACTGAGCCACCCAGCATCCCAGTTTGCTTTATCTTTAAGCAACGTTTCCTATAGTTGTATAACCTCCACTAAGCAATTTCTGTAGTTTGCTAGTTTCTAGCATACATATCACCTGGTTTTCCTTCCTACTTCTCTGGTCCTTTCTTAATCCCCTCAGCTATTTGTTTCTTATGTCTTTGAACCCTAGACTTTAGAATGTCCCAAGCAAGGCTTGGGGTTCCCTTGGTGGTCCTACCTCATTGCTTTAAATAGATGACTCAGATTTATATCTCTAGCCAGAATCTTTGTCCTGAACTCACTTCCAGCTGACTACTTGACATTCTTACTTGGTTGCCTGATAACGCAAACTGTTCCAAACCTGAGTTTATGAACTCGTGTGCCAGCCTGTTGAGACTGACCTGAGCAGGAGCCAAGATTCAGATGCTTAACTGACTGTGCCAGCGAGGTGCCCTGGAACTTGAACATTTCTGTGCAAACATGTTTGATGGCGTCTTTCACTAATGTCTTGGCAGTTACATAATGATTTTTTAGTCTTAGCAGTTTGAAGTAATACTTTATGAGAAGACTAAAAAGCAATAATGCTTATATGCACAACATTAGGTGTTTCTATTTTAAGGTCCATACTCAATTATTTTGGTTTTGAGCTTCTTTTTAAATTAATGGCAGGTAAGTTTTTGTGATCCTATTTGTTGTATTAGCCAGTACATTTCCACAAATAACATAGTGTGCTTTTTTACTTCACCATCAATTATGGTTACCAAATTAAGCCCAAGGAATCATACTTAAGAATAAAAATCTAAATCTCCTTTGCACTTCAGTACTTTGGAATCACTTATTGTCATGACTTGATTTACTACCATTACTGTTATGTTCAGAGAACACGTAACTTGTCAAAATCTAGTGAAGTTTGGGGCACCTGGGTGGCTCAGTCGGTTAAGTGTCCAACTCTTTGTTTTGGCTCAGGTCTTGATCCTGAGGTCCTGGGATCAAGCCCCATCTTGGCTGTCTGCTCAGCAGGGAGTCTGCTTCTCCCACTCCCTCTCCCCCAACCACCAACCTCATGTTCTCTGTCTCT
The DNA here is from genome assembly GCF_002288905.1 of Enhydra lutris kenyoni. Classification (NCBI taxonomy): domain Eukaryota; kingdom Metazoa; phylum Chordata; class Mammalia; order Carnivora; family Mustelidae; genus Enhydra; species Enhydra lutris. The sequence goes on from NW_019154096.1 coordinate 47,966,005, forward strand.
AAAATACATGAATAAAATCTTTAGCTCCAATTCATGAGCTATGTCTGCAGAGTCCATCATGAGAAACAAAAGCATAGATTTTTCCTAATCTCTCTTTCACAAATCTGTGCGCTAACCATATCAATCAGCAGATTGACCCCCAAGTCACACCTCTGAATCTTTGTTTATTCCTGAGTCTTATTACTTAATATCCATCACTGGCTTGGTTGAATATCACCATTTGAAGAGAAGTCTCTTAGAGGTGTGTGGGGAAATTATGTGAGCTGCTCCTCTTCTCTGCGTATTGAAGAAATTTATAGAGTATGCCTGCCTCTCTCCATACTCAGTACTCTGTGACCACTTACCCACCTAAGGTGGTCAGATTCAGGTTTCATTCCTTTTCTAGCTTTAATAAGTTCTTTAATGAAATATAAAAATAGCATAGTCGTTAGAGAAACATGACAGATTTCTTCTTATGGGTGTATAACTTCTAACATGACAGATTTCTTCTTATGGGTGTATAACTTCTATTCAGAAGAGTATACAATCAAGTGCTTAGTTGTACATGTATATCCACCGTAACTGCCTGTGTTACAGCTAGCATCTCTGAAGGCTCTCTGTTCCTCCTAATTAAACCCTACCCCAGGGTAACCACTTTTGTAATCTTTATCACCATGAACTAATTAATTCTACACTGCAAAAATCTTTGCCAAGCATGTGAATAATGAAGTTTGGGACATTTTAAATTAATAAAAAGCACTTCTTCCAGTATAGATGAAATAAATGGTAAGAAAACCTCTGGTGAGAAGAGGTCTGTTATGTTTATCTTGCCTTCCTCTTATTCTGTGTACCATTTTTACTGGATTTTAAATAAGAATTGTGTGCTTTGTTGCCCCCAACACTTAAGTTTATTTCTCTGATTACTTGCAAGATATGAGATGAGTCCTATTTTAATGTTTTATCAAAATGAGATCTGGGACTGACTACTTTGTGCTGCAGAACAAGGTGCAGACTCATCTGGGAGCATTAGGTGCAGGGGGTTTGGCTTTACCCTATTTCTCTCAATCCCAAGGTTGTATCTGTCCTTGTTTCTCCACCTTTCATTGAATCCTTTTTGTACAAGTACTAGGGTGTAAAAGCGAAGTGATACTAGAATTTCATACAGCTTGGCACAATACTGGTTTAATCCTTCCTTGGGAGAGAATGGGAAGTTTCAAGATTCGAGTGGACTCTAGCAGAGGCATCAGCAGTGCCAAAGGTAATCAAAAATTCATAATTCATCGATTACTAAAACTTGATATTTGGTCTTGTTCTCACTCAGATATTTGCATGGTTGGCTCCCTGGCATTCAAGTCCTCAGCTCACAGTTCACTTTAGAATGAATGTCCCTCACCTGTCCCTTCTCTCTTCCCAATCTGTCGGCCTTTCATAACTCCATGTGGTGGGGTGTACTGTGATCTATCTTGTTCATTATATAAGAGAGTGAGTTGGAAACATGAAGCGGGAATACAGTTACCAAGAAGAACCAGGTAAACTGCACTGGATTAAATAGTATGGACTCTTAACTAGAATTAAAGATGAAGGACCTCCGTTGGATTAGTTTATCAGGTGCTAAAAAGAAAAGACAAACTACACCTAGATGTGTTGCACATAAAATAACATCAAAGAAAATCTAAAGGCTAGAGAGCTCATTCACAAAGGGACAGAGATCAGGTAGATGGCACATGTCTTATTTTAACAAAAGGAAGACCGTAAAGTCAGTGTGTTGCAGGGAAAAAACTCCAACCTAAAACTTATATCCATCATTGGCTATCCCTTGGAGATTCATACATAACATTCAGGTGCTTGAGTAGGCAGTTAAAATTATAGATAAAGAATAGAGGAGGGGCACATGGGTGCTTTGGTTGAGCATCGATCGGACTCTTCCTCTCAGCTCAGGGTCCTGAGTTGAAGCCCGACGCTGGGCATGGGGCCTACTTTATTTATTTTTTAAAAGACTATTTATTTGACAGGTCACAAGTAGGAGGAGAGGCGCGGGGTGGGGCGGCGGGGCGGGAAGCAGGCTCCCTGCTGAGCAGAGCCCGATGCAGGCCTCAATCCCAGGACCCTGAGATCATGACCTGAGCCGAAGGCAGAGGCTTAACCCACTGAGGCACCCAGGTGCCCAACGGAGCCTACTTTAAAATGAATAGAGTGATGTAATTTTAAGTGTCGGACGTCGGACAGATGTTATTAGCAGATAACCTTGTAACAATTAAAATTCACCCATTTTGGACTACTAAAAATTCTCAGCCTTTTAAAAAAAATTTTACTGTAGGGGTGCCTGGGTGGCTCAGTGGGTTAAGCCTCTGCCTTAGGCTCAGGTCATGATCCTGGGGTCCTGGGGTCGAGCCCCGCATCGGGCTCTCTGCTTGGCAGGGAGCCTGCTTCCCTTCCTCTCTCTTTGCCTCTCTGCCTACTTGTGATCTCTGTCTGCCAAATAAATAAATAAAAAATCTTTAAAAAAAAAATTACTGTAGATCATTCCCTATAAGCCCATTTCAGGATAATTACAAACAAAGTGTGAACTAAGTAGTGCAATTGCTTGGAAATTTTATAACTCCTAAGTCTTTGGATCAAAGAAGGCACCCAAGACAGTATTGCACAATAATTTTAAAGTACGAGAAGTGGATGTACTCACTGTGTTGAATAGAGCTAACATTCACTGCAGAACTTGAGAGCTTTTATGACAAACATATGAAGATGAATAATGAACTTAAAATGTTACAAATCAAAAAGGAAAACAGTTAAATTTTTGCATAAAATGTTTTAGGGGTCTGAAAGTCAGAATTTTTTTTTAAGATTTTAAAAATTTACTTGACAGATCACAAGTAGATAGGCAGGCAGAGAGAGAGGGAGGGAAGCAGGCTCCCTGCTGAGCAGAGACCCAATGCAGGGCTTGATCCCAGGACCCTGAGACCATGACCTGAGCTGAAGGCAGAGGCTTAACCCACTGAGCCACCCAGGCGCCCCTGAAAATCAGAATTTTTTTTAAAGATTTTATTTATTTATTTGACACAGGGAGAGGGATCACAAGTAGGCAGAGAGGCAGGCAGAGAGAGTGGGAAGCAGGCTCCCTGCTGAGCAGAGAGCCTGATGCTGGCCTTGATCCCAGGACCCTGAGACCTTGACCTGAGCCGAAGGAGGGGCGGAGGCTTAATTAACCCTCTGAGCAACCCTGGCGCCCCCAGAATTTTTGATAGAAAAATGTAAGAACTGCTCTTAGGGTTATTTTTCTTCTCAGGATGTCCAGTGAATTCTGTGAACTCTGCAGAAAGTTCCCCTGCCTAGTTTAAAATCCTGGTGGAAAAGTACACACTCCTGGTAGGTTCAGGGGTCATGTAAACTAACTCATTTTCTGAGAAGGAGGCTCTGGTTTTGGCCAGAGGAGGAACCTGGTGTTCTCTGAACCTCTGAACTTGCCCTGCTGGGGTGCTCGGATGGGTCAAATCTGATAACATTAGCCTGGGAGGCAGGTGTTTCTGTTACTTAAAACCTTGGTCCACAGAGGTCACATATTATGCTTGCCTGTCCTTTCCAAAGTGGATGTAACTTACATTCTCTTCAGAGAATGTGAGACTCCTAATTTCTTTTAAGTCTTTCTTTCTTTCTTTCTTTCTTTCTTTCTTTCTTTCTTTCTTTCTTTCTTTCT
>NW_019154096.1:47969684-47974684 GCF_002288905.1 Enhydra lutris kenyoni
CTTTCTTTCTTTCTTTCTTTCTTTCTTTCTTTCTTTCTCTCTCTCTCTCTCTCTCTCTCTCTCTCTTTCTTTCTTTCTTTCTTTCTTTTTAATTATTTGACAAGGAGAGAATACAAGCAGGGAGTGGGAGAGGGAGAGGTAGAAGCAGGCTCCCTGCTGAATAAGGAGTCCAATGAAGGGCTCAGTCCCATGATGCTGAGACCATGACCTGAGCAGAAACCAAGAGTTGGTTACTCAACCAACTGAGCTACCCAGGAGCTCCACCAAATCACATTTTTTTTTTTAAAGAAAGATTTTATGAGGGAGAACATGAGCCAGGGAAAGGGTAGAGGGAGAAACAGACTCCCCTTGAGCAGGGAGCCTGATGGGCTGGATCCCAGGACCCCAGGATCACAACCTGAGCTGAAGGCAGACTCAACCAACTGAGCCACCCAGGTACCCCTAAACCACATTTTTAAAAAAGATTTGATTTATTTAGGGTGCCTGGGTGGCTCAGTTTGTTAAGTGACTGCCTTTGACTCAGGTCATGATCCTGGAGTCCCAGGATTGAGTCCCACATCAGGATCCCTGCTCAGCAGGGAGTCTGCTTCTCCCACTGACCTCTCTCCTCTCATGCTCTCTCTCTCTTTGCCTCTCTCTCAAATAAATAAAATCTTTTTAAAATAAGATTTTATTTATTTATTTATTTATTTATTTATTTATTTATTTATTTGAGAGATCACAAGTAGGCAGAGAGGCAGGCAGAGAGATTGGGAAGCAGGCTCCCTGCTGAGCAGAGGGCCCAATGCGGGGCTCGATCCCAGGACCCCGAGACCATGACCTGAGCTGAAGGCAGAGGCTTAACCCACTGAGCCACCCAGGTGCCCCTTAAACCACATTTTTTATTAAGAACCAGGACTCTGGAGAAATGGCTGATTGGAGAGCCAAGCAGGAGAAGTAGAAGATGAGACTGAAATATACCGCTCCATTAGAAAATAAGAAATTGCTCAAAGATTGATGGGGTTATGTGAAGAGTAAAGAATCCCATCATTAGCCAATTTGAAAAATAAAATCAATGACACAATAGATTGTGACCTATGAAAGTAATTGAATGCCTGATTTCATAATAATATATAAATACCATTGAAAATTTGACGAATAGTTATAAGGTTTCAAAGAGTCTGCCTTCGAAATATTTCTTAGTTACAAATGATGTTAAAGAGCTCCTGGTTGGCTCAGTCAGTTGTTTGCCTGGGATCGAGTCCCACATCAGGCTCCGTCTCATCAGGGAGTCTGCTTCTCCCTCTGCCTGCCACTCCCCCTGCTTGTGCTTAGTCTCTCTCTCTCAAATAAATAAAACCTTTTAAAAAAAATTACAAATGCTATTAAAATAATTTTATGGTGGGGATGCCTGGGTGGCTCAGTTGGTTAAGTGTCTGCCTTCAGCTTAGGTCATATCCCAGGGTCCTGGAATAGAGCCCTGCATTAGGCTCTATGCTCAGCAGTGACTCTGCCCCTTCCCTGCTGCTTGTGCATTCTCAAATATAACATCATTTTTTTTTAAAGATTTTATTTATTTTTTTGACAGAGATCACAAGTAGGCAGAGAGAGAGGAAGGGAAGCAGGCTCCCTGCTGAGCAGAGAGCCCAATGCAGGGCTCGATCCCAGGACCCTGGGATCATGACCTGAGCCGAAGGCCGAGGCTTTAACCCACTGAGCCACCCAGGCGCCCCTCAAATATAAACATCTTTTTTAAAAATAAAAGAAAAATAATTTTGTGGTAGAAGAGTCTGACAGGCACTCTTAAGTAATCAAAGTGAACACCCCCCCCCCCCCAAAAAGTGAACACCCATAATGGGCAGATTGGAATTGTCATCCAATAGAATGCAATGAGAAGAAAAAGCATTCTGTGATATTCCTTTCAAAGATGCATAACCTCAGGGTGCCTGGCTGGCTCAGTTGGTGGAACGTTGGACTCTTGATCTCAGGGTTGTAAATTCAAACCCCAAGTTGGGGATAGAGATTACTTAATATCTTTGAGGGGTGGGGGGGGACAGATACATAACCTGAATCTAATCATGAGGAAATACCAGACAGACCCACATCAAGAGACATTTTACAAATAGCCAACATATATCTTCAAGAGTGGCAGGGTCATGGAAGTCAAGGAAAGGCTGAGGAACTATTCCAGACTGAAATAGATTAAGGAGACAACTTCTTGCAACATGTGCTTATGGGTTTAAACTGGATTCTGAACTGAATGTCATGGGGACTTTTGGTGAAACAATAGAAATGAGGATTGTGGGGTCCTAAAGCATCAACTTTAGTTTCCTGATTTTGAAAGTTGTATTAGGGTTATATGGGAGAATTGCGTTGTTTTTAACCCAAAATATGGTTTTGGAAATTCAGGTCTACAGTTTACTCTCAAATGTGCAAAATAAGGAAAATACAAACTTTGGACTTTTCTATACACTTAGAATTATTAAAAGTAAAATATGTAAATATATATATGTGTGTGTGTGAAGCCAGCAGTGGGCTCATCATATCTAAACTACAAACCCTTCACAAAAGAGGTGATATTGTCAATGGACATCTGAAAAAGCACTCAGCATCACGAATTGTCATGGAAATGTGAATTAAAACTGCAATGGGGTATTACGTATCTCTCAGATGGTTAAAATGAAGAACTGAATATACTTAGTATTGACAAGAAAGTAGAGTAACTGACAACTCATAGTAAAACTTTCAACCTTTTGGATAATTATTTGGCAGTATTTACTGAAAAAGAACACTTGCATCTCCAGCAATTGTAGATATGTATTGAACAGAAAACCAATACACTGGGATACAGAAAAGCCTTCTACAGGAAATTAATACTATTCATAATAGTCTCAAACTAGAATCAACCCACATGTCTATCACAATACAGTGGGGAAAAACAGTGGAATAGTTATAAGACACTATAAGAAAACATAACTAGTGCTATTTGCAACAGCATGAAGAAAAGAAACGAAATACTAAATGTATGATTTCATTTATGTAAAGTTCACAAACAGGCAAAACTAGCTTTTGACATAATGGATACATTTAGTAAGGGCGAGGGGAGGTTCTGAATAGGAGGCATAATGGGGCTTCTGGTGTTCTGGCAAAATTTTTCTTGGCCTGTGTGTTGGTTTCACAATATATGTTCAGAGCACAACTTTTAGGACTTTAGGTTTATTATGCATCAATGAAAGGTTTCTTTAAAAAGAAACTTCTAGGGGCGTGCCTGGGTGGCTCAGTGGGTTAAAGCCTCTGCCTTCAGCTCAGGTCATGATCCTAGGGTCCTGGGATCGAGCCCTGCATCGGGCTCTATGCTCAGCAGGGAGCCTGTTTCCTCCTCTCTCTCTACCCGCCTCTCTGCCTACTTCTGATCTCTCTCTGTCAAATAAGTAAATAAAATCTTTAAAAAAAAAAAAAGTTAATTTTCTTTAGTAAAAGCTTAGAAAGAACTGTACTAATCAATTAAGAACAAATATATTTAGAGAACATCCCTTTGTACAAATATTAATATTAGTGATCTGATCATGTATAGCTATCATTCCAGTGATCAGTAGATCCTCCTGACCACTGAATGTCATCTGTTCAGGTCTTCGTGTGGTGGTGGTGGTTTTTTGGGTCTTTTTTTTTTTTTTTTTTTTTTTTTTGTTTCTTTACACTGCATGGCAGGTGGGGATCAAAGTCACAATCCTGAAATCAAGAGTCGAATGCTCTCCCGCAGAGCCAGTCAGGGGCCCCAGACCTATGGGTCTATTTAATGAACTCCCTGCATCCCATTCTCCACTGAATTCACACCTTTTGTTTTAAAATCTTGCCTTCCTTGTTGTGCATACTTCATTCCATCATTTTTGACAGTGGCAGCCTGCCCCCTCAAAAAAAATCAGGAGTTATGTCTGGAGGTCACTGGAAGGTAGGGGAAACCATATTTCTCAAGTCTTGCCTCCTAAATTCTGAGACAGGATCTTTTTTCAATTACCTGAGCAACTTTCACCTGTGCAGTGATGGAGAGGGGAGAATCCCTTTCTTTTATTTTTTTTCTTTTGAGAGCCTATGGTCCTTTTATCCTTGGAATCAAACAAAGGCTTCTACTTAGTGAAACTTACTATTTCGTGAACAGTCAGTGAGGTATGCATACAGAGGAACTAGTACTTGGGGGGTTCGATTTTGTTTTTCCTATAATTATTGAGGCAGCTGTGGTGTAAGCCATCATGCATCATAATGGTCCTCAAAAAATCTAGGTTCAAATCCCATTTTTGTCACTTAGAAGGTGTACAACACTGGATGGGTCTCCTGTTGCCTCCAAATTTCCCCTTCTCCTTTTGTAAAATTAAAATTCCTTTTCCCTGTGTGTGGGGGTGGGGGTGAGCATAAGAGTTTGATGGTAAATATATATAAATTTACTTAGCTAATTACTTGCTACATATTTGGACATTCAAGAGTTCTGTTACCTAGGTTTTGTTTAATGTTAGTACAGTACACAAATATTTCAAAAGGCTTTCATTTTCTAGGAAAAATATACTGGTGTTTGCTAAAGCATTAAAGGATAAACATTTTTGTGTATAAGGATTTCCTCTAAAATCATAAATTCTCAACTGGTCATTAATCTGAAAATCCAGAATATTTTGCAGTTTTTGTGATTAAGTGATTTACGTCACTGGCTCTCAACTGGAACCACCTAGAATGTTAAAAAAAAAAACAAACAAACCCAAAAATCGAAAACATTACCAGTACCTGGGCTCTGCCCCAGACCTGTTAGACCAGAATCTCAGGGCAGTAGTAGTAGAAGCAAAAGAAAAACACGTATTTTTATCTTTATCAGTAGGCCAAAGTCCTTTCAAAAGAGAGATTGAAGCAATCCATCTGATTGATTAGTTTATGGGTCAGAGGGACAGGTTGAATTAGCAGGGAGTATTATAAAAGCTTTAGATGTCAAGCTCACTGTTGTCCAAAAAGAGAGTGCTTCCATGGATCTAGTTGTGGTT